>NW_027437189.1:23748439-24348439 GCF_033239565.1 Halichoeres trimaculatus
AGATATTACTTTCATTTGTGGCCCACAGGAACCAGTAATATTAATTTAGTCTACAAATCTTGTGGAAAAAAAAGTGTGTTTTTCCCTTCTCAGTACTTTATCACTTACTTGGACTGACACAATCTCATATTTAATTTCATTTAATATAAACATTGAAAAATAGAAATCTATTTAGTGAATTTGCTTCCTCCATGGCTTTAAGGTTTCCTGTCAGAGCAGTTACTTTGTCTATTTAAAGATACAGTTTATTTATGATAAAGAAGACAGGGATAAAAGTTTGACTGCCTTAAAGCTTGTGCTTGTGTTGTTTCAGATGATGATTCTGCTCTAAAATCCTGCTTAAAAATATGTATTTAATCTCCTGGTCAGTGGGTCAGTCTTTGCCTCTGAGCCTTTAGCTCATTGACTCTTATGAAAGTAAACCTTTCGTAGGCAACATGAGATATTTTTTCCCTGTTTTGGTTCTGGTGACCTCTTTTGGATGAAAATTAAGTTGTGTTTTGTTATTTTGGGGTTTTTTCTTTCTTTTAATCAAAGGTGAAGCCTGAATTTCCCATGAGCTCCATCACCCAACCCAGGGTCTCTAAGATGAGGAGCTTGTGAACATGAACAATTGTTGCGAAGGAAAATACAAACGGGAATCTCCTTTGACTTGCATTGATCTAAACAACATTTTTTCAGGATGATCTCTGATTCCACTAAAATAAATGCAAATAAATTATATTTACTTTCAGGTGATTATTAACTAATTTAAACTTGTCAATATTTTATTCTACTACTGCCAAGTATAGCCGTCTTATTAGAGCTAAATTCTTTACCTTTTAATGAATGAAGAGTATTGATCATCATTTTCCATGGCCACCAACTGTTACAGTTTATTCAAATTGGCGTCATACACCTGCCCAGTTCAGCGCTATATAAAATTTATATTTCATGTCGACACATCAAAGTCAGGATGAAAGCTTCGTACACAGTCGTATGTGTGCACGTGTTGCCAGATGACTCTTGATACCAATGCCATGTTGCTCTGAGTGCTGAGTCCATCACACACACACACACACACACACACACACACACACACACACACACACACACATACACACACTCACATTGTCTTTCGTGCTGCGTTGGCAGCCAGTAATGCAGACATTAGCATATGAAAGGCAGCAGCTGGAAGGTGTAACTGTCACTGTTGTTGCTGCTTGTTGTTGCTTGTTGTGTTATCCATTTGGAAAGCAGCTCCTGTGTTCCTGCTAACCCTCGCCTTGCTAGAGCTCATTGTTGAGCTGTTTCTTCCTGTGAGTCTCCTTCTGTCTGTCCGTCATACTCCTTTTTGTGTCTCTGGTTTCCCATGTATGACTAATCACATCTTAGTCAGATTATCAGAAACATTTAATGTGTTTTTCTATGGAAAGCAGACACATCTCTGCCAGACTGGGTGTAAACTTACATTTTATTATATGTGGGGTAAGTTTCTCTATATTTAATTGAAACGTAATTCCAGGAAGTATCTCTATGTATCTAGAAAGTTCTGTATTCATCTAGAAAATTGCTGAGGACTCTGTTTTTCATGATAAAGGGCCTCGCTGGAATAATGTGAGTTACTTTGTTTAAAAAAAAGTTACAGTAGATGATCTATCACAGACTGTAAGCTGAGTTGAAAGACAGATCTGCCCTCAGCAAAGAACTCTTTATCTCACATCGCAGCGGGGTGCAACCCACCAGCTCAGCTCTCTCTCCCCTCGTGCGCCTCTTTCTTTCTCTCCCTCAAACATGTGAGCGTTCAAACGGACTAATTCCTTCAAAGCTGGATGAGCATGAAAGACCATTTTTTCACCCTCATTTCATATTGATGGCCTTCCATCGCTGAATTAAAGCCAGATGAGACCTGCTGGAGACTCATTGGAGGAAATTAAACTACATCCGGCTCCATAAAAACTACATTAACAACATCCTAGACGCACCTTCCGTGGGTTTTCTTTCAGTCTGATTCCTTTGCTTCATATTTCATTTACAGTTCATGACATGGGCTAAATGATCCCATTGGGAAGATATCCCTTTCATATAGCCAATTTCATTTTACAACACATTAACAGATAGAAGAGTGCAGTATTTTACCAAACTTTTAACACCTATGGGATGCAGTTAAGAGACATTTCTTAAGATGATAATAAATAAAGTGATTTTAAAAGAAATTTTAACTCAGAGATCTCTTTGATGCATTACTGTGTAAAACATTAAATATACAGCCAATTGTGACAAACTCTGACGTCCTCCTACAGCCTAAAAATGTGCTCATCAGGTTGATTGGTCACTCTAAATTAACAGTATATGAGCATGTGCATGTGTTACCCTTGTGAAAGGCTGGCGACCTGTCCAAGGTGTTCCCAGCCTCACACCCAAAGATGGCCGTGATAGACTCCTGCCCCTCTGTAAATGGATGGATGGATGGATGGATGGATGGATGGATGGATGCATGGATGGATGGATGGATGGATGGATGGATGGATGGATAAAAGATGCAATATCAAAGGATGAAGTGATAATTTAGGCTATGGTTAACCTTTGTGTTATTTCAAAGCGGCACATCAGAAGAGCAGCCTGCAGCCACCTTGACTAAAATGAGGAACTCAGGAAGTTATTATTTAATGTAAGTTTCATTAAAAATAAAATACTTAACCGCTGGCACATCAGCATCAGAATATCATGATTATTAGGATTCTGAATCCACGTCTAGTCAGTGAGTCTGTTGTGCAGAAAACTAATAAGCAGCCTGTGCATGCTTCTGCAACCACAGTTTGTCAGCTGTTGAGTTTAACTTTACAAACAAGCCAGGTCTCTACAATCTCTGGTTTTTTTATTCATTAATGAGTCTATAATCCTCTGTCAAAAAACACAACTTTGATTCTTCAGCTAACACCAACGTTTGAGTAGAAATCAAGCCTTAACATTTTCTAACCTAAATATACATCACATTTTGAAATTAAGCCAACCACTACTCTACTTCATCTCCTAAAACATCAACAGCCCTCCAGCTCTCCATGCATCTGTAGCTCACCTCAGGTTTTACACCCCTGGTAAGAAAAATAAATCTACAAGGAGACAAATCAAGAAAAAGATGGATGGATTCATTTACCTGCTTCCAAAAAAGTATTCTTCCAAATATTTTTCCATTTTTGCAAATTCATTAAATTAAAAAAAAAAGAAATAAAGAAAGAAAAATATTTTGTTTAAAAAAGTAAAATCTTTTTTTTTTTTTTTTTTTTTTTGCATTTTTGCATTTTTTGCATTTTTTGAAATTTCAAAAATTGATGAGCATTTTGAAATCCCAAACAGTTAGTTTTTGAGAACTTTTGCAAGTTTTTGAAAATGTTAAACATTTTTGCAAACTTTTGCAAGTTTTTAAATTTAAAAAATGTATCAATATATATGCACATTTTCATCACATCACACACAAGACATCACATGTTTTACAAAAAAACAACAAAATCTTATTCACTTGATTTTTAACTTTGTACGAATTCATTTCAATTACAAAACTTTAATTTTTGCAAATAAATGAGGTTTTAAAATTTTTTCAAGTTTCAAAAAATTGATACTTTTGAATTTTTTTAATTTCAAAAACCTAATGAAACTTTTTTCAATTTTTGGAATTTTATCTTTTTTTTCCATTTTCGGCAAATTTTTGCAAATTATTAAGAATAGACAACTAATATGTTGCATATTCAAATTCATAATTTTAAAAGTACTCATTAGATTATTATTCACTGGATTTTAACTATGTATGGAATTTAATACACTTATAGGCTTTATTTTGAAGAGGTAGAGTTTGTGGCTCCAGAATGACTTTAATCCAGGTGAGTTGAGGTAAAATGGCTCCTATGCAAGTAAATGTTGCAAACCCCTGATCTATTGCTATATTAACACAATGTAAACATAACATTCCTCCCTGACAACCCAACTTGTTCCTATATTGAAGATAAAAGTAAGTAGAATAGAAATGCTGTATGTGTTATTGAGAAACCCAGTGACACCTACTTTGTCACCCATGGGCAGCTTTAGAACAAGAGCAGGATCGTGAGTGATGACACTTAAACTGATCAGATATCCATGTGTGATGGGAGTCAGTTCTCCCAAACACGGAGGATGACATGCACACCAGCTGGCACGCTCTCCCCGTGCAACAAGAGAGGGAGACTTGTTTCCATGGCTTTTTAAAATATTCAGTGGTCAAGTGGTGAAAATGATGGCATGGACTCAAGAGACCAGTGTAAATAGAAAAGCTCCATTTCTGAATGTTTTTGCAACAGCTGCAAAGTATCAGAGAAATTGTCTGAGAGAAAAGTTTCACAGTTCTTTTCAATGATCCTTGACACACTAACACTTTTCCTCCGGCCTGTGTCTCTCTCCTCACCTGGTCTCTTGACCTCCCAGCACCGCTCATCTGAGCAGCAGCAAGGCCACAGTGCCTTGTTTGTAATCTCCTGAGCACAATGAGATACAGGCGTTATAATGCAACCGCTATTCATAATCCCTAAGCTTTTCAGGAAAGACAACATCCATAAAAATCCGGGATTAAGTTGTTCTGCGCCACCGGTTCAGGGACGGGAATATCTGTTGCTTCTTTTTCTTTCTTTTTAATCCGCTCACTCTCAGTTTTTCTGTCCCTCCCTCACACAGCACGATTTTCTTCTTCTCTCTGTCTCCCCCTCTACAAAACTTATAAACAGCTTTAGCTTTTATCAAGATGGGATCACACAGAGAGGCTGTATATCAACACTGAAGAAAAAAAAGGTTTACTGCAAATGTATTTGTCAGGTTTATGCTGTGCTATCACACAGTTAAGAGAGCAGAGGGACACAGAGAGGCAGCATATAGTTTCTCATGGTTGAGAGTCTCTCCCCTCTCTAGCATTAAAAAGCATTGACACATACAGTGCCCTTAACCCATCCCTGCATGCAGCTCTGTGTACATAAACTGGATTAGAAGGTCTGACAGAAACAGGAGCATGGTGGCCTTCAGCTTTGAGCAGCACAGCTGGGTATTTGGCCCAAGTGAAATGGAATTAAGATTTCCTTTTTTCCCATATTCATGTTTTTTTTAGGGTGGCATCATTTGTTTATCCTTCTAAAGTCCCTATGAAAGTGGCAACTGTTTAAAGCTCCTCGCAAACATTGTCTTCCAAACAAAAGTGTGCCCGACCTGAATTCACATTCATACAGGTTCAGATTGCCCTGAAAGTCAGACAACACCCCATCCATACAGATGTGTTTATAACTCCGTAGAGGCATCGCTGTGCAAAGCACGGCTACTGAAAGCAATTCAGTCTGTTTGTATATGCTGCCAGTTGGACTACACTGCACTGATTCATCCGTCTCACCCCTCCCTCACCCTTCCTTCCTCACCTGCTCTCCCCTCTCCCCACACTTCTCTCCTACGACCTCCTTCTTTCCCCTTGTTGACAACACCTACACATGATTCATGGTAATCCATGCTGGCCATTGGCTGCGATTGGGGACTATTCTCTGTGAGAGGCAGCAGAGGGAATTTTCTCTCACTCTGTCTGCGTTCCCAGCAGTGTCTTTTACTCAACTGACTCCAGCTTACTGAGGAAAAAGACACCAGAGGGAGCCGAGATAAAAGACACTTTGGAGAGGAGGAAACCAGTGAGCCCACATTCTCTGCTTCTAATAGCACTATTTTGGAGAAAAATCAGCTCTGAGCATGAGTAGGAGGAGGCAGACGGGGTCGGTGGTTATAAATGTTATTTCTAGTAGAGATATATAATTCTTTTATTTGTTTTGGCCTAGTTTTAAATCTCAAACTTATCCTCTCAGGGGAAGAAAAAGCAGGAACAGGAGGCAGAGCTGGTGGATAGGATGTCAGTAGACGTAGAGAAGTCTCTTAAAGAACCTTACAGAGGTGAATTATCATGCAATCATAGAGGAAACAAGAACACAGAAGACTGGTGCTGATCATGCTTATTCGAAATATATGTGTAAAGAGCCCTCTAGTGGTCAATTTGTCACAGTGTGATTGGTTGACAGCACCGCAGTGACAGTGCAGAGGTTTCTCATTAGTTTGCACTCTCGGATCAATTACTGTGTAATTCAGAGTGTTCGTTGAGTTAAGCGACCCCCCAGGCTGCAGTGTTGGAAAATTAAGTCTTTTTTCAATAACTATTGGCCTCTTTGCACTCCCAACATGAAAACCAAACTTTATTAAGTATTTAAAATGATCAACAGAACAGCACAATTTCATCATCTTTATCATATTGATAAATCCTTGGCATCATATCCACTTGCATCTTAGATTTTATTTCCAAGCAGGTATTTTTTTTTTCATTGTTTACACCTGTTTTTCTTAATGCATGCACAAACCTGTTGCCCCTGTGCTGTTAATGATAACCTTGATAAAAGCTGGGGATATATTGAATGATGTTTGGAGGACTGTGTAGCTGATATAATAGCAGCTGGTGCAAGATTATCTCTTTTCAAGCTTGTAAAAAAAAAAAAATCAGATTACAGTGAGATTTAGCACAAGATTTAATAAGCGCAAATAGTTCCCAGAGCTCATTAGGAGACTTTCTGATCCTTTGTTTTGTCTGAATAACCTTCAAAAACTCCACAAACAAGATTAACTTTCATAGTAGAAGAGAAAAAAAAACCCCAAAAAGAACTGTACTAAGAAGTTTAAAACAATGATTAATTGTTTAAATTTCCTATGCTTTCATAAGATAACGATTCAAATGTAACTATAAGGACCTGGGGCGTCTTTATTTTACTGCTGTGGTTAGTGGAAAGAGAGGCCAGCCACCATGTTTACGTGCATCTTTTTTGGCTCCTATCTTTATCATCTGCCTGTTTTTTAGAACCCACCAATGTCTTATGATAAAAAACATTTTCTTTTCTTTCTTTTTTTCTTTTAGATTCAGTATGATCAATGTGTTCATATATTTTCAGTCAGTTATCTTGACAAAGTGGTTCTTTTTTAAATGGTTCTTGTCCATTTAGATGTCTATTTTGTTGCATATGTAAAAATGTATCCATGGGAATTTTGATGCCAAAGAAAACTTCAAAATTATTTTCAGGTATTGTTCCATTGGATGCAGACTAGTCAGTTTTTCTCTCTAGTGGTCTTATACCAGCAAGTCAAAAAAAAAAAAAAAGAGACCAAGGTAAATGTAAATTCTGCATCATCATCATCATTCTCATCATCATCATTATTATCATCGTCATTTCTCACTTTGCAGCTAAAAACTAGCAGCATTAATAAACATACAGACTGTACTTGGTCTCTTCTACCACTGGGTGTCACTGTGTCCTCTCCTTTCAGCTGTGACAACAACAAGAGGGTGAAGTGAGGACATGAAGTCCACCTCTACTCTTATGAGTAAGCTTCCTCGGGGACATGAGCCGCCTATTCTCTTCTTCTCTGTGTTCACTGATCTATAATGGCCAGTGTGGGGAAAAAGATGAGAAATTACACGCCTGGCTTTCTCAGAGTTATATTGATATTTTGACTCTGTGTCCTAAGGGGGAGGCTAGGGTATAACCTCGGATCTAAATTATATAAACTTTGATAAATCAATGGGAGGCTCAGGTTGTTTTGTGTGCTACCTAGGTTGGATAACAGGCCTGTAAAAAGTGTTACTTTTTTTAAAAACTAGAAATGAAAAAGTTAATTTCTTGTATTTATTTGAAAACTATAAAAACTTGTGGTTTCTTTATCTCACATGAGCAGGATGTAGTCCAAACATAAAGAGAAATAAAAAACTTTGTCTCAAAAGAAGGAAAAGTTTTCAGGTCACAGAAAAAAAAAGCAATGAAGTGTGTTCTTGTGTTTTGAGTGTTTCCACAATGTACACTTTCATGTGTTTAAAACTGTACTTGTCTGTGTAAAGAACTTGTGCTGCTCTTTGTCTTTGAACTACCATCTACACTGTAGTATTTATAATGTTCATAGTAGAGTATACATTGTAGCCTTCCCTTTCATTCACTAACACAGGAAGTATGTCAAGCCGCCCCAAGACCGTCAATAATTTGCATGTATGGATTCGTAGTCCATGTGAACAGTGTAATCAGCCTGTAGCTCTGCAACGATTTCCATTTAGCTTTTTCTCCCATTTGACATGCATTTATTGACAGCAATGTTCATTCAACATACATGAAAAAAATGAAATAAGTTACAGCAAATGCACCCTTCAAAAATAATCAGGTACGGGATCTTCTAAAGGTTGTGTATGCAGACTTCTGCATTACCATTTAGACTGCAGTAGTGACATTTAAGATAGTTCTTTGCAATAGGCCTGAAGGGTACAGATGATAGCTGTTTTGCCGACCAGAGGGGTCACTAAGTTACTCTAACAGTATAGATAAAAGTCAGATTTAGCAAAGCATGATGTTCTCTAACTTTTCTCTCTATCTGAGCTCCTGCTCTGTGTTCAGCTTCAGGTTCTTAAGCCCACACAAAGTACTCATCTCACAACAACCTAAAGATACTCTTTGAAACGGGTTTGTACAGCTTTGTTTGTGTTAATATGCGTCGGAAGTGTGAGATACTTCATAATTGCTTTCTGATTGCTCTCATTACAAATAACATTCAAGTGTTTCTGAGCTTGAAAACATAGTAGTTTATGAAGTGGTCACTACTATTAATCACAGTATAGGAATGTATGCGTGTCCCTGTCTTAGAGTTAATTATTTAAGAGACTGATTCCTTTGAAATTACACTGACCATGTGTTTACTGATTTTGTCAAGCACGTACTTGGCAGTCCCATTCTGTACGTGTCTTAATTTTTCTTCCTTAAATCTATGATTTACTTATCCTTTACTTTTTCAGAGCTTGAATCCAGAGACATACAGAGCACGTCACTGAGATACCAAAAGCATCCCTTTGATTTATCATTTAACATATTTAAGACTCCAACATGAGTAGTTGGTAAGTACTAGTTTTCACCCAGAATCCTGATTGGATTTATCTTAAACTCTTATAAAAACAGTCCTTGTGGGCGGTTCAGTCATATGCTAACAACTGGTTGCCTTCTTTCACTTAAGTGATCTGTTTTTTGTAGTTTGTCTTAATTTGATTAATTCTGTTTGGGTTTTGAGTTCCTTATTTAAATGTTCATTGTTGACTTTGTTTTTCATGTAATTCATTCTTTTGTTCTTGACTTTTATGTATAGGCCCATTGAAAGTCAGGAATTTCAACTTTGCTGATGCTAAAAGGCTGTTGTTGGTTTTTGAGGTTTTTGTTTTTCTACATGCTTCATTCTTGTCCCTGTCCAAATAAATAAATAAATAAATTTTAACTTCCGTTCAAACACTCATCTATCTCCCATCATTACACATCAGTCTGCTGCACCCCTTCCCACCACTGACATGGTACAGAAATAGCTCCATTATTGTATGGGACTGGGAGGTGCCAATGTGTAGTGCTTTATCTAGAACTACAGTATGTGGGTATTACCATGGAAACTGCTCTGAACTGTCCACATTATTGCCAAAGTGCTAAGATACAGAGGAACAGAATACATTTAGTGTTCGGGAAGCTTGTGGTTCACTTTTCTCAACAATAAAGTGTTTGTTTTATTCACACACCATGAGAAGACCATTATTTTCAATGGGTGTTTTTGGGGGGTGGGGGTAAAACTCTCTGATCTGACTGTTTAAAAAAGTGTTTTGATAAGAATCTTGGTCTTATATAAGGCTATTGTGGGTGAATGAGATGGCTTGTGCAGCTTATCAAATGCTCATCAACCACAGCTACTGTGTTTTTACAATGTGCTGCACTTCAGGGGAAATGAACTTAAGACCTCAATGACAGAAAAACATGTTCTAAAACTCAAATCCCTGTTGAGTGATTTCCTGTTGCACTGTGGGAGAAAAGCAACGGGGTAAAAGTCAATTTCTTGTAGTAATAATAATAATAATAATAATAATAAGAAGAAGAATAATAATATGATAATTGTTTTAACTAACATGCAACCATTGCATGTAATAAAGCAGAAATTGTTTAATTGTTTAACCGTAAAGGGGCGGTAACTAAGAAACAGTTAAATCTTTTCAGCCAATAAACTGCAGCCCCTGGACTCTCAAACGTAAAAGACCACCGTGCTGCATTCGAGTACAACAGTACAATGTACTACCCCAGCGGCAGAATGTGGTTTTTCTCGGCACCCTGTTTCAGGTGAACGGATTTTCAGTTTACAAAGTGTGGCGTTTTTTTTAAAAAAAAAAAAACAGCACTTGTAAAGTGCAGAATAAGTATAGCATCCAAATGACCTTTTTTATCCAAGCAAAATAAACAAGGAGTCTGACCTTGCTGGAATTAACATTCAAAGCCATTGGGGCGTGTCAAAATCTCTATATAAAAATGAATATAGATCAACTTATTCTGAAAGTAATTCGTTTCCTGTTTAAAATACACAGCCACAGCAAGAATATTTGTTGCCTAGATGCTCTTCATAATGGTTGATAAAAATCAACCAGTCTAAGTCATACTGTACGGTAGTTGAAATTTTCACTTTAATATTTCAATAAAGATCTGGTAAAAAGCTGATAAAACAGTGTTTTCTGTGCGTGCCCTGAACGCAGCACTATGGGAGGGTCTTGCTCGTACCAGTTTGGCCGCTTCCTCCTGTTCTCACTCTGATTACAGCTGCTTGAAGGGACGGGCGACGGCGAGAGAAGAGTACGGAGGACTTCGCGATCTGAAAGCACATACGGGGAAAGGTAAGAGAACAAATTGTCCTTTTTGCTACTTGTGTTTGTCTTACGAAGCTGTCGTGTGAGCTAACTTGGTCAGAAAAACCCTGCCTGAAGTTTCGTGTAAAAGTAGTCAATCGAGCTTTTCAATGGAGACGTTAGTGAGCCGAGAAACCAACTACAGCAACAGCTCGGTGAATTGAAACCTGTTACTCGTCTTACTTGTTTAGAAGTTTTGGGCTCATTCGCTGTAGTGTTTCGATGTTTGCTCGTTAGTATTGTAGCAAGCAATTATCACAAACAGTAGGCAAACATGTTAGTTCTCTTTCATAGAGATTCCCGTCGAGGATATGGGTCATATCTTACCCAGCCCTGTTCATATACACATAGTGTTCTTCATTATGTAATTTAATTATACGAACTTAAGCTGTGAAGGCGGAAGATATGAAGGCATTCGCTGTACAAACTTCATGGCCTTTTTCTGTTTCAAAACCTCTTTAGTTAGACAAGACTGAGTGGTGTTCATTTTCGTGTGAACATGAATACTCAGAAAGCAGATAAATATGACGAAATACTTTTAAGTTACCGAGTAAGTGACGTTTTTCTTTGTTTCCTGAGAAAAATCATTTCCTCGTCGCCTGTTCGGGAAAAATCTGCGAAAACATTGCCCTGTCCCGAGGAAATTCCTCTCTCCGAGTCACCACACCCTTGTTGTGCTGCTCGGCTACTTGTAGCACAGACCCTCATATCTCTCAGGCTTGTTCCCTGTGTCTTGGCTTGTTCCCGAAACAAAAATGCAGCGAGGACCAAAGGCAACCTGCAGAGCCCTGTCATAGATCAAGTGGACAACTCCCGTTTGCTTTATGAGCAGGTTCACTCAGTGCAGAACAAGAGACATGTATTCATAGCAGATTTTTTTATGTCTTCATACTCTGCGTGTGTTAATGCTGACATATTCTGGGTTTGTGCAGCTACTACAGGAGAAAGTATGATGTCATTGCAATTGAACAGCTGACTGCTGACCATGCTGTTTGCAGGTAGTGCTCAGTGCACACACAAAACACCAATTTGTGCTGTTGCAGTGGAAGGAAATGTATGCAAATCACAAATCTGAACCATGTTGATATGAAAGCAGAAGTCATGATGCGTGATGTCACATACAGATCACTCAACAAGTCCAATTTAATGGACTGCTTATCACTTGCTCAAGTATTTATGGTAAAAGCCAACCAGAGTGAGATCATAATTTAATTGTAATATGAATTTTGAAAAACAGTAACATGTTCATCTCTAAATGAGTTTTATCTATCATTTCAGCAGTAATATTTAGTGTAAGTCCTCACACTTTATGAATCATAGTGACTGTTTTGGATCTGGTCCCTTCAGCATTTTGATTTAGTAGCTCATTAAATATTAGTCTGGCCAAACCAAGAGTGATACAACTGCTATACCAGCAGGTCATTTAGAAATGTAATCATTATTTGGTGAATATAATCATCTGCAGACCCCTCAAAGAACATTTCAAAGGACCCAGATTCAATCAGAACACATAAAACAGATGAGAGCATTACAAAAGAAGCTGTTAACCAGAGCAGTTCGTGTCACTCATGGAAAAGACAGACACGATGGTGTCCCTCACAGAAAATGTGCTCCACTTCTTTTTCTTCTTGTATCAAGGTCGGCTAAGAAGACCAATGAATAGCTCAGTAGGCCAGAATAAAAGCCTCAATGTCAAAAGCTCTATATTTAGCCAGGGGTCATTTCACCATGGGGCGACACCTCATTCTTTTTTGAGTGTTTTCCCTCCTGCCTCTTGGAGATGCTTGTCTGCGCTTCAGAGACGGTGAAAAGACAGGTTTTTAATTGTTTTCCAAAGCAGCCTCTTTATTGTGCGTGGACACAGAGGTAATGCTTAATGGTTTTTCCGTTCCTCCAGTGAGTACTTGTGATATTATTCTTATTCTATGGGAGCTTTTCAGAAAAGTGCATCTAAACAAACCCGTATCCTGTCACTGAACTGTCTAGACACATTTCTGTCAACGGGAATTTCCAGACAGGCAAGTGGCATATCGAAAGTAATCCAACGGCAACTTGTTTTAAACTGATATCAGACAGGAAAGTGGTTTGCTCAGGACACTCATGGTGACTGTTTTCAGTCATCTGATAGAGACCGACAAACATGTCCTAATGGAAAACTGCATCACACGCTGAAGAGGGGGGAAACTATGGAAAAGGGCTAATCTTTGGGGGAGTTTCCTGTTTGGATCTCAGAGCTGACAGTTTCAGGAACTCCTGAAAAGGACGATTTAGAAATGTAAACATTTCCTCTTACTCACATTAGCTGCAGTCAATGCACTCAGGGATGGCCCTGATAGCAGGTTTACATTTCAGATACAGTGTCTGGGTTGCATTTGTGAGACTGGAATGCTAACAAAGGTAATTTTAAACTCTTGTCATTTGTCATTTTTTGTATTTCAATATATTTGAGTTCTTGAATGAAGTAGGCTCACCCTTTTAGTGAAGTCCCAGTATGTCTGATGCATTTAATTAGTATGGAAATATTTTCAGGCTGTGAATCTGAACTAGGCTACAAACTAGGGATGCACAATATTACAGTATCAATATCAATATCGGCTGGAATCTGTCATTTTTAACATGTCGGCATCGGTTGATGAGTAAAAGTGGACCGATTATTACTCATTAGCTGCCAGCCATTTTCGGAGCACCTCTTTTTTGAAGAACCAATTTTTTTTTTTTCTATGACTATGTAAACACCAAAACTACCTTAGAAAAGCGGACCCTCTTTTTTTATGCCTTTCTTTTTGTTTTTGATCCAAAAAACAGACAAAACATACTTTTTTGATCACCTTCATCTTGGGCACTCCATCCTTTGATTTGTTTCATGGTCGACTTTTCCTACGATCGCAGACTTTTTCACTCTGAACTACCTCGACACATCATATCAAATTGTTGATATCAGTTATCTGCCATAACAGCAGTATTAACATTGGATATCGGTATCGACCAAAATTTTCATATTGGTGCATCCCTACTACAAACAAGTGAAACTGAAGTGTTTCTGTTTTTTTGAATTATAGTGAATTCTCTCTTCAGTTTCTTCTTATTGTTAAACAGTAAGCCTGATATGATTTTGTCACATTTGAATACTGATTGAAGAAGAGTCAAGATGCTCTCGAGCACCTTCCCTGGATGCTGTAACTTCTTATAGCTGTAAGGCACAGATGGACTGGAGGGATAAGAGACAGTGTCGAGGTGTTGGGGGGCGGGTGCGTCAGCGACGGCTTTCATTTGTGCTGTGTGTGAGTCGGAAAGGAGGAATGCAGCACCCCAAGGATACGGAACATTAGCTCTCTAGTGGTGACATCACACTGCAACACAGGAAGAGAGACAGAGAGAGCAAGGGAAAAAGGAAGAGATGAGAGGAGGATGGAGTGAAAGAGCCTGGAGGAGGATGGGTAGAAGGACAGAGGGAAAAAGTGGAGTGAGAAACATGGTTTGGCTGATTCCTGCTGGCGTGTTGTGTGCATGTAAATATGCACACTTTATTATCTTGTAACAGCAGCCCGAGTGAAGACTAGAAGAAGATGAATTCATTCATGATTTGCAACCAGAGCCTCAACCCATTCCATGACTAATTCATCATTTTTTTAATATTGTGCTCATGGAATATTAATCAAAGTCTTACTTACTTCATTTTGGTGTGTTTTAAATTTCTGCATATCTGTTGCTTGAGCAACAAGACACTCATGTTCTTGATTTGACAACCACACCTCTCCTTCCCTGCTACCCTCCCTCTGTCCGACTCTCGGTCTGTTTGTACCACTTGTGGAGGCTTGGGGGTGGATAAAAGGATAATTCTGTGTGATATTTCTCTCTTTCGCCTCTGCTCTGAGCCGAGCTGTGAGCACTGTGATAAATTGGGCTGGGGGAGTCTCAATGGCTCTGTCCTATTTTGGGCTCCAGCGAGGTTCTCTGACTTTAGCTGCTTCCCTGGCCTGGATCCTGAGCAGCAGCTTCTGTTCTCGAGTTTGAGTCAACCTTGAAACTTCACCTCAGGTTCAACTTCTCTACAACTTTCAGGATGCAGTCTCAGGGAAAAAAGGAGTGTTGTCTATTGTCACAAGAGATTCATCCAATAAACCAAAGCACTGTTTTTCACATACCTCCTGATGTGGTATAGGATTTTTTTGGGTTTAGCCGAGTTTGTGTGTCTGTGTCAGTGTTCACTTGTGCTGTGGTTTGGCTGGTTTCCCTTTCATTTTACGACTCCACAGTGTACACTCAGCCTTAAGCAGGTCCACTTTGAAATTAATAAAGCAATCTGAGTATTTCAGGAATCAATTGCTCTGCAATAGGAGTGATCAGATTTCTAGATCTTTGCTGGTGACAGGTTTATGTTTACGTTATGTGGGTTGAAAGCTTAAGTAACCTGTTGTCACTTTAATGGAACCTGGATAAGATCTATTGAATTGTCTTAAGTGATGGGATGCAAGCAAAAAAGTATTTTTTCTTGCCTCATATTGATAAGATAACTGATGATTTCACATTTTTGTTCTTTAATAGTACAAAGTGAGAGAAGGTCAGATTTAGTGAGAAGAGCATAAAAATTTCATTTTTCTATTTCTTTTTTAAATTCTTGTGGGAAATTTGTTGCTGCCTTAAGACAGAGGCAAAACAATGAAAATAGCTTTCCACACTGTAATTTTGAAACTATACAATCAACATTAAATGATGACTTTTTTTTAAAATTGATGTCTCTGTGAGGAGTTTCTAAGTGATCTTGCAAAAGTCTTCCCTGTAGATATGCGCCTGATTGTAATCCACACTTGTAAAAATGATTATCAGCACCAAAATAAGTTATTACTTCCACCAAGGAGGTTATGTTTTTGTGAGAGTTTATCTATCTGGTTGTTTGTTCGTGAACAGCATAAATAAAAAAAAAAAGTAACAAACAGATCTTGGAGAAATTTTCAGAAAAAGTTCACAACAAGACAAGGAAGAAGTGATCAAACATTGGAGGTGATCTGGATCACATCTGGATCCAGGACTTTTCTAAAAGACTCTCGTTGTGAGAAAGGGGCGTTTCCACCATGTGTATATAACACAATAAATGGTTGGATTGCTTTGCAAAACAATCCAAGACAAAGTCACCATTATTTCTGACAGATGTAAAAGTATGATTCAGATCCTGACAATATTCTGGATACTAAGATCCAGAATATGAAATTGGGTCATCATAATTTTCAGCACTGTCAGGTAACAAATTATTGTACAAACCTGCAACTAACACCAAATTGTAGCAGACAGTCTGCTGAAAGGGAGTATAACATTAAAGTAAGACTAAAGTGTTGCGTGGCAATCACAATATGCTTGGTGGAGATCTGTGCTCTCTGAGTGCTTTTCTAGTCTATCAATACAATGAAAAGTGAGGTTATGTTAGCTCTGCTTGGTAGATGAGTAAATAGTAGGACATAACAAGGATTCTCTAATATCCAAGTTACGAACGTGTCTCAGAGCACAGGGCTGTGAGTAGCGCTAAATATAGCCGGCCATGGTTCAGATTTACTTTACAAATTCTGCTCGTTGACACGCTTAAAACAATAGTGATATGTAACTGTTGATAAGGCTAAGGTTTTTAGGTTATATGAGCTTTTATTAGGTACATGAATAGCTGCAGAGTCATTGATTACTTTTCTGGAGTGATACAGCCGCAGCCAGAGATTCAGTATGAGGATGTGACGTGACAGAACTCTGAAGAAGCTGGTACAGTAAATTTGAGCTTGTTGCAAACACATGAAACCAACAATCCTTTGATTTCATGATGTGTGAACTAGAGCAAGAGTAACTCTGTTATGTGTAAGCAACACAAGCATCTCTCTGGCATTTAGGGACAGTAGTCCAAATGCAACCGTGCACTTTCATGCACATTATCACAAACATATTTTATGACAGAGGCAGCTTTGTAAATTATCCTATCAGGGTTTTAGGAGAAAGAGGGGCGCTGGTTGGCAGAGGGGCGCTGTGTATTTTGAAAATAACGATGAGGGCTGTTGAAAGTGGGTGAGACATTCCTCAAAGCTTCCATCCTCCCACATACTTTACACAGTTGGACAGGCTTGTGTGTTAGCACCCGGTGACCCGTTGTTAATCAGCACGTGGAATGCATTTTGCTGCTTTAGACGATCAGTGTGTCAGTACTTGAAGTGCTAACAGTGTGTTAATATTTGCCTTTTGTTTGGACATAAACTGCATGTGTGCAGCTGGAGGGATGCGTCTCTTACTTCACAATAAAAAGACATATTATAATATCACATTTTGATTTGTTGTGGTCAGATTTAAGTGTGCTGAGCATCTGAAATCCTGTTTGCCTTTCATTGTTCTTTATTCACTTTCTCCTCTGCTGTCAGTAAATTCTGGCAGTATCTTCTGCTTAGTACAGAGATCTTGCACTTTGTCCCAGCTTCTTGGCAGATGACCAGAAACAATGTATTTCCCTGAATTCAAGAAAACAGAAACTACAGTCATGTCCAGGTGTTTTCTCTCAGTTCAGCACAGAAGAAGCACCTGTAGTTTTGACCCTTCCTGCTGACAGGAGCCAGTTTCTCCCTCCGTCTGCTCTGCACTGTCAAACTGGGTGAATAGGTGAAACAACACCTTGATCTCTTTTTTTAGGTTTCATTTGTTCAAGTCTTGGCTTGTCTTGGCTGCTCAAGCACATTTACTACCTTTCCCGGAGGCAGCCCAGTTTAAGCTAATCAATGTAATTTAGGAATGTTGTTGTGCTGAGAACTCTTCATCTCAATCTACATCATTAGCAACATTAAGATTTAGTTTTTAAAGAGCCGTCTGTTTTGTTTCTGTTTATCCTCCTTTCCAGACATTTATTTGCTCATGCAGCTGTACTCATTCACATTTCATGACACAGTCTTCACATCAAAGTAGAACATTCTTTAAGCTGCTAGAAGTCCAGTAAGAGTCAAACACAAGTTTAGAGCTTCTCAAAAGTTAGAGAAAGCTTAAAAGACTAACTGAACTATAGACAGGGTATACCTCTCTAAAATTCAGCATAATGGAAATAGTTTTATCTGAAGTCAGAACAATGACTAGGTACATGGAGGTTTGCTATTCAAGCTGCAGGGTAATCCCCCAGGAATGTGTGCTTACATCTATTTGGTTGGTCACACTTGGTGATGTAACATTGCCTTGCAACAAAAAATTGAGGCAGGTCGTTTTTTTTCCTTTATACCGCTGCATTTCTTGTGTGAATCATTAACTAGAGGAAGATGGTTAAGGTCGTACTTTAAATCTTATCTGTAGGATTTAGCGTAATAAAATTTATTTTAGGTAGAGTGGTTCTCTGTGTGAGTTAAAAATTGAGGACCAGTTCTTCATACTGTTATCTACTGCTGCAGGTATTTATCCAGCCCTTGTTTTTAGTTCAACAAATGAGAAATGGCGAATAGAATACAATAGGATAGAGTAGAATAGAATAGAATAGAACTTCATTGTCACTGTAACAAGTACAAGGAAATTGAAGTCACAGCAGCAATCAAGAAAACAAAAGTAAGAAAGTGTATAGAAAGTGCAAAAAGGTCCATAAGAAAATAGATGATGACAGCTTGTCCATCATTCTCCAGTTCAGCCAGCCTCCACCTCCACAGGGTCCAGGACTGAGCTTCTTCAGCAGTCTGTTCAATCTCTGTCTCCTGCATCCTGTCTGCTCACAGCAGGTGAAGCTCTTCCAATGTGGCGATGGTGTCTGATGTTAGCTCCGTTAGCCATGTCTGTGAATAGCATGATGCTACTCTGCCCTCTGGTATTCCCTCTGTTGCTGGGTTAGCACAGCTAGCTCGTCCATCTTATTGGAGATAGATCTTACATTCCCAATAACGATGGATGGAAGGACAGGTCCATGTTGTCACTTCTTAGCTCACACCTGAGAACCAGCACGTCGTCCTCACCTCCTTCTCCTCACCTTGTGGGAAGACATCAGGCCTTACACCAGTTAGCATTGACATGCTACAGGCTGCTAACAGCTGATTTCACATGTTAACAATGTGGCCATGGTTACATGTAGGATCTCCAGACAAACACAGGAGAAAAGTAGTAAAAATATCACTGAAGCCACAAAAAGTTTGGTGTCCATGACCAACAAATGAGCCATACAAAGTAATGATCCACTCCAAATACAAAGATTACGAAAAAGAGACAAAATTATTACAAGAAACGGACAAAAAAGAGAGAGCTGCTGCAAAAGACAGCCATAGTCAACAGGGCAGCGCCTATCAAATATATCAAAACAGAAAAAACTCTTGACAATAGAATAACACTGTTCTCCTATTTCATCAAAATTATCATTTTTATTTTCAAGACTGCTCTTACAGACAAGTACTCCAAACAAATGTCCATATCCAAAAATCTAGCCTTTAGAGAAATTAGAATAACAAAAAGTGAAATCCAGACTAAAATTTTAAACATGTTAAACATGGAAGAACCTTTTTGTTTCATGAAATGAACATTGCTTTGAAACTGTAAACTACAACACCACTACATGAGTAAAGTGCATGCCTGCTGCAGAACAGTTAGCTTTTAAAGCTAGCATACCTCTAGCACCATTTAAAGTATGTCATCATTTACATGGTAGTCAAAAACTTTTGTCAAAAAGACACAAGGAGTTGAATTCTCTTTGCAAAGCAATAAAGGAATAGCACCAACTCAAGCTTCTAATTCTAACACCTCTCTTCAAAATCATTATTTTATTGTGAATTGTGATCTGACAAAAATAAGCATTTAAACAAATTTTAATCAATTTGATTATTTATACCTGAATTTAACTCAAATTGTATTTGAACAGGCGTTGGTTAGAATCTTTGTGATTGATTCTTCTTTATAGCTCTCAGTCATTACATGTACCATTTCTGCAGCACAGCCCTTTGCAGTGTGTGTAAGCTAATGCTGAGGCGTACCCTTTGTTTAGCCTTTGGCATCAGAGCGCTCAGCCTGTGCCTTGTACTTCACTTGTATCCATGTATAGAATGAACTGATAGTATTATCTCTCAAATACCGCTCTCCCACATCCTCGCTGCAAACATAATTGATTTAAACACATGTTCTTCACCAGTTGTTCACCCTAATTCTGAACAGTGTGGCTGTTTTAACAGAGAACTGTTGACAATTGTTCAATCAGCCGGCTCAGCAGCTACAAACCAGTAAAAGATTCTGATCTTTTCCTCACTGCTAAGAATGAAAGACCAGTGAGCTGTGTAGTTTCACTTGACTCATTGTGTCTTTAGAACTCATTGAAATCCCTCGAATATCACATACACACCTGATCACATCCAACCTAAGCAGAATGACTCCTCATGTTGAACCTTTTCTGTTTTCCATGTTACTGAGGTAAAAGCAAAAACAAGCAGGCTATGACACATGAAAAGCTATAAGTTACATGTCTTGAACACAACGATAGACAATAAAATTCATATAATATATTATTTGAGTTCAAACAACTTAATTTCTACTGCAAGCGTAAGCTGATACCTAGCAGGGAGAAATCATTGACTGAGCTGCATGAGCCAGGAATGAGAACTTTGTCCTCTGTTACCCCTCGCAGGGACAAACATTACGCAAGACAGGACCATTCATTCCAAAGACACGTGTGGACACACTCTCTATAACAACTGGCTCTTAAGTAATGTGTGTGAGTGTGTGTGAGCCTGTGCAGGTATACCAAAGCTTAATTGCCTTTTTTGGATCCCACTCCTCTCAGTCCTCTTCAAACCACAGATTTATGTGGCTGCTTTGTTGTGTGATGGGATTGTAATTCAGCTGTTCAAATTCAGCGCTGCTTCTGTGAGCGATTTCAGCACCAAGCAGATTCTTATTCTTAGTTCTATTATTCATGAGCACATTTAGACAGTTTTTATTCTTTCTGAATAACTTCCCTCTAACACTGAGTGAGGCCTACTTAGCAGAAAATAAAATCCAGGGCCACTTAATTATTGATTTTTTAATTTTATTTCTTTTAACGTATCACAGGGACATGATATAACACAAGAACATATATCGAAACAATGAATTGCTGTTGGTGCTTTCAGATGATTGTGTTCAGGTGTGTTAAATGGGCTTTTATGAGATTAATGTGACTCCAATTAAAGCCATTGGATTAAAATACCCTTGTTAGTGCTGTGTTGATACCAGTATTGTTGAAGGGAAAAACACTTAACCACCTCTTGTAGTGTGAAGTCTTTTCTCTCCAGGAGTCGAGTCATTCACTGACTGCCTCTCAACAATAAAAAAAAGACTCTGCTGATGGAAAGTGTCTTAGTGTTTTTGTGCAGAAAAATAGCAGTAGTGGCATTTTTTAAAGAAAAAAAAAACAACAAAAACAAAATAGAGAATCTAACATCTGTTTTAATTAGTTGATTTACTCCCTCAACTGTGTTTATGCTCTATTAGGAAGTATGTTAGGATGTGAGGAAGGAGATTCAGGTCAGAACTGGCGTGGGAAAATTCACAACACATGGAAAGCCAATCTTTGTCCTACAAATTCTCAGTTGGGTGACCTTGAATTTCCCTCTGGGAATTTTAGCAGAACTGCACAGAACACGTTTGGAGTTGTCTCAGCTGAAAAGCTTGAACTGGGATCCACCGTTTGGTGAATCAAGAGCTCTGAAACCTAATTTGTTTCTTTAAAATCAAATAAGAATACATTATTTAAGAATACTGTTTTTTTGATCACTAAATAAGTACATTAATGTAAAGGCAGAGAACCAGTATTCCCACTAAGTGCCCTCTGCTGCCACTGCTTCACACTGCATGCTGACTGTGAGCGCTGTCGTCATCAATAAGCTGCAATATTCTGTCACGGCACAAGATCTGCTGGACTAGGCCCATTTTGTCAAGCTTTCTGGGGCAGCGCGGCAGTTTGCCTGTGTGTGGGTTGAAGTGTGTGTGTGTTTGCGCTTTCCCTCTGGCAGTGGCAGTATGATGTATGGAGTAGCAGCAGCCTGCTATCACAGAGAACAGGTGGCTCTCTCCAGAGACAAACTAACAACACACATATTGGCCTGATTTAATGTGTGGGAGAGAAAGGCAACCTGAACAATTGTCTTTTTATTCTTGTGGTGAAAACGGTCGCTATTATAGGGGTAAGTGGAGGAAGAAAAAACTGATACAAACACAAGCAGACCTTGTATTCTTTTCAGTTTTGAACATTTACAAATGTCGGGGACTCTGGGTTGTCTTTAGGGCTTGTTTGTTTTATTTCCATAAAGCTGCTGAATGAAGAACATACCCCACAGGGATGTACTGGTCTCTCTGCACAGTAAAACCACAGTGTGGCCTGTAAATGTATCATGAATCATTTTCTCAAAGTGGTCTGGTTTGGGTCAGTCCAGTTTGGTGTGGTAAACCCTGATCGGTTTCCACAGTGAGCTGCAGTGGTCAACCAGGACACGTTACGACTGTGTGACTGCTTGATTCTCATTTCAGTGTATTTAATACATTTTTCATTTTGCTATTGGGGATAGCAAGTCTTGTATACCGTTTTTCTATCAAGAAAACAGGTGCTTGTTTAGTGCCAGTGGTTAGTTGGTTAGGGCTGGGACAATATGCTTTTCTCCTGATTTGTTTCTTTTAGGATTTTTGGTGTGCCAGTTCAATCTAAATTGAGACTCTTTGATATTTCCAATTGTTCAGTTTTTAGTTGGCTTTTTTAACACCAGACCATGTGAAAAAAATTGAAAGATGAAGATGTTTACAGACTACATCAGGAGACATATTGTCCCAAAAACTGCAGTGCCAGGAAGCACTGGGTCTCTTGCTCCAAACACTGCTGCTATAGCTTTGCCTCCACGACAAGTTTTGAAAGAGAAACTCCAACAAAATGACAACTCGCTCAGCAGCTCTAAAAATGGCTGAGTTTCACCCGTATAAAATCTCACCCCCTCCCCTCATGTAGTTGGTGCTTCACTGTGGCTTAGCAAAAAGTTGGTGCATGGTAAGCTCAATTCTTTTTTTTTTTTAATTTTTTTTTTAATATAAGTTATTTTTTGGGCTTTCATGCCTATATGATAGAGGAGAGGACAGTAGATACAGAAGGAAAAAGGGGCAGGAGTAGGAGCAAATGCCGGAAACAGGCCACAGGCTTGACTCAAACCAATCACCTGCTCCAACCTAATGGGGTACGACCTAAACTGCTAGGCCATCGGTGCCCCTGAGCACAAGATTTTAGCATAGAAGTTGTTCCCAAAACAGTCATTTGGTTTAAAAAAAATTATATTAACAGCTCTGAGTACTAGCGTACAGTGAGCTTTCTGGTAACAGAAAAGTCATCTTCTGGTGAGCTATGTTAAAAATGAAACAACATTACAATACATTACTAGTTTTGTCCTGTGGAGCCTTCCCCTCCCTTTGTGTCCATTTTTTTTACCCCTGTCACAGCTCAGCTTTGACCACTCTTTTCACCAAGTTTTCTCTTTAAAGAGCTGAAAAACATTCCCTGATATGAATCCTCTTTAAACAAGTCATGATTAGTTAACAGACTTGATTGTTAAACATCAGGTCAGGAGAGACCATAGACTATAGAAAACATGGACGTAGTCTCTACAACGTCACCCATCTGTTCCTGATAACCATGAAATGACGCTGATCCGTTGACGCAGCCATATTGGTTATGACGCTGGCTTTGGGTTTCCTTTCGACTGCTACAGGGCCCCCGTCTGTCACATGAGCTGAGCTGTGTCTGATTGGACAATCAAACGGTCATAATATCTTCTTCACTGCTGAGCTAGAAAAAAAATTAACCACTGTGTGTGCTGATAGGGAAATCAGTATTTTGAACCCATGCCACTTATTGAACAAGGTTGTAAATACGCTTTTTAATGCCGTAAAAGTCAGTTTTTATGGCAGGATAGGTACATGACTTCCTGTATTTCGGCAGCCAGCCTCAAGTGGATTCTCGATGAACAGCAACTTTTAGCACTTCTGCATAGTCTTCATTTTTACTGACTGGATGTTTCCCCTTGGGAGAGACAAAATCCAGAGAGATCTGGATCCTCTTTTCTCTCCATCACTGACTCCAGTGTTTGGCTCCAGTGTTCAGGGTTGGTTAGGTACACCTGGCACTCCGATGGACGTGTGCCTAAAATCTAGGACAGTATGGATCAGATATATTTGTGCTTCTCTCAACTTTGGATGGTGAAATGCTCATTACTGATTACTGTACTGCATTAAACTGAGCTGGAGCACTCAGTGGAAACAAAGACTGTGAATGTATCCACCAGACTGTCCCAAGCCAACCTTCAGACCAGGAACCAACAATGTAAACACACGAGTGCTGAAAGCTTTACTAAAAATCCCAAAGCAAAATGTTCTCACTGAGGATGTTACAGTTAGTAAAATATTTGTCGGTTTGATGAATTTGTTGATCTCTTCACTTTCTTATTCAGCGATCAAAGAGTTTTGTCCTTTGTACACATCCAACAGTAACGGAGCAACACTGTCATTCAGTCAGACTCATGTTTATAGCTCTCTTAGGCTCTGTTTTTGGTTGTGAGGGAAAACTCTCGTACTCTCCAGCTCCTGAATACCCCACTGTGTCCTCCAGCTTGTTCATCTGTCAGCTGTTTGAAAGCAGGTTGTGTATGTTTTTTAGGTGAAAACAATAAATTCAAGTATCACAATACAAGACCAACAAGCTAAGAATTCTGTAACACTCCAAAGCACTGTAAAAGTTATTATTGAATCTGTTAATATGGTCAAACTACTGGCTGGGCTGTTAAATTTATGTTTCTAGGCCTGTCACTGTGTGGAGTCAGAGGTGCAGATCTTTGGTTGTCTTAGTCGTGTGAAAGCTGAGCAGCTGGCAGACATCCAGTATGTTGTCTCATCACCTACAGTCTTCTCTATTATCGTCAACTTGTGGGAGATAGCAATTGATCCCTGTGTGTGTGTATGTGTGTGTATTTGTGTGTGAGGCCACTTCTTTCCCGAGAAAGCATGATTCACTCACTTTTAAACACAGAGAGAAGCAGAGAGAACACAGAGGTGTTGGGTAGAAACAGAAGTAGCTATAGCGCACAGTGCCAGAGGGCTGTTGAAGAGACACATTAAAGACTGTGTGAAATGTTTTTCTGTCCACACTGAGTGGAGCACAGAGGCTGCAGCACACTGTGGCTCTCCCACCGTTCCCTTCCCTCCCTCTGACTTCTCTGGACCTGCACTGATCCCCCAGCTCTACTCTGTTTTCCACCTCACACACACAGGACGCAGCCCAGGAAAGGGAAGAGGGTGCGGCTCGAAAACACACTTCCATCATCTCTTTTTTTTTTCTCCACTTGTTCCCACTCTGACTATTTCTGATTTCATTGTTTCTCCTCCCTCCTCCTCCTCCTGCTCCCTCCAGAGACTCTAACCAGCTCACTGACTGTTTGTTTGGTGACGCTCATACTGACTGTTTTCTCCTCCGTCTGTAGATGGCTGCCATAAGGAAGAAGTTGGTGATTGTTGGGGATGGTGCTTGTGGAAAGACATGTCTGCTCATCGTCTTCAGCAAGGATCAGTTCCCAGAGGTCTACGTCCCCACTGTGTTTGAGAACTACATCGCAGACATTGAAGTGGACGGAAAACAGGTACGACACCAAATTGTAGCAGACAGTCTGCTGAAAGAGAGTATAACATTAAAGTAGGACCAAAGTGTTGGTGACAATCACAATATGCTTGGTGGAGGTCTGTGCTCTCTGAGAGCTTTTCTAGTTATTCCTGTGACACTTTATCTATTGACCACATGATATGGCTTCTCTGTACTTGAATTTGTTTTCACTTTGCAGAATAAAGTTAAAAAAAAATACACCATCCAAAACAAATTTAAGCAAAGATGCTTTCAAAGAAAATACTTCTGATGGGCTAAGGAAGTCAAGTTATCATTACTTCAGTGAAAAAAGAAACACGTTAATTCAATGACTTCTGTGTTTAGGGTAAAATCTCCAAATGAGACTGAAGTTCCTCCTCTGGACACCGTGTCTGGCTTGGTTATTTGGCTTTTATACAAACATCAGGGTTAATGGATATGTTTCAAGTTAACCAAAAATCTTTAAGTGGTAAATATAACATACTTTTGAATGCATTAAAGTCGTCATCTATTTCATCTGGTAAATCTCCTGTAATGGTGTCTGTGACTCAGTGGTAAAGTTGGTTATCTTTTCAACAAGAGGTTGGCAGTTCAGTAATTATAAAACTCCAATCAGTGTGCGAGTCTTTGAATTGTCATAAATAGAGATGAGTCCTGATAAGATTTTATTGAAACCAGTGCTTATCAATCAGATTCTGTATGCATTCCCTTACCAATCCCTTCCGTTTTCTGACCACAAAAAGTAGCTTTACAGGTTTTCAGTGTCAAGATTTTATTGCATTTATAAGAAATAAATATGACACTCTTGGTTAGGCCTGTCACAATAACAAATTTTGCTAGACGATAATTTTCCAAAATGTTATTGCCGATAAACGATATTATTGTCAATATTATTTTGATTTTTCTTCCATTTTTTCATTGATGTAATTATGATAAATGGGATAATAAAGTGAGTACACCATATCAAAAGCAAGAAACTTTACTTTCTTAAGAGTATTTAACTGTAGTTAAAAGGTCAGGATCTTTTAAATAAAATAAATTAAACAAAAACATAATAAATCTAACAAACAATAAAGAGAAAAAATACAATGAAAATGAAATGGCCTCTCTTTTAGAAAAAAATACATGTCAATGAAAATAACTAATACTAATCGAAAACAATAAAACATAGACCCTGTCTCTAAAGAAAAAAAGAAACTCCAAAAAAAAAACCCAACAACAATAAAAACTCTTGCCTAAATAAAAGGGAGTTTATACAGTTCCTGAATTGTTTGTAACATGTACTTTTTCCCAGTCAATCCGTACTGTCTGTCAAACATTTTTAACATTTCTGGCTTTCAATCATATTGAAGGGCAGCATTTCTTTGGCAATGTAGCTGTCTTTGAGCGCCCACCATTTGGTGCTTTTATTTCTATTTACTTTTCAGACCAAAAGCCTCAGTAAGAGCGGATTGTCAAAGAACAAGGCTCCGCTGCACCTCCCTCTTCTTCTTCATCGCCACCATTTTCAAACAAATGCAACATATCAGCTCGTTGGTGTTCATGAGCTCACACTTTGTTCATTCTGATAAAAAACAAAATATTCCCACACTGGGACTGTGGCAGGCGGCTTAAGAACCGTATCTTTCGTGCCATCACTCATATTAGCGTGTGTTTCCTCCTTATTCCTCAGGACGCTCGCTTCAGCTCTCTCCGCGTGTACGCGCAAGCAGCCCCGTCACAAAAGATTACATTACCCTTTGCGCTGTTAGCGTCCTTTTTTGGCAAAGTAAAGCCAAGCTTTGATTGCTTTGACCTGTCTGTCGTTGGAAATTCTGCCGCTGCTGACTGACGAGTGTGACTGGCATGTGGCACATCAGGTGACATTGGTATGAGGTCTGGTTGCTCCGGTTGAATGTAGAGAATAAACAAGGGAACCGCTAAGCATAAAATCTGGTGATGTCGATTAGGGCTGGGACAATATGTCTTTTTCGTACAATTTGTTTCTTTTATGATTTTCGGGGTGCGGATTCGATTTTAATTCTATAACTTTTCTGATTTTTGCCATTTTTTTGTTTGCTTTTTTAACACTAGACCATATGAAAAAGTTGAATGATGATGATACTGATAATGTCTACAGACTCCATCAGGAGAGATATTCTTCCAAAAAATGCACATCACATGTGTGTCAGTTTGTAGGATTTATTCAGGGGATCTGACATCTGAACTGTTTCCAAACCCTCGTATAATCAAAGACTAAAATGAAGGATTTAAATTTGAAAAAAAAAAAGAGTTTTGAACAAAAAGATCCCGCGTTAAACAAAAATCACAGTAGATCGATTTTTCTTCTCCCACCCCTAATGTCGATGGATTGAAACATTTTCATTTGATTCTCAACAAGAAATGGTTATAGATGCCCATCCCATCCATTCTTTGCCATAAAGAAAAGTAAAGTGCTGTTGATCTATAGGTTTGGTTTTCACTCAAGACGATCTGTGTATGTTAATGTGTGTGTCTGATTTTAACCAGTCATGGATAACTTCCTCATTCGGGCAGGTTGATTTGACACAGTGAAGTTGCTGCCCCCATGTTTGAGATCTGACCTCTTTGACCCTGCTGGGTGAGAATCCTGCAGGATCAAGAATTTCAAGCAGCAGACCTTTAGCCAATAACAGGAAATGGACTAGTGCCACCTTCCTGCACAGCCAACCCCCCTCCCCTCTTTCTCCCACATCATGACTAATGTCCTATTTCCTGTTCCTGTTTCCTGTGCTATGTACTACAAAGTTGACTGTACTCCAAGCCTCTCAGATGTGTTGGGACAAAGGGCTGCACAGACCGACTCCTGAAAGACATCTGGTTTTGAAAGCAGCAGATACTGGGACCAGTTTGTCAGTGTGTGCTTCTGCAGATCTTTACCAGATAGAAAGCGAGGTACAGCTCAGCCCATTGTCGGTATACTGTGGAAAATATCCAGTCTGAGCTAAGGCAAACAGCAGTGTAGCTATCCGGTCTTGCCAGGTAAGCAGATGGTCAGCCAACAAGCAACACCTGGCAGCACATGAGCAAAGGGGGGTGTCAGAAATGTCAAGATTAACTGCTCAAATCCTCTATTTGCTTTCTGGTGGAGATTTGAAACCGGTCTGTACGGGGCAGAGTTTTCCAGCTGGGTTTGTAATGTGGGTGAGGTTATGGTACAGTTAAGTCAGGGTGTGGGAAACAAAACCAAATCTTTGAGTTTTTAGCACAGGCCACATGATGTATGCACGCGATGACACTTCCAGGCCACTGTGTACAAGACATTCTTTTATGAGCCTTTCAGGTCAAGCTGTTTTATTCCACCTCTATTTTAGCTCAACCATGTAGTTGTTTGCAAGGAAAATGTTTTATCTAGAGCAGCGTGGGCCCTTTGGGATTGCCAGAAGTTTGATTAACAGCATAAAAAGGCCTTTGGGAGCCGTGTCCCCCTCTGGAGAGTTGGATTTTAATCCTGAGAGGAATTCTCTTTTTTTATATCTGATTTTTTTGGCTCTCATCTTGTTCCTTGACACATGCTAACTCTACCCTCTCTTCATCCTGATGTCATTGAAATTAAAAGTTCAGCTCTTGTTTCAATAATGTGTCATCTTGTTCTTTTTTTTCATCCAGGTGGAGTTAGCGTTGTGGGACACAGCAGGCCAAGAAGACTATGACCGACTGAGGCCTCTGTCTTACCCTGACACAGACGTCATCCTCATGTGTTTCTCCATAGATAGCCCGGACAGTTTAGGTAAGACTGGACACTTATGGCACACTTACTTTGTCTGGCTGAAGCTAGTCTCCTCAAGAAGAATTACCAGAATGTTCTTTTTGTAGATAAGAAAAAGTTCAAAACACACTTCTCCTATGCATAAGACACATCTCAATTTAATATGACAGGCCTATGAGTAGGGATGGGTACTGAAACAGGTACTTTTCTGTCTGTGGTACCGAATATTGATTCACGTCAAGTCAAAAGGTACCATGTTTAGGTACCTAAATACATCCTTGAGACTGTAAGAGAGTGAAAGAGTAGACAATTTTTCTTACTGGACATGCTCACAGCATTGCAAGTTCATATTTTGAAGAATAATTGTGTAAAATTGAAAAACCTTGAGATTTTATTGTTAAAAAAGTAGTATTTTTTTTTTATCACAAAACTACACAAAAGTACCAAAAATTGGTACCATTGAGTACTGATACTGACTGCCAGGTACCAGGCATTGGTATCTTATCAATTCAAATGTGAAAGGTACCCATCCCTACCTATCAGGTACTCACAGATTCTCTTCCACTCATTATAAAAAAGCTTTCTTGTATAACTTCAATCTTTTTTGCTGCCAGTGTGTACAGTGAATGATCAACCTATGTAAATGTACACAAATCTCACATAAATCTGAGATACATTTTACGTTGGATTAGAAGTTGTCCAAGTTGGAAAAAAAAAGAAGAATAAAAAGGAACATTTCTTCATTTTCGGCCGCCTTATTTTAAATTCTGTATTGTCAAACATTTTTACTTAAAGGTGAGAAAAGATGTTGATAAAACCATCGTATCTTTTCAGTTAGAAATTGCCCTGTGCAGAATCTGAATGTGCATGAACTGAACACGTCCCATGTATTTGAGCTGAGGAGGCCTCTCTCTGATAATGTCATGTTTAGATAGATTTGATCCTCGGGGCTTTCTCCCACAGTTCTTTGACCTGGGCAGTGCCACAGATGCTTTTCTTCCTCTATCACAGCATGGCATCTCCCTCTCAGCAGCACAGATTTTGGCTAGCAGACCACGTTTCTGGGAGGGGTCAGCAACCCCTCAATGTTTATGTCTGTATGGCCACAGGGGAACGATTTTGGCCTTTCTCAGCTGTCCTTGTAGGGAGTACAGTCAGGAACTCCCTGTGCAGTCTAATTTTTTCTTCTTCTTTTTTTGTTTTTCTTGTAGAGAACATTCCAGAGAAGTGGACGCCTGAAGTGAAACACTTTTGTCCCAACGTCCCGATCATTCTTGTGGGTAATAAGAAAGATCTGAGAAATGATGAGCACACACGCCGAGAGCTGGCCAAAATGAAACAGGTGTGTGCTTCTCTTAGTCTCTCTTTATGGAAATCTACACATTTACCAAACATATTAAAATTTCTACGTTTGCCCTGTATTTTGCTTCTGGTTTGATCTGTATTCTTTGGCTCATGTGTTTGTCTCTCATTGGGGGTTAAGTCTGTGCAAGTGTGGTCATGTCGTGTTTGTTTGTTGTTTGTCCCTGAAGCAGACCTGCAGTGTGAAAAATATTAGCGTTTTATTTCAAACCATAACAAAGCTTCTAGAAGGTTGCTTCTACCTACTGTCTTAACTTCTGGGTTTGTCTTTCTTTTGTTAAATTCATGAGCAGCCTTTGTGTTTTTAATGAGAAACTCGTCAACACTCTGCAGCATCATTTTAACCCTCAATCTGTACTCTAAACTTTCAGGAGCCAGTGAAGTCTGAGGAGGGCAGGGACATGGCCAACCGCATCAGTGCCTTTGGCTACCTGGAGTGCTCGGCCAAGACCAAGGACGGTGTGCGGGAGGTGTTCGAGATGGCCACTAGAGCAGCGCTTCAGGTCCGCAAACGCAAGAAGAGGGGCGGTTGCCAGCTACTGTGAGAGGTCAGAGTTTGCGGGCCGATCAGTTCCTGAAGGTGGACTCCTCTCCCACACAGAGCAAACTTAGAAAAACCTTAAAATCAATGGCTTCCGTGGACTATACTTACTTCACAGATGCAGATACGGCACAGGAGAATATGACAGACTGACACGCCTGTTTAAAAGCAAACAAAACCTTTTCTGAAAAACTTTAATTTCCTCTACTACTCCTACTATAATGTTTAGTTTCCTAGTTTTTCTGTACCAGCACACCAGCCTGTATGTGTGAAGGACCTGCCCCTCTTCCATTATGAATGTATGTTTGTATTTATATGTTTATATTTACAAATATATCATGCGTCTGCCTCTTTGTTGTGATTGTTTACAGAAAAGGGGTTTTCAGCACACACTCTCTGCTCACTGTCTTGCTCACAACCTCATGTTTTATTTTTGTCAGGGGGGTTTGCATTGATAGTTTGGAACATTGTTTTTTTTTTATCACCCTGTCTCCTTCATTCATGATCTATCTTCTTTTTGTACCATTATATGATTAAACCCTTTAAAGTCCTGATCCCAACATGCTTCGTCAGCAGAGCTCTGTCTTTTCTGACATAAAGGACTACATCTGTACCCTGTTTTTTTCTGCATTAATCCCCTGAAACCTTCAGAAACTGATGCAGCACACACTACACTAAAGACATCTTTGGACTGCACCCTTCTCTCTCCCGTGGCGATGGCTTAAACTGGCACTGGGGACAGAAGTCTATTGTCACAAAGAATTCTGTCACACTCACTCTGAATCCGACATACTCGCCTCTTCTCAAGAAGTAACATTCAGCGTCCTGTCTGAGCTCTGCCCTGCTGGTCCACATCCAGCATGCATTCATAGTGCGTCATTATGTACTTAGTTTTCTGAGGAAATGTGCACAGAATGAAACATTAGATGCCCACTGTGTACAGCTGTGTTCACACTTGGGCCCAGCATTCAGCTGACATCTCTCCTGAATGTTGCGTTGTATTAATAAACGTGCCATCTCGTCAGTTGTTTATCGAGGTCTTAAGCTCTCAGTCTTGGTTGAGATCAGGGCTTTGAAAGTGTAAAAACTATTTTTGGCACACTGGGGACATTCCTTGAATTGTTTGCTTGAATACTGCAGTGTGTTAGTTTGTGCTAAACTTTGTCTTTAGGGGTCCTTCAAAACTATTTAAATGTTGTCAAGGATAAATCTATTTTTTTCTCACCGATTTCAGGCAAAGGTTAACGATCATAGGAGGTTTGAACTAAAAATGACATCACAGATGGGATAAAACCCTGAGAGCAGACTTTTCGTGGCCAAAACCAGTTTCATTTTCTCTGGTTGTGTATTCTCATTACTGAGTGACAGAATCATTCAACAAGCTCATTTTTTCTTCCAGGCGGCACGTTGATGCAGTTCATAGACAAGACAGGCTGTTATGTGAGAGCCCTGAACAAACAGTATCAGAGTGGATCTAATGGTCCCTGCATTGATCTTACCACCATCATAAGCTACATCTGAGGTGATCTGCCTTTTCTAAAGATCGATAGAGATCTGAATGTTGTTGGCTTGGGCTAATACAGTGCCTCTTTGTAATGCTGAAACACGAGTTCAAGAGAAAATGTTGATTGTTATGACACTTTTCAAACAGGGGTGGGTTGTGTTGAATGTCTGAATGAGACAAACATGTTAATAAAGTATTTTTGAAATACTATGCAATATCAAACTAATGTCGTTTCTGAAAACATTACCCACATAACAGACATCTGACATTTTATTTGTATTTTGACACAGTCTGAACAGCTTTTTATCTACATGATGTCATGAACAGATCGTGTGAGTACCACTATTTCACACACAAAAAATACTTTGACATTAAAAAAGAAAAAAAATAATAAATCAACATCAACAAATGAACAAAGTATTTCCAGCTCTGGTTTGATGTAGGATTAGCTGGACATTCCCTCTGGTTTCATTTAATTATTTACAATAGTGCAATAGCTTAACACAAAAATACGAAACCAGTCAGAAATAGATCTTCATCATTTAAATTACATTATCAAACCTGAGTACAATGGTCTTACAAAAAGAGTTGAAACTTCAAGCAAAGAATCATTTTGGTATACAATGGAAGAGGAAATCATAAAAACACAGAAAATCAGACTCGTAAACTCTGAAAACAGCATTTTTTAGATATTATCTAGACCAGTGTTTAAGTAGCAGAGGTCAACTCAAGCCCTGTTTTCAAGTCTTGTGACTTAACTTGGATTCTGACTGCATCTAGATTTTATAGGTGGATGATGTATATCTTTTTAGACTTGTCATTACAGGACCCAAGAATGATCAGAAGTTAATCAAAAGGCTGGCATGCAGGTTTACCGTCATGTGTATTCAAAAACTTTTATGCTGTTGATCTGCAACAGTTCCTGTTGGGATTTTAGTTGAGGACAGAAGTCTGTCCAGAGTGAGTAATATTATCAACTGAAGTGACTCAACTGCTCAGTCCAAGATGTTTGATTGGATAATATTAAAGCTAGCAGCATGTGGCTGTGGGTGATTTTGACTTTGACACCTGTGAGCAATCGCACCACAGCAGGATCAATGAAGATGTCTCTTTTTCCAGAGAGGGTAAATGTTAACACAACGCGTTCTCAGCACTCATGATTTAAATCTCTAATGTTAACCTCTTGAGTGGCTCAGACTTTAACACTGAGAACTTCAGACTCTCCTTAAACCCCAAGTTTGGTAGGGAAAAATTCTCTCTGTCTGATGCACTCTCATATCTGAGCGTACACCCTTTGGTTTGAGGGAAACAAAATACCATCACCCTGCTCACTCTGTAGCATTTGATTCTTCTAAAGATTTTGGCGTCCTAATTCAAATTGAATTGCAATTTGATATTTCTGATTTCTGCCATTTTTAGTTCACTTTTTTAACACCAGACCATGTGAAAAAATGACAATGATGTCTATAGACTATATCAAGAGCCATATTTTTCCAAAAAGTATGGCTTACTAGAAAGTCAAAGAAAAACATTTCGCCCTCTGCTGGAGAAATGCGGTAACTTATTCCCAACCCCACTTATTAACATCGTCAAAAATGAAGGATTTGAATTTGACAAAAAAAAAGCTATTAAAATTCATTTAAAAAAAAAATCCTGAATCTGTTTCTTTTATCCCACCCCAAGTAGCAGCTGTGATTTTTTCACTATTACTGTTTTGTATCTTACGGGAGTTCTCCCTGACTTATTAAAGACTTTTCCCGAGCTGATAGGAATGAAGCACAATGAAATCATGCTTAAAAATCAGATTATTTCATTCACAGAAGCAGCCAATCAGGACAAAGATGGGTGATTTGAAGTGAATACAGGGGCTCCAGTTACATAACAAATACATCACAGAGCAAATAGAAAAATAAATCTGATACACAAATCGACTGAAAAATGGAATTACTGTCTCCAAATAATTTACAACGACTCACTGGGTGGAGCTTAGATTTGCTCCTGTTTAAGTGTTTCTTGAGTGCAAATCACTGAGGTAGCTGGAGACTGACTACTCTTCACAGGAATTACCTAACAACAGGCATCTTTGGTTAAGTCTATAAAGGTACTATTAAAAAAGTTTTTTTTAAGCCTCTAGGATAGAAATTTACCTGAAATTTAACAAAATGCATCTTATAAGTGTTTGGATGGAAGTCTGGGTTCTTTTTCCCTCACAGGTCATTCCTCCACTCAGGGTCCAGTTGCTGCTGAACAACACTCTCTGCGGTCTTCACTGAAGAGTAGATTCAAAGACCGAGAGGAAGATGATCAATTTTAACACCAACTCAAAGTGTTTTTTTAAAGATGAAAATCAATTTAACCTTCAGCTACCTTCAGCCTTGATCTCAATGTAGAGGGCTGCAAGCCTTGCCACCACATCCTCCTCTTCCTCTGCAGGGAAAAAGCCAGTGTAGCCTTCTCCATCCTGGCAGTACTTGATGAACCTACAGACAAGCACAGGAGGAGAAACTGAATAAAAAAAATTTGATTTTTTTTGTATTGAGTGAGAGACTAGAGGTCGTCTAGTGGCACGCACCTGTCCCAGGTAGGATCTGCGGTCAGCACTCTGGGGTTTCCCACCACAATCAGCAGGGCTTTGGCTCGAGTCACAGCAACATTGAATCTCTGAACCAAAAATAGCAGCGTGTGGAAATTTTCTATATGATTCATAAAAAAGTGTTGAGGTATGTGTTGTTTTTAGGTACAAACCTTCTCATTCTTGACGAAGCCGAGGTTGAACTGTTGGTCTATCTCTACATAATCAGGGCTGCTGCGAACCGTGGACACGAGGATCACTTTCCTCTCCTGACCTTGGAACTCCTCGACAGAACCAACCTGACTCAAATAAACAGATCTACACTTGAAACTCTGCACCTGCTGATAATTTCACATTACTTAAGCAGGAAATATTCTGTTACCTTGAGGCCATTCATGTCCTTAAACTTGAAGTCTTTCGCAACTTTGTCCAGTGCCCTTCGGATTTTCTGCACCTGTGTAAAAGCCACACAAAAAGTCCCAGCATCAATGTAAAATAAGGTTGCAAAGAGGTGGAAAGTTTCTGGCAAAGCTCAAAAAAGTTTCCTGAAAGTTGCTATGGAAAGATTCCAACTTTGAAAATTCCTGGAATTTTGCATTAATCTAAAATATATGTCTATATAAGTGACAATTATATGATGGTGTGTGTCATATAAATTTATTCTGACCTGTTTCCTGTAGGGGGCAATGATGCCTATGTCTCTGGGGGCGAGGGTTCCCTGACTCTTCCCCTGTGTCTCCAGTAGTTTCCTCACATAGCTCATGAGCACCTCCACCTCCGCCACGTTGAAAAAGGACGGACTGCTTGCCTCACGTGCATCGATACCCACCACACCGTGGAAGATCACGGGGAAGTCCTGGAAGATGTTTCATCCTTATAAATGTGAAACTTTAGATGTTTTATGAGAGGATTCAGCTTTGACATGGAAATGACTATTAAGGAAAAACTATTCCTGACAGACAACTGGTACATGGATCCTCTCATCATATAATTTTATACGCATATACATTGGTGATCAGGTTTCAGTCTCTGATTTCTGAATGTTTTGTGGGCATGTGTGTGCTGAAAGGGGGTATCATTACCCTCTTTGGAAGATGCGGCCATCTGCAGTAGGAGTTTCGCAACATTTCATCTGCACAAACCAGCAGCTCTTTCTCATAGAAGAGCTCGTTGGGAATTTCAAGAATGGCAGGATGGGACCTGATAAAGGATAAAAAATAGTAATATATAAGGTCAAAGAGTCAAAACTAAACATTTCTGTCAAAAAATGACACACAGCTATCTCTGCCACCACACACCTGTAGTTGCACAGCAGTTTGGTGACAAAACGGTTGTCAAACACGTCCTTGTTTTTCCGGTACATAGGGAAGTTGTTCATCAGCCGCTCCAGAAGGGACACTCCTGTAGCAAACAGATCCTTTAACTCCAGGAATTCACAAGCCAGTAAAAGCCAAAAATGTCATCAAATAGTTAGACAGAAAATAAATGCGACAGCTGGACTCACCCATGCCGTGTTTCAGAGCAAAGGGAGATCTCAGAATAGGCCCGAGCTGCTTGGGATCTCCAGCAAGAACAACCTGGCCAGACTCTGCGCTGAGTAGCCCTTTGATGCAGTGACAACAAAAAATAAACAAACACATAGACAAGCTCTGTACATCACCAACAAATATCTGTTTTTAGTTTTTTTATACCTGCCAGAGGGACCAAGCATTCAGTCTCAACAGCATGTCCTGCCTCATCCACAAACACGTGAGTGAAATGACCTGCAGGGATGTTTCCAGAGACCATCCTGCAGAGATCAGAGGGCAAAACCAAACTCATTCCCATAGGATGTTACAATCTATATGTTAATACTGAAGTTAAAGGTGAAATCATTTTATTTTAGTGAAAGTGAGTAAAGTGTGCAGTCACTACCTTCCAGCAGTTAACAGAGTGGTGACCATGATCTTATACTCCATCAGCTTCTCTTTGGCAGGATAAACATAACACTCCCCAACCAAGTTAGAGCAATCCTGTGTGAGTTGGACAGTGTCCATGCAAACAAACACAGTGAGATGCAGGAGAAACCAAAGAATCACAGTATCTAACATGTAGAGCAACAGAAATGCAGCACAACGTGACTGTCATTTTGTCTTCAGTGCTATGCTTCTTGAGCCCACTAGGGGGAACACTGCTGCTGCATTACACTGAACTTTTTGAAGCATACTTCATGGATCTCATACACCAACACTGACCTTAATTTCCTCAGGAACACATTTAGGATCCCTGCTGCTGGCATACATGCGGTACACTTTATTCCTGTCCACATGATCCAGAATCTTCCTACAGAGCAGATCGGCAGCGCTGTTGGAGGGAGCGCAGGCCAGGATGTGACAGGAGGAGATCCTCTTCTCTATCTGTTTGATTGCTTCCACCACAGTCACAGTTTTCCCTGAACAAACAATCATAAAAGCTAACTTTACAACATGCTAGGTGGATGGCAGGATAGCAGGTCAAACCCAAAAATAGCAAAAACAGTTTGAATTTAAAAACAGAGCAATAAGTTGATGCTTGCTGTACCTGTCCCAGGTGGGCCAAACACCAGGTAAGGGGCAGGTTTGGATGATCCAACTACAATGTGTTGAACAGCCTTGTACTGCTCTGGGTTTTGCTCTAGCTTTGAATCAAACAGCCTGTAGGGGGAAGGACAGAGGAACAGAGGTATGATACCAGTGCTTGGTCAAAGGTGGAATAAGTCCTTGTGTGTGTGTGTGTGTGTGTGTGTATGTGTGCACAAGCACAGCAAATCGAATACTGTCACCAGGATACATGAAGTTGGTAGGTATCTGGCTTTAAGTATAATAAGGTTTATCTTTTAATAAGACTGATAAAAAATTAATAAGCCCCCATTAACTTGGCAGTTGAAGCATTAGATACTGTACTTCTTCTCTTTCAGAATTGAACTAGAAAAAACAACAAAACCATCCCTTTCCAGCTGTCTTACGGCAGATTGAACTTGGCAAAGAGCCATGTAGAAAGTTTGCAAGGCTCTCTTTCTTAAATTTGAATGAATTTCCATAAAACATGCAGACTTTTCCTTTACATCTCGAATCAGGTCAGACAAGTTGGATCAGGCAATCCCTTCTCAAAATGAACCTGCAGAAATATGTTAAGAGGGCCTCGACAGACGTCTGTACCAGCTAAAACACTGCTCTTCATAGAAGCATTACACCAGTTTACCCACAGAAGGACGAGTAAGACTCACGTTAAATCGAGAAGTTCAGGTTGCACAGAGGAGAGGTTTCGTACTGAAGGGAATAACACCTCTCTCAGGCCATATGAAGCTGCTAGCTCAGCCGCTCTGTGCTGAACACGCATGGTCAGGCGGTTCACAGTGAACTCGATGTGGAACTTCATGCCATCTACAAAGCGAGACAGCAATCTGTAGAGAGGGAATACACAGGAAACACTGTAAATCCCTGTTGTGAAAATGTTAAAGTTTTGTACTATTGCTTGTTGATGTGATGTGATGAACTTACTCTGAGCTGAAGCCGAGTTTGACGCTGTCCAGCTGCACACTGTGGACGTAGCCCCGGTACTTCACCTTTGTTTCTCCTACAGGATAAGCTAGCAGTGAATCCCCCCTGAGCACGGATGGGCGGTTCTCAGAGACACCAGGAACCTTCGAGGTGAACATGCAGCAATGTTAAGTAATCATAATGCATAAATAAAAACCACAGTACGGTGTTTCTTTTTACAGTGTTGCTAGGTTTTAATGATAAACACCTGTCTCCCTCTTTTACTGTTAATTGCCAGTTCGACTTGAAAATGCTCCAAGTGCAAGGTTTGAATACACAAACTAGTTAGCGTGAGCTGTTAGTCCATACTAACCTCCAGAACAAGAAGTTTCTTGTTGACGTTATCTCTTGTCATGACAGCGAACTCTCTGTCGTTGTTGGGGATGTTGTATTTCTTGATGTCAACCTCCATCTGTTGCTCCTCCAGATACAGCAGCAACTGAAACTTCTCACGGTAGTTCTCCCAGCACAAGTCGTTCTCCAGCACGTTCCTCCTGCGTACAAAAACAATAATAATAAATGCATTGACATTTGGGAAGTATTAACTAGGGCTGTCATTTTAACGTGTTAATTAGATTAATTAATAACACAGCAAATAAATGTGTTATAAGAATTAACACAAGATTAACTCATTTGCTGCTAGTCATTTCCAGGGCTTCTTTCAAGACCCAAATAATACTGTATTTTAAGACTATGCGAACACCAAAACTACCCAAGAAGAGTGAACTCTCTTCTTTTATGTCCCTCTTCCTGTTTTTGATCCAAAAAACAGACAAAACATACTTTTTTGTCACGATCATCCCAGGCATTTCATCCTTTGATCCTCTCCATGATCTGTTGTCTTTTCTTAACATCGAGCCGCTCTTTCTCTCTGAACTAATGCGACATACCTGCAGCTCGAGCGTGAGCTGCCTGAACTTTTCTGACTTGCAGCGTCTCACAACCCTGCCTCCCCTTGCTGAAAAACATGATACACTTCTATAGATGCAGTAAACAGTTGCAATCAAATTGACATCTATAGATGTCAATGGCAGCGGACAAAGACATTTTACTGTTGGCCAGTTGAAAAAAATGCAGATTTAGAAATCTTCTCTTCTTCGTGTATTAAAAAAATAAAATAAAATAAAATAATAATAATAATAATAATAATAACTTAAATTTATAAAGCGCCTCTCAAGGAACCCAAGGTCGCTTTTCACAATAGAGGGGACAAACTAATAATTCATTTGATTAGTCATGCACTACAATTTTGTAATGTAATGTACAAGAAATCAGATTCTTTATTTGAGGACCTTAAGCGAATCAAAATGTGAATAAACAGATTCATCAATAACAAATCCTGTAATTAATCAGATTATTTTTTTAAATCGCCTGACAGCACTACTATTAACATAAGTTTCCCTGTTAATGAAGCTCTACATTACAGGACAACAGCCTCAATATTTCCCATGTTTGACTTACATACATTTGCTGTAATAGGATAATGGAAGACATAGTTTAAATCAAACATCTATGGTACAGTTGAAACTGATGCAAGAGTGGATTGCATAACACAAAAACCACAACTTTTAACTACTGAAACTTATGACCATTAGTGGCAAAATGTAATCATAAAAATAGCTAAAAAAGTAAACGCCAGATCTGAATTTTTTTTCCATGAAACAGTAGTTGACTGACATTTTATACATTCAGTGTTACATTTTTCACCCTAAATGATTTTTTTTAAGTTTGATAAATTTCTTAATTAAAATGGAAAAAAAAAAGATTCCTCTAAAATCTGAAAGGTGTTTGCAAATAAGTTTAAACCTGTAACTTATGGTTAGATGCCACATTCATAAGTGTAAATAAATAATATAAAACTATGAAAATGTAAAGAGTGTATCTGTTCATTAAAATAGATCTTTCCTTAAAAAACTGACCTGAAATAGAAAAATAACAGGACTGAATTTACCTTCGATCACAGGAGACAGTGTGCTGCAGTGACTGGATGAGCTGGTCCATATAAGCTGGGATTTGATACTGCTTCAGCTTGACCACATTCTGAAGCTGCATCACCGACAGCCTGGAGAGTGATCAAATGTACAAGGCTGGAGACGTCACACAAAGATTTGTATTTTCTTTTTTTCCACTGTATATTCAACAGAGTGTTAAATAAACACTAGTACCCTTCGGGTGGCAGTCCATCTACAACAGTGTAGTCAACTTCAAGGGTCCAGGCCGGGAGCGGGCGTGGTTTGTAGGGAGCTATGGGTGCAAGCTCCCGTCCTAAGGCAGTGATGCACTGGGCCTGAATGTAGCGCACAATGTGGAATGCAGTGGAGGACTGCAGGTCTGGTTTGAACTCAAACGCAAGAGTAGCTGGATAGAAACCAACCAAACTGCAGCAGAAGATAACCTGGATGTCATAGCTTTGACCTAAAGGAAACAAAGGGCAATAATTTTTTTCTTATTTTTAATTTTCACAGTCAAATAATCCCCTCTCACTGGGGTTAACATGAAATCAAAACACACTAATGCTTTATTTTCATATATCTAAATGTATCACCTGGTTCCAGACACAGAGGGTTTCTTTTGGTCACTTTTCTCTCATCTGCCAGTGCGAAGTACCTGAGCCAGTGCAGTGGGGTGTAGTGAGTGAAATACACAGGCTCTGTTCCAGTGTTTTCCACTTTCAGATTAACTGTGTACTGTTCAGAAAAGAAAGACAAAACTAAACCATGCAGTGGCGATTCACATTTGTGCCTGACATATCTGATCAAGCATATGATCGTGAGAGATAAAAAAGGCAGTTTCATTTCAAATTACTACCTCTACAGTTTCATCCACGCAAAGGCTGAGTGTCCCATCCTCAAACTGATGGTCGGAGCTGATGCAGATCCCATGTTTGTCACAGATGAACAGCGCCCTGTGAGTGTAAAGACAGAGGTTTATGACACCAGGTATTTAAGAGGGCCTGTCTTTGGAGATGACCAAAGCCAAATTAAGACTCCTATCTTCAAAATTATTTATCCTGTTCGTTAAAAAATGAAAGTTAAGTGACAGGAGAAGACTTCTACTTTACACATTATGTTTACCTCAAACACAAAAAATGAAACTGATATAAACGAAACATATCCCCAGGAAAGCCTTTAGTGAGCATGAAATTGAATCAGTCGATCTGTACTTATATCCATCGTTTTACCTGTTTGTCTTCAGGCTGGTCTTCAGAAGACAGGCTAGTTTCCTACGAGCTCGAACTCCTGTCTCCGCTTCATCTCCAGAGGTGAAAGTCTGTACAAGCTGTGGACTAGCTGCAGCACACTGGACAGGCTCTGGTCTACGGCCAGGGTGTGAATGCCACTGGTCCACGTACAACGCTTGGACCTGTGTATAGGATCACTTCCTGTCAGATTTGTCAGTATGTCTCAAATTATAATCCAAGATTGTAAATGTGCCCTATGGGTTGTTTTAAAGCAGGAATTCAAATATATTTAAACTTCATAACAAGATCTGTCTGACTCATTCAACCACTGCTTTTGTCTGACTAAACTTTTTTTTTTTTTTGACACAGTGACGCCGCCATCTTAACACAAACTATGACTGTATGAGTCACAGAAACTAAGTGGCAAGTTTTTTTTTTAGACAATTAAATCAAATTAATTATGCAAGATGACCTTTTAGCTCCAAACAAAGATGGATGAATCATACACAACTGAACCCTCACAAATGACTCATTACACTTGACATGGCACTTCCTCCCCAATTGTTTCTACATGTCAGCTGATCTTCGAAGGTGAAGGACAAGGGTTGATGTCTCATAGGAGTAAAATGTGTAAAAAGACAAAAAGCAGATTGGTAAAATAATAAAAATCGAGGATTTACTCATAATTTTCCATCCTGTGAATTCAGAATGTCTTTACTTTAAGGACAACATAACCACAAAACAGTTACTAGAAAAGCTGGACAGTGGTTCTTTTGTGTCTTAATGTTCTAACCATTAGTGATCTCTCCGTTTTTCCTTCATCACAGACATACTGGTAATATATATATATATATATATATATATATATATATATATATATATATATATATATATATATATATATATATATATATATATATATTCATCACAAACGCTAGGTCCCATATGTTCAGTGAGTGAGCCAACGCACTTTCTAAGCACCATTTAAAGCCTCACACCAGCATGTAATATTAGAAGGGCACTGCATTTATATTAAACTGAACTGTTAAATTATCTTATCAATACATTATAAAAAAAAAAGACTTTGCATACCGTGGAGTTGAAACGGATCTTGTCTCCTCGTCTTGTTATTTTGCGACTCACTTTCAGAGCATGAAGGACTGAACCAAAGTTTGGATCTCTTGTTCCTGGTGTCCTGATTCAAACATATAAACACTGAATTTATAACAATCTAACCTTGTTAAACTGCCAACAAAATGTTCCGTGAACTGAGTAAACAACATACCTGCTTCTGAACTCATTGTTGTAAATGTCTCTTAGCTCAATTCTCTCGGTGATGGATGCTCGATCAGACTCCTTCAAGAACTCATAGAAGTCGAGTCCAATCTGGCAAAGAGACTGAGGATTGTATCTCTTATTCAACATGGTACAGGAATGAACAGACTGAATGATAACAAAACAAAAAACAACAGTGTTGGGATCCTAAACGCGCATATATATAGCGCATCAGCGAAGGGGTGTAAGCTTCAGAGGAAACGAGGAAGGAATGTTTTACTCCCGGACATCCCGTGTGGGCGGTGTCTGTGTGTGTTACGGTGCGGCTCCGAGCTAATACGAACAGCGAAGCTCGGGTGTATAAAGCAGGCGCACACCTTCTGTTGTACAGTCCGAAGAAACGAAACCTAACGAAGCGGAGCCTTCGGAGTCTGAGGAGCAAACGAAACTGTCATCAAATAAGTTCAAAACAAAGCGATTAAAAAAAACAAACATTTATCATAAGTCAGCCTCTGAACCGTCCAACATGACTGACACGTGTCCTGTTTTCCAACCGAAGAAACATCTGACAGTGGCAAGTTGATGACGATTATTATAATTATAATGATTATAATTATTATTATTATTTTTATCATCATTATTATCATTATTATTATATGCCTCACGCCTCATGAAGGCAATATGTGCATATGCTAAGGAAAAAAATCACATTAACCTTATCAAATTTAAACTCAAATTAAGTCTCATTGATATGCATGGTTTTTTTTTTCCTTTTTTTTTAATGTTCCAAAGCAAATGTAATAACACATAATACTAAGAACAATATAGTAATAAAACAAATCAAAATAACAATAAAATAAAACCCCCAAAATAAATTGAAAGTGATCTATATTCTCATGGACATAGTTGTTATCTTTTGGAAAAACTCTGGCTGGTTAAAGACTTGCATTGTGGAAAAATTAGGATAAAATTCAGGTTGTTTAAAAATTTAAGCTGGTTGAGAAGAGGTAATCGATAGTGAAGACTAAGACATGTGACCAAGAAGCTACTCTGACGTGGATGATGAGTCAGCTTATCAGGCCTTTCACCAGGCCGGTTAAACCTTTGTCACAAAAGGAGCAATGAACTCACTGGTCTGTAGAAATGGCACAAGGCGTGTCTCAGCCTTTACACAGTCCAGGAAACAATGTGTATCTGCCATCAGATGAGTGACAAAGATCATTTAGACTGATATAAAAAACTATGTGTCACAGTTTCGTTTCTCATGTTTGCCAAGAGGCTTTTTTCCTCTCCTCCCCACTTATTCAACGCTAAAAACAGTTTATGCAGCAAGCATTTGTATGTACTTGCCCCAATTTTCCAGACTATGAACACTATAAATGCACACACGAAAACATCCTGTAACAACGTAGCGTGACGGTCAAAACAGAGGGAATGCTACCTTATATAACTTCCAAGGACTTCTTATTTCTCTTTTAATACTTATCGTGTTTAAAAGGGAAATATTGTACTTAAAAAAAAACAACTTAAAAGTCAATTGATGATGATACATGTTGCAGTAGATGTACAGTATGTGGCGTTTTTTTTTCTTAAAAAAGGTGTATCACTAACTCAGGCATTTCTCAGCGAGCTGTTTTATCCTCTGGAAGGGAATAAGTTATTGGGATATTTCATCAATCACAATAAGTTGCTGACTAATAATAACACAGTACTTATCTTCACTTTGCTCATAGATTTCAACACCTTTTTACAACGTTAAGCTCTGAGATGGTGGGGGCATGTAGATAATGAACTGCAGAGGCCAGAGAATATGTTCAATTCTGCTTATATGTGTGGCAGACTCTGATGAGTCTCTACATGAAGTGGTTATAGTGTGATAGGCCTGATTCTTTGGTTTCACATGTTTTTAATTCTTACCGATGTTGTTCACTTTCAAGGTTTCTGCTGTGTTGTGTCCGGACGTTGTTTTAATTCCTCTCTACCTACTTCTGGCCTTGGCAGAGGGAACAGATGCAGGAGGAGATAAGTTAGAGGTGAAGTGATTTCTTCCCAGTGGAATTAGTGTCTTGTGTGGTTTCACTCATGCATATGAAGAGCTGGGAAACTTTACAGATTTTGTTTTCTTATGAGTGGACACACTGCTGTGTTTGCTGGATTATAAAATGAGAAAGTTGGGGCAGCCTTAGAGCAAACTAGCTGCTGTTGCCTTGCTTGCCTGTAGTCATTGCTAACAGTAAAATGTCAGTTCTTCTTTTCCTGAAAGATACCAGCCTTCCTTTTTCTTAATCATGAGAAATCAACAGAAGCAGCACTTTCACTGTGATTATAACAAACACTTATCCTTGTGTTAAGTCATGTCACTGGAAAATGAAACAATGAACTGTCCTGAATTAACTTGAACCATCTGCAGAAGGTAAAAAGAAAATTTTTTCTCCTTTTCTATTTCCTTGCTAACCATAAAGTGAGTAATTCTCCTTTCTATCAGGCGTCAGCATGTCACACTAAGTTTAACCAAATGGCTCAACTCTGCTAGAGGCTCAAAAATGTGAGTGTTTTGAAGTGTAATCATCAAATAGAGGGGGAAATTTCAGATGACAAAATGCCTGTCTAAACTCTGAGTTTTTGAAAATGTTTGGGTTTTTTAACCTAAATACTGGTATAATTAACAAGATAGAGGACTCTAGTAAGGGTGGCTCAGGGTAACCTAGATACGTTTTTTAAAAGCACAAACAAAACAAAACTTGATAAGTGCGTCTTTTGGTTACAGCGTCGGTAAAATTAAAATAATGTAACGTCTAATCCGCCTTTATCTGTTTTTTCATCTGCTTTACACTTGATGAAACACTGTATTTGCTGTTAGTCTTAACACAATAGGCACAGCCTGTTGTTGAGCTATTGAAGTAGTACATAAAGCATGAAAATGTGCAGGATACTTACTCTTCACAACATAAGATCAATAAGTTTGCTCATTATGAAAAAAAAGTTATTGTTGTTTCGAGCAAAAAAAAAAAACCTTACTTATCTGGCAGTAAGCACATACATATACTTCACAAATGGCTTGATTTTTTTTTTGTTGTTGTTGTTTTGTTTTTTTGTTGTTTTTTTTTTGGGGGGGGGGGGGGGGGTTATCTTAAAGGGCAGTACTTGTAGAATACAAAAGAAGAATACTTATACAACAAATGACGTTCTTGAGACGCAGACTTCTTCCCTGTTTCAGCGCCGAGAAGACACAGAGAAGAAAAAAAAGGCTTTACCTTCACTTCTCAGTCCTGAGTCTTTTATTTCAAGTGTTAAGCTTTATGTTTGAGCCAGAGATGACTGTTGATGGTGTTGGGTCTCTCCATTCAAGTCCTTTGTTGCCAATCACTCCTCCCTATTGGTGTGGATCAAAAGCAGAAATTAAACTTGAACATTTCTAGTCCCAAAGACAGTTTCAGGACACAGGGACAGGTGAGTGTGAGCATGTGTGATTGCGTATTATTACCTGAGAGTGAGTGACAGTTGATCAGACACCTCTGGACTAGACACTGTAATGCCTCTGTAACCCCCTTGTTCGTAGCAATACTGGATAAATCTATTAAAAAGAAGAAAAATGTGCAGGAATTAAGGATTTTGACTTTAATATTTGAGTTAAACTTCTGATACACTGTAAGTCATATGGAGAGTCTTACTTGTTCCATACTGGGTCAGTTCTCAAAGCTCTCGGGTCTCCAAATACTATCAGTAAGGCTTGTGCTCGAGTCATGGCCACATTGAATCTCTGAGGAGACAGTTTCAGGTGGCGTGCATGTGTTAGCTTTGAGTAGCATTGTAGACAAACATTCTGCACATATATGCATTGCTCCTCAGTATTGTGTAGATTCCTGATGGGTTTTACACAAAAGCTGTGCGATGCTTTTGAGTCATTGTGATCTTCTTCTTCAGACTCTTACCTTCTCATCCTTGACAAAGCCTAAAGTAAATTTGTAGTTTTCGTCTGTCATTCTGGGATTGCTACGGACTGCAGACACCATAATCACTTGGGACTCTCTACCCTGAAATTTCTCCACTGTTCCAACCTGTTCAAATACAAAAGCTTTGTTTTTTATGTTGTTTTTTGACATGGCAGTAAAAAAGTCAAGCTCTAGCCCCATACCAGTATGTTCTCCAAATTTTTCTCCATGAGGTCTTTATCTGTCCTCAGCGCTTCCTGGATTTTCTCTACCTGCCAAAGGACAAAGTTTATCAATTAGTATCATTTCTGAGTGCTGAGAAATTGACTTTACAGAGAGTGAAAAGTGGACTTCATGATGAAGTTATAAAATGATAAACAGTGGGTTGTTTTTTTTTTTTTATCTTGCTTTGCCATGCACTATCATACCTATCAAACTATTTGCTATTGTTATTAGATACTTGCTACTACTTGTACTAGTATAGTATATACTACTATACTTGTTTTGTGTATGGGGTGATGATTCCAATTTGGTTTGGTCCAATTTCAGTCACACCCTTCTTTTCAAGATGTGAGATAAGGGCTTTCAAGTATTTCTTCATCACTTCCACTTCTGCCGTGTTGTAGACTGAGGTACAGTTGGCGTCACTTTCATCAGAGCCTGCCACTCCATGGAAGACCACAGGGAAACCCTGGACAGAAAAAATGATCAGAGTGGAGAAGAGAAAGAGATAATTGCTTGTGTGTTTGTTAATTTACATTACCTTTTTGGGGAGGTAATCCCAGTTGCAGTATACACAGCAAATATCTTCAGAAGCATAAGGCTGAAGTTCTCCCTCATAAAACAGCTCATTGGGAACTTTGAGGATTGATGGATGGGACCTGAAAGGACAATGTGTTGAATCATGGGCGTGTGGACGAAGATGTTCCAGAGAGTTTGAAAATAAGATACAGCAGCACACAAGGCATCACCTGTAGTTCCTCAGCAGTTTGGTGACAAAGTAGCCGTTGAAACGTTTGTAAATGTCAAAGTCCCTCATCAGGCGCTCCAACAGGGACAAACCTACAAACAGGAAAACTTGAGAATCTTGCTTTAATGGAAACAATTACAGTTTTTGGACTGAACTTAAAGTTTTAGTAAGCAACATTAACACTCCAGAGGAAAAAAAACATATTTCCTTCTTCTGGTTGTTCTTCTTCTTCTACCTACTGTCAGTCCGTGAAGCCCCTCTCACTTAAAATGTGCACCAACTGTTTTCATGAAAACTGCCTTTACCACTTAGTTAGTGATGTCGAACTCAGAGGACGGACTCACAGGCAACAATCATTATGCATGCCTAAAAAGTTAAATGTGCAACTCAATCCTGGTTGGTTGTTTGAGACAAACTAGATTAATCCTCTAAAGAAGCTGATTCAAAGAGGAGGGCAGACATAGAGTGACACATTTGAGTTAACAAACCTTTGCGTTTAACTCTAGCAGATATTTAGATAAAAGCACTCCTCATTAATAGGAACTAGTATCAACTCATGTTGGTATTCATATTTTATGAAGAAATACAAAGAGCTTACCAAAGCCATATTTATTGGCCATCCTGGATGTGACGACAGGTCCTAACTGTTTAGGGTCTCCAGCCAACACAATCTGGCAAGTCCACATTTCATGTAAACCTAGGAGCAAACACACACACATTAAGGGAACACCTTCCATTGTTTGATTAACACCTGCATGTGAACCTGCTTGTCTTTTCCACCTGCTATAGGAATGATACACTCTGTTTCTGTAGCCTGGCCTGCTTCATCCACAAAGATGTATGAGTAAAAGTTTGAAGGAATCCCTCCTGTCACTAGCCTGAAGAGAGAGAGAGACACAAAAACAAATGTGACTATTAAAAGGTGCATAGCTGTATAAGAAAAATAAAACTGAACACTGACAGACAGCCTGAAAGACTTTGAAAAAGGCTTGACTAACTTTACAGTTGTAATGGAAGAAGAAGTTGTGTTTAAATGGGTAAAAAGAAATACAATGTAAATAAATGCTGCCCATCTTTGCACCAAAATTTCATTTCATTTGTAACTGTGACAATTCCTGTCACAGTGTTTATACAACATAAAGAAATAGCAACATAGATTAAATGTATTTGTTAGAGAAGCTACTAGTACCTTGCCGCAGTCTTCAGTGTGGTTACCATTATCTGATATTCCATCAGATGCTCTTTAGCGGGAAGTACACATGGAAAATTGTTTTCATCTAGGTTGCAACTAAACTAAAAAAAAAAACAAATATGTGAATAAACAATACAATAACAAACAGCCAAAAGAATCAAAGTTTTTGCTTCCTACATCTAACTATCACTATGAAGCAGAGCTAAAAAACACAATATAACAAAGTATGGATGAATTTAGCAACAGGGCTCTTCGTAGAATACGTATTTTATCACTATGTCTCTGTTATTCTGCAGCAACAATCTTTGTAAAACACTTCAGTGTGAGTTATTTATGTAACACACCTTTCTATTTTGGGGGACATTTTTAGCCCTACGGCTAAGGGCATACAAACGGTACAGCTTGTGCCTTCCATCATCTTCATCAAATATCTCACATAACTTCTCGCAAAGAAGATCAGTCGCGTTGTTAGTGGGAGCACAGGCCAGGATGTTGCATGAGGCTTTCCGCCTCAGTATCTGCTTGATAGCTCCCACTAAAGTCACTGTTTTGCCTGATAAAGACATGTAGGAATAGATTACTTTTGATGTAAATACTGTGAATGTAATGCATCAGAGAGCATCCACACACAAACACACACATTCACTCACACATGACAGTTACCTGTGCCAGGTGGACCAAAAACAAGGTATGGAGCTGGTTTTGCAGTAGTAGCTAAGATGTGTTGGATTGCCCTGGACTGCTCTGGGTTGCTGCCCTGGTAGTGCACCAGCTCACTGAGAGAGGCACTGATTTGAGGAAGACATCACTATCTGCATCAAATGTCTTGAAAAGGCTTTTGAAATCTGAGGTGGTCTTACCCGTGTAGCAGTGCATGGTGGGAAAAAAGCTGGCTTGCTGGGAACAGTACAAATCCCAAATTGAACCTGCACACCAATTCTGCTGCTCTGTGCTGGACACGCAGACCGACACGGTTGAAAATGAACTTTACATCGAATGTCAAGCCCTGAAGTTGTTCTGGTTTCCTGTCAAATTCACACGAAGATGTTTGTGCTTCCATAAACTTAATGAAAAATTAGCAAATTTCATTGATGAACAATTTTTGAGCAAAAAGAGCAAAACTGTAAAATCACTCAAAACTGACCGATATTTTCTTTTTTTTTAAATCTCTCTCTATGATACCTGATCAGTGACACTCCTGTGATACAAATAATCTCTAATATCTTTTACATTGCTAAAAACACAACCCAATTGTCGCTGTCACTTGTTGGTTTGTATTTTAGTAAATTTTTTCACACCAAACTACAAATTTTTCACAAAAAACTCCGAACTCTACTTGTTTTGTTCAAGTGTTCCGTCTTACTCGTCTTTAAATTTCAGGAAAACCAGCTCTCCAGCCACATATTGGACCCAGCCTCTGTAATATCTTGAAGAAAAACCATTTCGCTGAGTCACCAGTACGCAGCACCCAGACAGCTTCTGTGATGGCGACATGGAAAGTCCTGGGATCTGAGAGGAAAAGAACATTCTCTTTGGTTGGCCATTTTATTCTGGGCTGTACAGCTAAAGTGAGTGAGTGCAATAGCAGTGTGGACAGTGTGTTTGATGAATCACCCGCAGGCCGAAAAGGTCCCTGTGTTCAAACAAGGGCACAGAGTGCTGGAAGAATTTATCGAACTCTGACTGCTGTTGCAGCTCTTCAAGATGCAGCAGCTTCTGAAACCTCTGGAAGTAGTTTTTCCACATCAGGCTCTTCCTCAGGATCCTTCAGAAAACAAAGTGACATGAATGCAATTATTTTATTGATATAGCTGACGTGTGAAATGATAATACAGGGCATTTATTAGACTAACATTAACATTATTTTGAGTTTAAGATGCTGAAAAGTTACATTTATAATAAGAGTAAACGCACAGAGAGTCTACAAGGACAAACCTTGAAATGAACTACATAACTACAGTAAATGACTCCCTAACTCCAACCAATTCCTCCTACCCCCACCCACCCTTTTCCTCCTTTCTCAGCCTGTTATTCACAATATTCTACATTGTTGAACACATAACTTTGATGATTTTTTTTTGCCACAATTTTTTTCTCTTTTATAACATACAAAACCTTTCAGCAACTGTGAAGTCTCTTATATCCCAGGGCATCTCATAAGGCTTCAAAGACATCTCTATTTTAAGGTTATATATCACCAGTCTGAAAGGAGAAAACAGAGGTATAATCAGGGTGGTGACAGGTTTTCTAAGTATGTGAAATAACCTTTTGTGATAATCTTTTTTGACTTATTTGTCAGAAAAACATAGGTTTAATGTAATGCCCATATTAGAGTAAAGACATCAAACTGAATAAATGTTCCTTAAGATCAACATGTAATACCTGTCACGATTCCACTCTATCGTCTGTTGTTCATGATCTGACTCCAAAGTTGCTTCAGAGGGCTGTGCACTGACAGACGACAAACGTCTAATTTCTAAGAGGCGCATAATCTGAAACTCCTCTAATGATGGCCCATGTTTTTTAAACTTAAAAACCAGCAGCTGTTCAAAGAAACCTGCATGGCTGGACATGAAATGAACTGTGATTTTAAAAGACTCTCCTGGAGGAAACACAGGGGGAAATAAATGAAAGATTAGGTACATTAGCTGTGATGTTACTTCTCATTATGCTGAAAGAATGGAGGAACATATCACTCCTGGTTCTTCATACCTTTTTTCAGAGTGTGTTTCTTGACAGTCTGAATAATATTTGTGCCAGAATCTTTGATGGTGAAAATGCCCTTCACCAGGTCAAAAGCCTGAAAACTGAAATCAACAGCCATGCGTCCGAGATTCATTACTGATATTGGCACCGTTAGCTATTGGGAAGGAGTAAAGTTGCATTAAAGACGTATTATCACAGGAGCCATCAGAAAAAAACATATTCACACAGGTGATGAGAAAATAATAGTGACTTATACAATTATAGACAATCCACGCTACATACTTCTCCTTTGAATCAATTAAATGATGGACAATGTTGGTACTGTAACTTTTACAATTAAAGATAACATCACTGGTTTGGCTGCTATAACACATTTTATCATTTCCCACAACCTTACCTTCTTTTTACGAACAGTTAAGGAAATCTGCTCATTTTCTGACTCAGGCTCTGAGGTTATAAGGACACCATGTTGTCTAGAAGTTAGCTCAGCCCTGTGTTGTTGGGTTATCACAAAATATGCAAGAGGGTATTAAAAATGGCGCACATTAAGCACAGTGCTGGACATACAGTATTTCTGCCACATATCAGAACATTAGATGTACTGCCAAAATGGATTAGATATTGAATCCAGATATTGAGAGAGTGGTTGCAACCACTCTCTCAATATCTGACACTGACACTGACACTGTCATGACAGTGTCAGTGCAAGGTCCAAACAATGTTTAGGAGAAAGAAAAAAAACGTACCTGTACTTTTGAAATGCTTTTGCCATCTTTTGACGGGCCACAGAATCCAGCGCGGCCTTGTAAACCATCTGTGCTTCAAAATCAGGTGGTATTTGTGGCCTTCTGGGGTCAGAAGGTGCTCCTGGGTCTTCACCCTGGTCAAACATTGGCCTCGGTAAGACCAAGGGCTGGTTCTGCTGCTGCTGCTGGACTGAGCTCATTGTTACTGGCACAAAAAGAGACCCGTGTACGAAGATTAGCTCCCTGATTTGAAACTAGCATAACACCTGAGATCTGAGTTCTCCTTCTGGCATCAGGATTTACTGTAAATGTAATCCCATGTAAAAAATTTTGTGTTTTGGTTCAAATAATGTGTGATAAAAAATGTGCCGCCAAAACTTTCAACTAGGTGACAAGGTGGCTCACTCATTTTTTCAAAACTTCACTGTGCAGTAGTGTTGTGCGAATCATGTACGAATCGTTCAATACCCGAGAATCACTTTACTGACTCAAGAATCACGAATCATCGCCCCAAATGACACGTTAACTGACTCAGTACAAAGCTCACGGTAGCCCAGCCCCTCACTCACATCACGGGAGAATGGATGGTACGTGGAATGGCTCAACTCACAGTGTGTACGGGTCATTAACTCACCCACAGTACATACGGATCACTAACTCACTCACAATATGTCTCAAAGCACGAACGAGTCACTCGCTAGCTCGAACATACGTAGCATTACTCGACTCTTAGCACATACAGGTCGCACTAACTCACTCACAGAATGACTCAAAGCACATAATCTCACTCACCTCCCGCTGGCGCAGACACTTGAGTTCGCAAACTTTTCCAACTTGCAATGTCTCGCCATATCGCTGTTATCTCGCATTTTATTCATCTGTCTTTACCTATCTTTCATTAAAACAGCACCGCTGCCACCTATGAATCTCTCTGAAATATAGATTTCTATGCACTTTCTGGGTAATTTACTCGAGTGACTCAAAAGACTCAAAAAAACGATTCACTTTAGTGAGTGACTCATTTAAACTCGATTCAGTAAAAAGAATCGAGTTTCCCATCACTACTGTGCAGCTCAAAAAGAGATGACAACAGCTCGCTAGTTGTTGCTAGTGATGCCGCTAGATGGCAGTAGAAGACAAAACAAAGCGACTTTTGCCAAAGCAACATAACACAACTTGGCGTAAATATAACTGCAACGTAACGACTCGGTGTGAGTATGACTGCCTGAATGTAAAGACAAATTTAAACTGTTTTATAACTCTAAAAAAAATGTCGACACTTTAAGGATAACCATGAAACGCCTCTTTAGTGTTTAACGAGTGGGAATAGTTACTTACTTCTTGGAGAGACGACAGGTAGCTTGGAGCTTGCCAAACCAACTTAACACTACTGAAGTTTTTATTTCAAAGATGAACACATACCCAGTCTATGTGTGTCCAAGCAACGTCAAAAGAGTTTGATTTTTAAATCACAAGTGTTGTGTTGTGATGTATTGTGTTGTATTGTGATATTTTGTTTTGAGTCTGTGAGGATGTTGGGCCTACTCGTACCCCCTTTTAGAGAGCTTTAGTTGTGGCAGTTGAAATGAAGTGAGTGTTACATTGGGTGTCGATTTTAGACGTGGCATATGATTTGATAGGCTTAAACATGCCGAAATGTTACGTCGAAAGGTTGTACTGTGTTTTTACACCTCACACATTAAAACTAATATTTTGCTGTCATCTCACGGAAGTTTCAGATTGTGAAGTTAGGTTGGACAAATCTGAGACTGCAGGCTTCTTGTTCACAAAGTTGCTCAAGAGTTTAAGTGAGATTACCATGAGGAATGTGCTTAAATCGTGGCAATAAAATTAACATTCCAATAAAATATGTTGTCCTTCAGTCGGAGGTGTTTCAAATCCTGGGATAAGTAAAGAACTATGTTAGCTCTGAATTCTATAAAGCTACTGTAAAGCTTCAGGAGGACAATATAGAGCCAACAAGTTGAAGACAATAAATAACAGTACACCACTCAAACTAATTTGGAAGACAAAGTGATCAAACATCCCCTTACGAAAGAAAAATATATTGCAGCATATTGGAAAATATCATGTCATATATTAGGTAATATATTCCCATATATGAGATTTAGCATTTATATATTGCAATATATTGCAATATATGGAAAGCGGCAATTATTTGATTATTTTGCAATATATTGCAATATATTTCATGAATATATTATATATTGTATATGTGCCCTCAATATATTATTCCATGCATATCATAATATATGAATAATATATTACAACACATTTCAAAAAATATATTGGTACATATATTTTTCTTTCGTAAGGGTCTAAACCTGTTTAATAATCGCCAAACCAATGTGCTTGATAAATAAAACTTTTTTTTTTAATTAAGGCTACTGTAGAAGTTAAGAATTCAGCTTCATTTCACATCCCAAAACCTAGAAAATAATGACACAGATTTTTGTTGTAGCTTTCTTACTGGGAGTGTTTTTAGATGAAAAAAAGCAACACAGCTAGAAGATCTCAGGTAAAGTGATCACTCAAATGACAATGCAGGGAGGCTTGATAACTTGCACCTCTCTTTTTTTTCTAATGCGGCAAAGACAGAAGTCCCAAGAAAGCCCATATTATATTGGCCGTGTACCTCAGTGTGTTTCCTTGTCATGCTTAGGCCACAAGGGGGCATTGCAGACCCGTTTTTGCTTTTAGGATGAAGCAGACACTTTCAGCATATGACCATATTTCTGATCATCAAAGTTGAGACTACAGCTCATTGTAGCTTGCAAGAAGTTCATGAGCCTCGAGTGATGATCATCTTTTATAACCACGATGCTTTGAGAGAGTGTGGTGTGTACTTACCATTTCACTCCAGTCTTGGTCTGCTGGTCTCACATGATTTGTTTAATACTTTTGACAACATTAGGTGCTCAGATAAAAAGCAAAGCTCACAAGCATTCAGGGAGTAAGAGATCTGATCTGATGATGGGAGGATTGTAAAGATGACAGTTGTGATCAAGATTGAAGACTTCTTTTATTGTCAAATGAGTGAGAGTCTGTTTTGAGCAACCAAATCAATCATTATTTATTTTCAGAGAGAAACAGAAAGGGACTTTAAAAAGAAAAGTTTCTTTATTAGTTCCTTTAGAGCAGAGTCAGTTATGATGAGTTTTCATGTTGGTCAGGATTGTCCAGGTTGTCCAGGAGCGTATGACGTGTGTATTTATGAATTGGAGCAGCCAAATGAAGAATTGGGCAACAAGGGTTCAACTTTGTTTGACACAAAATCTTCAAAGCAACCAGAGGTGTTTGTTTATGAGGATCACTGTTTGTGTGTGTGTTTTTGTCAGCCTCCTATCTGTCTGCCTGTCCATGTTTGTGTTTGAAGCCAGACCACGCATGACTCAGCCATTCACACTGTCTTACTCTACAATCCATCACAGGTCCTGCTGCAGCGACAGTGACTCAGCGATCATCTCACTGTCCTGTCGGCTATAACCCCACATGAGCCACAACCACACAGCAGAGCTTGTGTGCTGCAGAGTGTGTGTGTGTGTGTGTGTGTGTGTGTGTGTGTGTGTGTGTGTGTGTGTGTGTGTGTGTGTGTGTGAGTGTGTGTTTGTGTGTGTGTGTGTGTGTGTGTGTGTGTATGAGTGTGTGTGAGTGAGACATGACTACCTTTGATAGCAATGTGCATATGCTTAACTGTTTATCAGTGTGTGCATTGTGTGTGTGTGTTTGTATGCATGTGTCATTGACCCAGAGAGACAACATGGCAAAGAAATGACTTAAATGGCCACAGCTGCACTACCATGGCAACAGGGTGTTCTAATGGAGGGACATTATGGGCTGGAGAGCAGGGTAATGACCGCTCTGGACGTCGGAATGCCTTGATCTTATCAACATGACGAGAGGGGATGCTCCCATTTTCTGATGGTCTAATAGCCCCTTGCTCTAATAGACAGGCAGCCTGGGCCACTGAGGTCAACAGGAAACACAGGACCACCACCCCCAGACACACACACGCACACACACAAGCACATACACAAACATGAGCCCTTTTATCAAACTCATCTTATTTTTGATTGAAATTTTAGACCAGTTTGGATCGCAGGGGAAAAAGCAGCGAATTGATGAGAGATCTTGGCCTGACAACTCGCTGAGCATCCTCACACACACTTTCTTACCTACATGGGCGGACCCCAACTATAGTTTGGTGGGGCGCACAAGGGGGTACAACAAATAGATTAAGGGGCCACCTTAAAACAATGACAGCAATTACTTCTCAAATCATACAGAAAACAGTGTTTTAATGCCTTCATTATGTGCTTTAATGCCACATCAGTTTTTGTACCCAACAGATGATCATGCAAAAAAGTTACAAATGACTGGACACGAACTAACCCAATATTTTGATGGTAATATCCTTAGTTTCGACATTCTCTTAAAACTAAGGTGTAACATACCTTACTTAGCAGTAGGTTTGTTCGATGCTACTTTTTTCCAAACCAATACCAGTACAAGTACTCTCTCTTGAGTACTCACCGGTACCAAGTACCGATACCACTAGTACCTTTCATACATAAAGTTTTGATAATTAGTGACAGATCATTTTAAACAAAGGCAGCACAGTCACTCAGCAATTAAGTCCAAAATGAAACGCAAACAACGCTCTCTGATTTAACGATTTTTAAGGAAAAATAAATTAACAAAAGTGCGAAAAACAACAACTGTTAGAGCTTTAGTTATTTATGAAAATACACTGAAGTGCAATATAAAATAGTTAAACTGTCTACTCTCCCTGGTTCATTCAGATTGTCTGAACAGGGCCTGATGCATTGTGTCAAAGGGCTGCAATGTAGCGCCAACTACTGGGGAGGAGGACTTAAGTATCGGCTGCTGCTATCACACCGATACCTGGTATCTGAACTCACCCACTCTACTTAGCAGAAACAATTCTATTTATGTCACATGAAGCCACAAGAAATTCACATTTTTTGCTCCATTTGGTGGGAGAGCTTCAAAACTTCAAAAAGTTTCATCTTTTCGTCACTAGGTGCCACTTCCTGTTTGTAGAACTTCAAAATAAAAGTCTTCTGATGTTTTGAACATATTTTTTCCCAACAAAGTCAGATCCTGTTTGATGATTGTACAGAAAGTTAAAATGCTTTGGCTGACAGCCTACTTGCTTGCAGCTTGTCGAGCGCCGCAGAGTAGAAATCCTATAAATCTGATTTGACCAGCAGCAATCTTCCTCTGATCTGCGTGTTTGAAATTTGTGATAAATCTACATTTTTCAGACAAACCTAAAGCAGGCCTTATACACACTGATGTGTCCCTTTTGAGGGAGGAGGTATTTCTTGACACGACTTATGGATAACAGTGGTAGAGATTTGTGTGTGTGTGTGTGTGTGTGTGTGTGTGTGTGTGTGTGTGTGTGTGTGTGTGTGTGTGTGTGTGTGTGTGTGTGAACAGACGCCCTTATCACACTCAGTGAGTGAGTGAGTGAGTGGAGGTTAGCTGTAAGGCTATCTGTCCCTCTCAGACACCCAATTTGTCTATGTCACTGTGTGCAGCAGCCTGTATACACACACACACAAACACACGATGACGTGTACACCTACTCACACAGTAAAATCATCTTTGTTAACACTGATTGGCACCAGTGTCACATTTATGTATCATTGATTTTTAGAACAAAAAATGACACCACAGACTGACTAAGCTGTTTTGCTCCCAGTGTGACTTTGCTGTTATCAGACTGAGAACTGTATCCAAGTGGCATTTATCAAACTCCCCCCCTGTGTGTCCTGACAGGCAGACAGACTCTGCTCACCGTGAGAGCTGCGCCTGTACTGAAGTGTCCCCTCCTTGAGTTTGAAGAAGTGGAATTATCTCCTACCATCCCTCCCAGCATCTCACTCTTTCTTGGATCCAGACAGCACCAAGAGCGACACTCATTCGGCCATCCTCACACCACAGAGGCCCCTCTCTTCTCAGCTCAGTCCCACACTCAGATCCGCCGAGCCTCATGTTGTCCTAACAGCTTGTAGAGTGCTGCTTGATGCTCAAGGTAATGTCACATGTGTGGGGATAAGACAGTTGTGATAATGTTGAGAAGAGTGTCAAAAATCTGCTGCCATAGCAATCATACTGTACACACACAACATCCCTCCAAATCATTTCTTTATTTTTTATATATTTATCTTAGATTTTTTGAGCTGAAGTTTGATCCGAGTGCAAGTAGAGGAGAGGCTTAGTGTGTCAACAGCACACTTGAGTTGTTGTTGCGTGTATAAATCTAGCTGTGATGTCATTCTCTGACAATTTTTAGTGGAAATGAAGCCAAGATCGGAATGCAATAGACTAAAACAACACACAATTGGGGTGTAACCAACTCTTATTAACTGGTAACCAAGGTTATAATAGTTTTGGATTTGTCATTATAGTTTAGTTTTAGTTAGTTTTTAGGTTTTTTTTTCCATTACAGTTTAGTTTTAATTAGTTTTAGAGCAGGCATTCTAGTTTTTATTTAGTTTTGAGTTTTGCAACAAGGCTTAGTTTTAGTTTAGTTTTAGTTTTTTTTTTTTTTTTTCAAACCTTATTAACCAGGTGCAGGATTCAAAAAGGTCAGAGTAAATATTTTGTCATACTGTTTATTTTCCAGTCCAACATAGTGCTCACTGCTCAATTAATGCTGATACTGAACTGTTGGCTGCTGCCTTAAACACAAGAAAATAATATTAACTTAATATAAAAAATATACACATATATTATGTTAACATAAATTACATAAAAATTAATATAAACAAAAACTATATAAAACAATATAATATGAGCTTAAATATTTAGAAACTTGGACTCTAACAATAAAGACAGACTTAAATACAATTAAAGTCAGATTCACATGCAATTAAACTATTACAGATGCTCTGATTCATTGCTCCACCACATTTGGTCGCAGCACAGCGCACAACCAGTCAGTGCAGTAAACAAGCACGTACCAGTACGTCGCTATGATGGTGCTGTACAGCACTGTCAACTGCCTAAAACTGTTGTAAAATTGGTTGGGAAAATGTGTCAGATTAATTTAAATCCTAAAGGCTATTAACATTGTCAGAAACTAAAACTAAGGAAATTTTCTCTATAATTTTAGTTAGTTGAAGTTAGTTTTGTGAACACAAGATACAGTTTTAGTTTACTTCGTTTTTGTTTCCTTTTCTAGTTTTTATTAGTTTGAGTTAACTGCAATGTATTTTAAATTTTAGTTTAATTTTAGTTAACTATTATAACATTGCTGGTAACTTTGTCAATATTTATATATATATATATATATATATATATATATATATATATATATATATATATATATATATATATATATATATATATATATATATATATATAAATATATATATATATATATATATATATATATATATATATATATATATATATATATATATATATATATATATATATATATATATATTATATTATGTATATATATATATATTAGTAAAATAAGGTCTAAAGGAGTAGTTATGATGAAGAGCAGGTGTGCTTGGAAACAGCGCTAACCTGTTGACTTTAAACACGGGGTATATTGGAGACCTGCAATATGCAAAAATAAACACCTGTCATGTTCATAAATCTATTGCATAACCTGTTGTATTTTATCCAGTTCACTAACTATCTATCATGAAAGCCATCTAAGACGTGTAACCAACTAAGATAGCCATTAATATAAGACTGTAAAGGTCAAGTTCATTATTATATTGTTATTTTTTATTAAGCCACCAATGGTTAACCTGCTCACCATTTATCTGTTGATAACCTGGTATAGTTTGATCCCCTGTGGTGTCATGCTTCTTTTCTGATTCTTAACAAGACAGTTGACATGATCATGACAGTGAGAGTGCAACACACACAGACGCATCATGACGTAAGGATTCTATAACAGAATGTATTACTGCACATATACCATACATTTAGCCAAGAAACACAAATAGTGTTGACAGGGAGGAGGTGTAAACCTAAATAGTGAAAGCTAGAGCCATCCAGTGCAGCATACAAAGTGCATCAGAGATTGTTTAGTGTTTCTGTTTGAGGTTGAAAAGGCAAGATGCAATTTTCCTGTCTTTGTGTTAGTTCCATGGGCAAGGCCCCCCCCCGGAGGATCTACTTTTTCAGCTCATATATTCCTGCTGTACTTCCTGCAGGTACAGCTGAGCATAGGTTAGTTCACATTGTATGTTGTTTTAATTGAAACTCATGTTTGTTGATTTGTTCATCAGAGTAGAGGGCTGTGGAAAAACTTTTCCTCTTTTTTCCCCAAACAGTCCCTCTGTGTTTCTGAACTATAGGAAGAGGGAGTGTTTACAACAGTTGCTTTTCAACACGCAGGGTGGCCATATTGTCAGACCGTCAGTGTGAGTCCATGATACAAACCACCCTCGATATCACTTTCCCCTTACAGTGTGTAACTTTATCAGATTACATGTTCCTGTTGCTGTTGTTGTTGTTGTATGCGGTTTGGCTCTCTGTGCGGTAAATAGCTGTTGGTGTGCACTTTAGTGTTTGATAAACACATTAGACCGCTGTTTACTCTCCCCTAAACTATCCCAGTTCAAACACTTGACAGAGAAAGAGCTGAAAGCCAATAACAGAGATGTGAGCAAAGATACTTTAAATTGTGGGAACTCAGTCATGCTGCCTACAGAATGAAGGTGAACACATTTGTGCACAGGAATAAAATGACTTCCAGAAACAGAAATGTTTAATACTCATAAGTGAGTGAGCCAGGATTAAAAATAGCATGTAAGGATATAATATGGCTTTCAACTTCTTTTTTAGATCATGTGGCTGTTAGTTGTCATCTGATTTGCAAAAGCAACGACATAAATACAAGCTATACAACACAACAGTAGTGCAGCCACAACGGAAGTTAAGAGGACAGTTATGGACACAGAAAAGTTGTGAAAGTAAATGTTGTTTACTTTTTTCACCTAAAGTGCTAATTTTATTAAATTATAAAGCTAAAATTAATATGACATGTTTTTCCAGTAAATAAAAAAATATAAGTACTATGAAGGATATTAGAAGGTGAGACCCCTACAAAGCTTTATTTATCATAGAAGAAGTAAAAAAAGATGATCATTTACTTACTTTCAGAGCTTTTCTGTGTCCATTGGGATAACTAACCTTTTTAACTTTTATTGTGGCTGTACTTCCGTTGTGTTGTAGCTTTTGCATCTGTGTTGTAGCTTTTACGTTAATGTTTTTGCTCTTGCATGTTTTGGATTTCGCAAATCATCTGACACCCAACAGCCACTATATAGAATAGAATAGAATAGAATTGAATAGAATAGAACTTGTCATTGTAACAAGTACAATGAAATTGAAGTCTCAGCAGCAATTGAGAAAACAAAAGTGAGAAAGTGTATAGAAAGTGCAAAAAGGTCCATAAGAAAATAGATGATGACAGCTTGTCCATCATTCTCCAGTTCAGCCAGCCTCCACCTCCACAGGGTCCAGGACTGAGCTGCTTCAGCAGTCTGTTCAATCTCTGTCTCCTGTCTGCTCACAGCAGGTGAAGCTCCTCCAATGTGGCGTTGGTGTCTTATGTTAGCTCCGTTAGCCATGTCTGTGAATAGCATAATATTTCTCTGCCCTCTGGTATTTTCTCTGTTGCTGGGTTAGCACAGCTAGCTCGTCCATCTTATTGGAGATAGATCTTACGTTCCCAATAACGATGGATGGAAAGACAGGTCAATGTCATCACTTCTTAGCTCACACCTGAGAACCAGCACGTCGTCCTCACCTCCTTCTCCTCACCTTGTGGGAAGACATCAGGCCTTACACCAGTTAGCATTGACATGCTACAGGCTGCTAACAGCTGAGTTCACATGTAAACAATACAGCCAGAAAAAGTTCTGTGTCCATGACCAACAAATGAGCCATACAAAGTAATGATCCACTCCAAATACAAAGATTACGAAAAAAGGACGAAAAAATTACAAGAAACAGACAAAGAAGAGAAAGTTGCTGCATAGGGCAGCCATAGCCAACAGGGCGGCGCCTGGTATGTTCCACTTTTAAAGGCTTTGTACTGAGCAGCGTTCAGTGGTTGAGTGTGGTATGTTTTAAGTGTTTCATTCAGTGAGCCTGTTTGTAAATTAAAATTGTTTTTTCTCTGGCGTCTTATTTTCATGGGACCGTGCAACATCTTTGAGTGAAAAATACTTCCCAGCCCCTTCTTGTGTAGCTGATGTGGATTTGCGATTGCATGTGCAGTGTGCATGCATCTGCATTTCTGTTTTGTGTTACATATATGATGTGTGCCTAGTAAAGAAAGCTGGTACCGCAGCCAGCCCCCGGTCTTGGCACGAGAGCAGCAGACTTCCAGTCAGAGGGAAATCAAAACACTCTGAGTAGTTGGCCTCAGTAACTGAAGGATGCAGATACTGCATGATGGGGAGAAACAAAGTGTCGCATGTCTCTGCATTTTTAAACTTACAGCAAGTATGATTTTAGCATCACAATTCTGTTGGCATTGTGACCAACTATGAAAATTTATTTGACCATCCTATTCAGGAGATAGCTGTCGCTGTCTTATTCACGTAAATATAACACGACATAGGGGTGAGTTGTGTTTCTAAAAATTAGTCCTTTTTTTTAACGCCTGTCTCAATTCACTTCTGATTTTGAAATTAGGGTCAAAACTAAGGAGATAACTTAACATTTCTGTTACTAACAGTCAGCGTGAAACCTGTTTTGAAATGGCATACAATATATCTATTGATTTGCATTTATAAAAGAATGCACCGGATTTTTTTCTTGCAGCATATTCATAGAAAAAGATTGACCCCTTTTAAAACTTTTTCATCCTTAATCAAATTATCTCTTTACGTTGAATGCAAGGCTGAAGTGTAAAAACATCACTCTGATAGCTTTCCCTACGTTGTTTTGTTATACCAGCTCTTGATTGTAAAACTGAAATGATATTGTTTCCATGTCAGCTCTATGTAAATGTTTTGTGCACAGTATTCCTCCATCTAACGCTGAGGGCTTGCTCTGTTTACCACTGTTTACTGAGCGACTGAGGCTACTGTACCGTCTCCTTGCTCTCCATCCTTGGACTCACTGCTGGAGAAAGGTGAAGTTTAATCATAGAAAAAACTGGTATCTTTATCAAGTGTTTTTGCCTTATTTTTAGTAGAAAATGGTTTTTTAGACTTAATATGAGCCACATTCACCTGACTCGTCCAGGAAAATGTCAGATTTCAAGTTATTTGAAGACAATAATGAGGTCTTAATTTCTTGTAACAGGTGATAATAATCTGCCAATGGATCAAGAGAACAGTTACATGTATCAAGACATTTTTCAAGTTTTAAGCAAATTTTCGAGCAAATTTTTCTTGTTGCATTGGCAGTTTTTTTTTTTACTTGTTGCAAGCAATTCAGACCTAATTTTTATCTTGAAATAACTTAAAACAAGACATTTTTCTAGACTGACCAGTTGGATGGGGCCCATATCAAGTATAAAATTGACAAATTGTACCTAAAATAAGACAAAAACACTTGATAAGAATTAGTTTTTTGCAGTGATGGAAGGGTTGACGTTGAGGCTTGTAGAGGCTGCAGTCCTCAGTAGGATGGTTTTTGCAAAGAATGTTAAAAATATCCCCAGATATGTTTAACTCTATGTCTGGGACACTTTCCAGGAATAGGGACAGTAGTAGGTGCCCACAAATTGTGCCAGAAAATGAAAATTGGAGGGAGTCGCACTTGAAAATTAAAGCAAGACAGTCTCCTGCATTCCTCACAGAGAGTGTTTGTGTAGTGTGAGTCTGGATGTCTGTATGAGGGAATCTGTGTGTATGTTTAGCTGTTTGTGTTTTCAAAGGTGAGGAGTCTGGCAGGCTGGGAGTGCAGTGTTGTGTCCAGTGAAGAGGTAAACACATTTACTCCACTTCAAGCAACAATAAACACACAGCCGTGAAATGTCTGAGTACAGGTAGACACCCATTTCAAGATGCTCTGCCTTAATGTGCTATTTGAGTTCAGTGTTTTTCCTCTGCAGAGGTTTGATGAGAGGGGTGCAGGATGTGCTGAGTAAACGTGAGAGAGTGGAGCTCAATTTGGGTTTGATTGTGGGGATGGCTCAGTGCCATCTATCAATGTCACTCAGGTAGCCGTGGTATCACACTGTTAGTGTCAGCATCAGTGTGTGTCAGCTGGTATCTCTCACTGGTATCTATGTCTGTGAGGCCTACACTATTTGACCCTGACCCTGTATCTCTCCCGTTTCCCACACCTCTGCCTCTCGTTGTCTGTGTGTGCGTTGTCAGCCCCAAACCCCCAGATTCCCTGGTATGTTGGTGGAATTTGGACTATTTTTCCAGGTCACTGTTGTTTGTGCCTCGCGAGGTGTGTCTGTAAATTCCCACACAGGGAGGCAGATAAACATACTCACACTGTCACATGCATATACAAACCGTGTCACATGGCAGCCCACACTTCGTACGATGGAGTAATTACTCTCACTAAGTGTCCAAGTGATCATCTCAGGTTCAGCACCTACACCTTTGGCTGGCGATCTGTGAGCTGAAACTCTTGAACCTCAGCTTAATGTCTGGCCTGACAATGAGTGAGATGCACATTCATGATGGATGAACAGAATTGGTGTAGCATCCATCTGCAGAAACAAGCATACTGCTTTATCATTGTGCACATTTATAAAGATGGATCAGTGATGTAAGAAACACTGTTTTGTGCAGTAAAGCTACAACTCTCTATGGTGAGTTTGTCGTGCTATTTTCTGAAAAGCTTAATAGCAGCTTCACTCTTTTGTTAAGCAAGCAATCTTACCTAGGGGTCTGCGTACAGCATGAGAAGTACTCAGATCTATAGAACTGATCAGCCGCATATCAGCAGGTTACATTTTTGGACTCCCTGAATGCATCAAAATAAATTTGCCTGTCTTCCATTCAACAGGCAAGGATGACAAAAACTTGTTTTCTCTTCCTTTCCAAGAAAGTTTCTTTATTGTGACTAATTCAACAAGTTTTGTTTTTCAGGCATAAAGTGACAATAAGGGCCAATCCCAACTGTCACTCTTACCCCTTTAGCCGCGTTTCCACCAAGCAGACCGGTTCGGTTCGTCTCGGTACGGCGCGCATTTTGTGGTGTTTTCACTGACTTATCCCACGACAGATCCCTAAAAACTGAGACGAGCCGGCCTACTTTTTGAGACCCTTTCGTATGGGTGCCAAACTAAACCGATCTGCTCTCGGAAGGTGGAGCAACACACTGCAGACCAACTTCACAGACTTCTCTGAAACAAAGCTTGATTGCACTTTGTATCAAAGAGCTACATGGACGAAATGCTGCATGTCTTCCATCTATGATCTTTGTTCACTGTGTAGCGTTTTTCTTCTTCATTGAATTTATTAGCGAGGTAAATTGTGTCGCGTTGCTACAGCGTCAAGCTATTTTATAACAGCTGCGGCTTTCTACATCTGGCTTACACGCCGTCTAACAATGAGAGAGCACAGCTTTGCAGTGGAAATGCAAACAGGATCAGGCTTAACTGTACCAAACCGTACTGAACTGTACTAAACTGAACCAGACTGCTTGGTAAAAACGCAGCTTTTGTCTACCCCTTCCCCCTGGCCCTCTGTTCTAAGGGCCAAGGGGAAGGAGTAGAAACACATCTCTTAGAAATGAGATGCCACTTGATCCCTGCTACGTCTTCACCCCTTGATGCTCGCTGGCTGCCATCAGCAGAGCAACTGTTTATTCACTTCCAAACAAAACACATCTTTACAAAGTGAAGATAAACTGAAGTCAGATCAGGGTGACAAATTCCCATCAAGCTGACTTTTCTACATTGTACTGCATTGCATGAGTAATGTTGCAGCTAAGCTATGAAAAGCGAACGTTAAGTTAATGTTTGCTTTTCATGGCTTATGTTGCTGATACAGCTCCTGAATGCAGCTTAGCTGTTTGAACATTCATGAAATGCAGGTCATTGTGGTGAAGTCCGGTTGCTGTGATTTTTTTACCCTGGACTGACATCAGTGTAGTTATTAGCTGTAGGTGTTGCTATAGCAGCGTTAGATAGATTGTTGTAACCAGTGATTTTAAAATACAACCAACACTTCAAACATGGCTAATATTTACATGGAGTAGCAAAGGATTGGCTATCTAATAAAAATATGGATATCATGGTAAATTTGTCATACCCCTTGGTTGCAAGTGAGGTCCTGGTTTACCAAGGGACATCTTTTCACTAGACGTGCACGCTCAAAATCAAGGGTTAAATGGTAGAATTGGGCTTGCCCTTATGACAACATGACCCAGATGCTATTGGTCACATTAAGCCAATTGTTAAATTATATAAGGCAAAAGTATTTTCTGTAAATTTATCTTGATGAAGTTTTTGTTCCAGTACATTTATGGCTTGAAATATAACTGTTTCTCAGCTTCATCGTGACCATCTCGAGTTTAGTTTTGCTTCATCTCTTCAGTAGCTTCAGTGTTATAAGGTTTGTTTTATGGAGAAGAACTGGCTGCTGAGCTCACTTCATCTTACAAGTAGTCTGTCCAACACTGATTATAGGATATGACAAAGCGAATGGGACAGTCAGTGTGGGTGGGGCTCTTGGGGGAAATTGATCGGGGTTGGTGATGGGTGGACATTTTTTGCTGTAGGTCTCAGAAGATAAGTGTTTTGTGTCGTAATCCCCATTTTCACTTGGAGCAGACTCTGCACTTCAGAGCCATACTTTCTCTTCCTCTCTACACCCCTCGGGTCCTGGCAGGTCATGTAAATATTAGTCTGAGCTCCCCAATAAATCTGCACCCTTATCCTTCCAACCAAAACCTGTTCCCCACAAAGCTGTCCCACCTAATACCTAATGGCTCGCACCCATACTCTTCAGAGAGAAAGCAAAAGGATGAAAGATAAATAGACGAGTTGACACTGTAGGCAGCTATGCTGTTGGCCAGATTTTAAGCCAGCAGAGCAGGTGTTCTTCTGAACAAGTTCAGCTCTTTGCTGGTCGGCCAGAGAGGAGCTTAGCTACATGAGCAGGCTGTTAATGTTTTGGAGGTGTCAACAGGCGACGGATCAGTTGTGGTCTTTCATAGCACTGAGGGTTCTCTGTTGATACACCTAAACTTCAGGACACCTGACCTCGTCGGACTCTCTTTCATCCTCTGCTAGAAAATGGTCCAGGTTCTTCCAGCCTCAAGAGGAGACTCATCCCACCACACTCTGATACACGCTCATGTTTGTGAGTCCCTTCTAGTCAATGACAGTGAATAACAGATTACAAAGCTCTGCAGCGTTCTGGAGGTTTCACCTGACGGGTGAGCTCTGGGAGCACTTGTGGGGCTCACTTGCAGGTATATACATCTGTATACAGGAGCACAACAAATAGTGTGGCTGACACCCAAACCACTCTAAGGTGCATGTTGTTGGTTGGATCCTCAGCTAGTTTCTCACAGACAGAAGCCCATGTTGGAGGTCCCCAGGGGGAAGTGACAGGTGGGACGAGTAATAATGATGAATTGAGGTGAACGTGAGTCTTTCTGCTCTGATTAAGATCTACTGATAAATATGCCTGTTTCACATTTTTATTGTAAGTCAAAGATAAAGTTTTGAACTACATGTTAAAGTAGCTCAAATTAATCAGTCCTGGTCTGTGAGAAGTTAAGTTCATCCTCTATTCTGAGGGTTGCAGTCATTTGGCAACCATAGCTCGGACTGACATGCTGCACAGCCTGGACATAAGGTGGATAAATCCACATAACTTTCTGTGCCTGGAGGGGGCGGGTATGGATATAATAGCAGATGATGTTGAATAAATGATTGGGGCCATGTGCATTCTCAGTTCAGCTAATAGTCCAAAGATACTACAGCTGTGTGTGTGTGTGTCAGAAAAACAGTTTGCAGAGAGCTTCTGTTATACAGCTGGACAACCTTAACATTTCAGTAAGAAATACTGAACATTCGTCTCAACAACTTGTCCAGTCTGAACGACTTGATGACTGATGGTTAGCCGGTGATACTCAACAGGGACACTCTCAGGCTGGCATCCAGGACACAGATAGACTCTGCCACAGGAAGCTGGCACTCGTAGACTCCATGACTGGAATGACTTGATAATATTACCCTGAGGGACCATAAAGCTTATCTTATCTAATGATATGGGCCTCCTGCGGCTTTTCAAAGACCTCTTGTAGGATATTAAGGGCTCTTTTTGGGGGTTGATGCAGTTGGTGAATCATGTTCTGCCTAATAATATCCTTCCATCGAAAGCTTTGATTGTAAAGCAACAGGAAGAGATTTCGTTTCAGCTGTTGTAAATATCTTTGTGTCTTATCCTTGCATTAAGGGAGCCCTGGGGATGATGCTTTGTTTTTCCTGTGTCATAGCGTCAGTGTAGGCTGTCACACCATGCAATAATCAACACAGGTTAAAGGGTTTGGAGCCTGCAGCAATGCTGTACTAAAGCCAAAGATCAACAGCCCAATGATTTTCTTTTTAGAAAATGAGGTGCAGATAAAACTAAATAACTTCCAAGAGAAAAACAAAACCATTACAACAACACTTAAAAATGCAAATAAGAAACATGCAGCAGGAAGAGTCCACTCCAGGCCTGTAAACCTCTGTCCTCACGACTAAACATGCCTTGTTTTCCTGTTGCATTTTGTTTTCTGGCTCTGGATATTATATCACTTATCAATCTTAAGTACTTTTCTTTCTATTTGAGGAAAAATAGAGTAAAAATGGTTTCAGAAGATGTAATGCATCAGCTCTTGTCGGCCTCCTCAGGTCTGCAGAGTGAAAAGGCAGTGCATCATTGCTGCATCTTTCAGCCTCTCAAAAAGATTTTATGTATCTGTTTTGTCTTTGTACCTGTGCAATATCTTTTTGAAGATTTTTTTTTCACATTATCAGGAGTCTCTTGGCTCTCAAATATAACAGAGACTAGAAAAGGACTGGGAGTCTGGGGAGCAAAGGGGGGCCAAGGCAGAGAAGATTGCTGGAAAGTATTCCCTTTGATAAGCCGGCCAAGAAGCCTTTGATTAAATGTGGTCCCAGCAGGAGCCCACACTAGGTCCTCTGTGGCACGACCATGTCCAATCACCAGCTATCAACAGCCCCTGGTAATTACAGCCATCTAGTCATTAGCCTGGGACCCACCTGGAATTCCACATAGCGAGGGGTGGGATGAGGCCAGCAGGGGTTGGGGTTTAGTTTGGGCCTTTAATCAAACACTTCCCTCCCCTGGACTGATATAACTCACCCCGCCCGAACTCACATAGAATCAGCCTTTGTTACCAACATAGATTGTATTATTACTGCCCCTGAGTCTCTCCGCTCATGCTGGTCAAAGCAGTGATGAGTGTGTGTGTGTGAGTGTGTGTGTGTGTGTGTGTGTGTGTGTGATGGAAATAATATGATAGCTTATGACAGCAGTGCAAAGGAAACTTACTGGCTGCCCTCCATGGTCACACTCATTGGTTCTGCTCTGTCGGCACTATCTAGTCTGTTTTTTGCCTTCAATCATTTATGTTTTGTTGCCTGAACAAAAAACAAAGATCACAGTGTCATACTAATGCATCATATATTTCATATGAACATCTGCTTAGATAAGGCATTATACACAATGTTATACAAGCAAGCTGGAGAGCAGAGAAGTAAAATCTGTCTGATATTGTGGTTACGTGCGACTGAATGATCATCCAGACATTTGCCCTTATTTTCTTTTCAGCAGCAGTTTGTTTCCTCACACACCAAAAGCTGGATTACACAGTTGAATATAATAGTGGGATTGCTCTTCTCTCTCTTCACGTCAGCCAATGTAGTGCAGTCTCATCCACAGATGAGAATTGAAACAACACTTTGCAATTTAAATAAATCACTTAAACAACTTTTTCTACTTTTTACAGTTGCATTCAAAGTTCTGTTGACATATCCATACTTTAATCAATCTGATGTCCATCTCCTCGTACCCTTGCGGTCCTCTTTCTGGACTTGTTGGGCCACAAAGAGCAAAACTTTACACATAGATGTCCACTTCTCAAAGTGCACTTGTCAAGCTAGTCCAAGCAAGAGTTCATTTTTGGTAAATGAAAGTGTCTTCTCCCCCACACTTTAAAAAAGGGAAAAAAAACAATATTTGACTATATGGTGTTGATGTAATAATACTGGATATGTTTAAAGGCTCAGTTCATGTAAAAATGTGTCTTTATAGCATCATGAAAGCAGCAAACTATTTGTGACCCAGTACCATACACTTCTAGATTGAGACTTTGGTTAAAACCCGATCCACAAAGTGTTCACCATCCTTCACCTCATCCTAGCGGTACAGTCAGAGGGTCATTCACAAAAAGAGGCTAATGGTATTACTTCATATTGATGGGTACCAAGTTGTAGTGCTTTCACAGACAGGTATAGAAGCCATGCAATGATGAACCGAGGTGGGGTCAGGGATAGGCAAAGATGCAGAGCACTTTCGGACAAACTTTTTTTTCCCAGAATGCCGTGTTCCACAGGACGTCCTGTTAAGGGTAGAAAGTGGGGTTGAATCACAGAAGGCGGAGCGGGTGGTGTCCTCATGTCTGATCCAGCCATTCTGCTCGTTTGGGGGCTTTGCACGTGTGTATGTCCACCGCTTCCTCGCAGTCTTTACACTCCACTGCGCAGCACCACTTGAACTTGCACTCGCACTTGGTGATTTGCTTGACTCTGGTGGTGTCATAGCCCCGCCCGCAGCACATGACCTCACAGCCATCTGTGCCGCGTGATGTCTTATTGCAGACCCGCCCAGCCGTGCCCAGGGAGCCTGTACAGGAGAGCGAAAGAGTTAGTAAAATAAAACTAAAGATGTTTTAACTTTGTTTACAGGTCTTAAATGATTGGCTTCTTTGCCGGTTCTTCTCAAGAAAACAAAATCTGGCAGCCATTTTTATAAAGGGACAAATCCTTGATAAAAACTTTTCAAGTTTACCAAGGCAACTTTTTTGATTAATGACTCCCTAACTGATGGAGAGACCAAGCAGGAACCCCCAACTGGACCTAGTGCTAGTTGTTAGTGTGCATTAAGCTGTTCTGGGGAACCTGACAGAGCCAGTATGAGACATGCTGCCATGTGATCGGCAGAGCAGCGATAAAGGCAGATCTTCCTCTGTCTTGAGGAGCTAGAGGTGAATGCTGAGTGAACCTGTGTTCACATTGAGAGTTGCTGAATGTGTTCATTTCTGACCAACAGGTAACATCTTTGGCCTCTGTATATCAATTGGTGTGTGTTCAAAGACAATGATGAGTAAAAAGTTGAATCATTTGGAAATAACTACTTGAAAATATGAAAATTTGCTGAATCAGCCAAAAATGTCACTGATAGGGGTGGGTACTGAATTAGTTACTTTAAAAGGTACCAACCAAATTCCATCTGTATTGCCGAGTACTGACTCACAGAGAACTCATCCTTGTGACTGTGAGGGAGTTGAAGAGTAGGAGATTTACCATACTGGACATGAACACATTGCAAGGTTATGGAGAAATAAATATGTTAAATTGAAACACTTTGAGATGTTATTACTAAACAAATTAATATTTATCACCAAATAGTCACACACAAAAGTACTGAAAATTATTACCGTTAAGTATTGATGTCGCTTGCTCCCCAGGTACTGGGCAGCAGTACTGTATTGTTTCAAATAAAAAAGGTTTCTTTTCCCTAGTCATGGACTCCTTAGGGTCCAGCAGCAGTCACTACTACTCCACTCTGAAAACCCAACTTGTGTTGTTGCCACAGCGTCGTCTGACAGTGTTAAATTGTGCAGGACTTACATCCTTGCATCCTGAAAAAAATGTACAGCTCTACGCTTTTTTCATATTTTGTTATGTTATGGCCTCTTTTAAAAAAGGAATGAATTCATTTTTTTCCTCAGAATTCCACATTCAATATTTCTTAATAACAACTTTTTTTTTATATTTTTTGCTAATTTATTAAAAATAAAAAAATTGAAATCACATGTACATAAGTATTTACAGCCTTTGCTCAGTATTTTGTTGATGTTGATGTTGATGCACCTTTGGCATCAGCTACAGCCTCAGGTCTTTTTGAATATGATGCCACAAGCTTGGCACACCTCTCTTTGGACAGTTTGGCCCTTTCCTCTTTGCAGCTCCTCTCAGGCTTCATCAGGTTGGATGGGAAGCGTTGGTGCACAGCCATTTTTAGATCTTTCCTGAAATGTTTGATCAGATTCAGTTCTGAGCTCTGGTAGGGCCACTCGAGCACAATCACAGAGTTGTCCTGAAGCCACTGATTTCAGGGCTCTGCGCTTCTGGCTGTTGTCCTGCTAAAAGATAAATTGTCACCCCAGTCTGAGGTCAAAAGAGCTCTGGAGCAGGTTTTCATCCAAGATGTCTCTGTACATTGCTGCATTCATCTTTTCCTCAAATCCAGCTCCTGCTTCTGAAAAACATCCCTACAGCATGATGCTGTCACCACCATGCTTCAAAGTAAGGATGGTAGTGGCCAGATGATCAGCGGTAGCTGGTTTCCTCCAAACATCTGCCTGGCATTAACGCCAAAGAGTTCAATCTTTGTCTAATTAGACCAGAGAACTTTCTTTCTCATGGTCTGAGAGTCCTTCAGGCATCTTTTGGCAAACTCCAGGCAGGCTGTCGTGTGCCTTTTCACCCAGGACCAGCTTCTGTCTGGCCACTCTACCATACAGACCTGATTGGTGGATTGCTGCTGAGAAGGTTCATCTTCTGACCTTCAAAGCAGCATAATTTTTTTCTGGACCCTGGACCCCAGATTTTTGCTTCAAGACAATCCTGTCTCGGAGGTCTCCAGACCTCATGCTTGGTTGTGCTCTGACATACACTGTCACCTATGGGACCTTATGTCGACAGGTGTGTGCCTTTCCAAATCATGTCTAATCAGCTGGATTTACCACAGGTGCACTCCAGTAAAGCTTTAGGAACGTCTCAAGGATAATCACTGGAAACAGGTTGCAGTTCAGCTCAATTTTGAGCTCTGTGGTAAAGGCTGTGAATCCTGATGCACATGTGATTTCTCAGTCTTTTTATTTTCAAATAAATTAGCAAAAATTACTTATGTGGGTGTTATTGTGCAGAATTTTGAGAGAAAATATGATTTATTCAATTTTTGAATGAGGCTGTAACATAAAATGTGGAAAAGGTGAAGCGCTGTGAACAATTTCTGTATGCACTGTATTTCCTCTCACTGATTCAATATGACGTAATCAAGTTGTCCCTGGTGTTGCATTTGCTTTGGTGAATTAATCAATGTTGTTATGGGGTTTTGACCAATCAGAATTAAGTTTATCAAATGCACCTCTTTAGCAATTGACATTAAAATTTCTCTTCGTGGAAGCCTGGAGACTGATTTGATAATGAATTATTTCCAGTCACTTACTTAAAATTATAGGCTTCTAAATAGTGTGAAGCTGCTTATCTGAAAAAGAACTGAGATAAGTGAAGTACACTGCAGGTTGTACTGTTGTGTTTTAGTGCTGATATTGCTGACTTGTAGCAAGCTAGTCATGACAACAATATTGCCTGTGGGGGCAAACTGACAGCTTTTTAAGGCTTTTAGCGTAGCCAAGAGGATGAAAGACATCTGGTCATGGCCCACTTTTCCATGTGTCACCTTTGTTTATAGTCTATAAACTTGAGAAGCAATCAAGAATTGTTTTTAATACAGCCATTGTTCACAAAACACAAAAACAACACTTCTCACTGGACATCAGGACAACTGTGAAACTTGGGACATCACAGTCTATTCTTGACCTCACCAATTCTTAATTTAAATACAGAATCTGCAGTTGAAGATGATAATAAATGACACCTCATCAGGCATCATCCATTACTTATTTATACTTCGTCAACATCATATTAAAGTTTTAGCGTAGCTTTAGCTTTCTATCTGCTTCAGTACCTGATCGGCTGCAGACTCGCATACAGGCTACAGTTGTTGAGTGTTTGGCAGTGTTTAGCAGCCTGGCTATTACCTAATGCAGTGGCATATTGTCTGTCTTATGTGAATGTCATCCCCACAGAGATTAGTGTTGGTGCTTCGTGTGAGAAGCTCCCTGTTTGAACTGCTACCTATCACAACAAGCTGCCCATAGAACAACAGACCCACACACACAACTATGCAGTGTTGGTAGAGTGGCCTATAGTTACACTGCCTTTCCCAAGCCACTGCTCCCTTTGAAGCCACACTATGTGTGTGTGTTTGTGTGTGTGTGAGTGAGGGTTAAATGGACAGTGGAGCGTGACAGACAGACAGGCTCTCACACTCTGAGGCCCATTCTGCCCTCCAGCTACGCTTAGTTCAGACAGACAGAGAGGGAGAGACCCAGAGACCCTGACAGATAGATAGAAGTGATTTTTTTTTTAAATTAGCTGCTTCTGTCCCTAGGCTGTGGATTCCACTGGGAAGGTGAGAAAGAGGGGGAGATGTAGGAATGAGGGAGAGGTAGATGAACGGAGGAAAGACAAGCTGGACAGAGCTTCTTCATGATGCCAAACTTTGTAAAAGTTTGTCAGACCACATTCCATCAACCGACCAATCAGAGCAATCATGACTGATTAGGCGAATTGTGTCAATGAGGAGCATCGCACTCTCCGTGGAAATGTGTTTATGTGTTTGTGTGTGTGTTGACAGAGACTGATAGAGGTCAGTTGGTCACACAACGACCATTCCCCCAGGGTACAAGGATATTAGCTTCCACAGACATCACACGGGAGGCCTGCTGTGTTATTTGACCACCTTCGCACACACACACACACACACACACACACACACACACACACACACACACACACACACACACACACACACACACACACACACACACACACTAATGCACTCAAACACACAAGTCATGCATGAACATATGCACAACATACACATAACATCCCTTAAAACATAAAAGTCAGGGCAATCCATCAACACCCATGAGAAACTGCCACTCTGACTTTCAGTGGAGTCCACCCTCTCTTCTTCTCTTACCTGCTGATTTGTCTTGTAGGCAGTAATCTGGAGAGTTCTCAAAGTAGACCAGGTCATTCTTGGTGGCCTTCCTGAAGGCTTTGTTTGCTACAGCGAAGCCTGTCCCATCCTGATTCATTGTCACCTCGATGGCGCCATTATATTTCCTCCTCAGGTAGTCGCCGGTCTTCCTGAAGTCTGACATCGCCATCCAACATGTCCTAAGTGTGCAAGAGCCGCTGACCCCATGACATTTACACTCCAGTTTCATGAACCGCTTCACTGCCTAAAATACAGAGAGAGGGATAGAGATGGTGAGGGGATTGTTTGGTCTTCAGATTGGCTATGGCATCTCTGGTGGTATCTAGTGCTGCAGATCATTTTCGCTTCATCTGCCAAAGTTTGTTGAAGATTATCTCCCTCTGAGTTTCCTCTATAACTACAATTCTCTGAGGGGAAATTGGTTTTGTATGAGGCGCATAAAGATGTGAAAAACAGCTAAACTACTGCTGTTTAAAAAAACACAAAACATGATTGCACCAACCTTTATGGTGTTCGCAACATAAAGTCTCAAACCCATTTTCTTATACGAATACTGCACTTTTAAAAGGCAAGCAACATGTTATTTACAGTGTAACTGTATGAGTTTTCAATTTTCCCAAGAAAAACACAAGTCTGGATAAATCCAGTTGCATTTCAACTGCTTTAACCCATCTCCCATACCTCACCCCAAACAGATCAAGTCTCAAATTGAACCTTTTTTGTTTTGTCTGTTTTTCTTTAATGCAGTAGAAGTTTAAACTTCCGACACATTTGTCACAGCTCACTGCTTTGTAGCTAGTTTCAAAAAAACAACTGGTTTGCTTTCTCTCTCTCATGTTTTAACATGCAAAGCTTTTAAGCTTTTTTACTGGTAAATATTGTGTGTTCAGTGGGCGTAACCAATGTTTTTAATAAAAGTCTAAAAGTAAATCTACCAGTATGATTTTACAGTCTGACATTTAAAATAAATTTAAACCAACCGACCCTTAAATAGAGAAAATATATCAATGTCTATGGCATACTTACTCGCTCAGAACAACAAAACCTATTTTATCAAGTTTAGAAATTAAATATTTTTGTGTAGTTTGAGATGAAATTCAATAACGGATAACTTATATCATCTGTACAGATGCATAACTTCTTGGAAGGTGGGTTATTTAACACATGCTTTCATGGTCGCACCATTGACAATTTAATGGGACCGATTATCAGTTGGTTAAAAATGGTAGAAATGTCATATGAAATACTATGACACCAACAGAAATGCAATGTTGTTGTAACAAGTTTCAAGCATATTTTCTATTATTTGGACATTACACAAACCCAGATGTGTCACTGTCCTATTCCACTTTCTACTCATACTTCAACCTGCCCCCTTGTCATACCAACATAAGACCTAAAGCTGGGACCTTGTTGAGTCTTGTGAATGCTGCCCTCTTGGGACCTGCTACCATTTTAAAAATCCAATTTAAGACCCGCTTCTTAGCTCTTTTAGGACCCACATGGGCACCAAATGTTGGATGGAAAGGAATGACAAGAAATAAAGTTAGTCACTACAGCGTTCCTTGAAATCACAGCTAATTGTAGCCCTGTTAAAACTCACATTTCATTTTTTAACAAACTTTAACAATGAAAGTCTCCAATTTTGTTGATAAAATGCCTTTGTCATGAAATAGCCAGAATGTGTTTTCAGCAATTGTAACTCATGGGGACTCCTTAAACCAAAATTAAGCAAATCTCTGAAAAAACTAACAGGAATGCAAGAAGGCATTAAACCACAAGAAAGTAATGAGAAACTGATTGTAGTTAATGTGATCTGGTTTGCAGATGTAGAAAACTAGCAAATAAGCCAAAACTCTGCATAGCTGCATCTATCATTAGTCATAAGTAATGCTGCACTTTTTTCTGTACTTGGGTTGAAACACTTACTGTTCTGCCACAGCGGTTGTTGTGTAAGTTCATCAGTGCACGTGCGTCTCTGACAGTCCTCTCTTTGGCATCTATGAATGCTTTGGCAAACTTTATCCCATAGTTTATATTATCACTACAGCCTCCCCAGTCGAACTCTCCTCTCTCGTCGCTCGCACGTCCGCGCTTGTGTGGGTCACAGTTGCACGTCTTCAGCTCCCCCTGGCTGCAGGCACGGGTGAGCGCGTACACCACACCAGCTGAAGAGATGGCGTAGACAAACGCTGCTTCACGACTGCCTGCCATGAAAGAGAATGCACAAAAGCAAGAACAGAACAGAAGTGAGGTAAAGGTTTACATAATTCATGAATAATACAGAAACTGCAGTTTTTCATGTACTGCAATACAAAGAGTCAGAAGACCTAAAAACTTCAAACTGTGCAGCCCATATGTTAGCATTCATACACAGATAATCATAACGCCTTAGCCCAGTCTTGGGTGTGGGCCATCAAGACATTAATGTGTAGCTTACGGGGGCATATCTGGCCCGATGTGGGGAATAGGACAGCTTTGTTTAAATATTATCATGGAAATAATCCGAGCTGTGGGGCTCTCCTCTGCGCACATAAATTGTTTAAACATAGACACAGTGATACCCCATTAATCAGCACCAAGGTTAGGTCATGACAGCATTTTCTACCATCACTGAGCTTTTAAGGTCTCCCAGTGAACATTACTTATCTATTATGTGGCTAAAGACTCCAAAACTTCTCCCGCTCCTGTCCTCCCCATGTTCCATGTCACTATCTTTTAATGTTTCGATGAAACTGAAATTTAATTTCACTGTTTTAAAACGTGCAATAACAAATACAGCCATACCATACCATACCAAAAAGAGTCACACATAGAATTTTTCACAGTTTGAGCAATGCCTTGACATGCAATCTATGCAGTGACGTCCGCATCCCAAACATGGATCACTACAAAACATCTTAGCTCATATAAGGAAGTGAAAGTACACAAAAAGCTGAGCTATTTGTCTTCTGTATGGTGGAAGAAGTGTCAACTGCACAGTTCAAGAAGAAGCGTGAGAAAGGTTTTCAGTTTAATTTGAGTTATCACAAAGCACGCTAATATTTTGATACATTCTGTCAATTGTAACAAAAAGCACATTCATGCTCCCCAAAAATTAAACTGTCTCTTTGTTTTATAATCCTTTTGTCCATTGAGAAGTATCCCCGGGTTGGAACGTCAGCGATCACAACCTCTTATTATGCAACAGGCAAAACTGCATGTATGTGTCCATTTGGCTCTTCAGAGGATGATCCATTTCTTTAAGACCCACCTCTGTGCTTTCAGGCCTTGTCCACACATAGCTGGGCATTTTTGAAAACAATTACCCCACCACCACCAATTCGTTTTAAAAAATACTTTCGTCCACACGCAGCAAGCAAATCAGCGGATAAGTGCGGCTCAAGGCATGCTAGACCCATGTTTGAGCCCCTGTCATTTAACTTTGACATTTGAGAACCAAAACTCTGTCAACCAGCATCGATACGAAACCATGAAAACCAGGGTTTTCCAAAATCTTCTCTTTGGCCAGAGTGTTTAAGAAACAGTTTTTTAGTGATGGAAAGCAGGCAGGCGTAAACTTCTAAAAATGTATACATTTTCCCAGATACCCTGCTACACGTGGACATGGCATCAGTCATAGGTGTCTGAAGAGCCCTGTCAGTGCCTGATTCATAACAACGATCCAAAATATAATTAAAAGGATGTGACAAAACAAAAAATGTAATGACTGACACAAATGTAACAAGTTGTTACATTTTAGGGAAAAATTTTGGTCGTTACATATCGGGCTCTAACAGGCCCAAACTTGATAAAAGCTCCGAATCAAATGTTTTACTTCACTTAGCTTTTACCTTATACACATTGTCATGACTCGTCTCAATACTTTCCTTTTTTAAATGAAGCTCGATTTTGTTTTCTGCCAACCAGCCTGAGGCCTGTAGAGGTTGTGAGATTAAACCTGCTTGCCCTGTGCTCACTGGAATGTCTTATTCCATCTTTGGGGTGAGGAGAAGGGGGCAATGGATGCTGTGGAAGGGGGGTAGACAAGGGCATTGCTGGTCATCGTTCAAACCTGGGCTGTTTGTCTGACAGTGAGAATATCTCTCTAAATATTTACATCTGCATTACTGTTTATTCATTTCCAACACACACTCTCGCAGTCTGTATCTCCACATCAGCTCCTTTTTCCACACACCCACACATGCTCAGGGTAGAGGAGTGAGTGACGTCATACTAAGTCTGGAGACAAGCATCTTAATTTGTGCAACCTGGGCACAAAGGACTGCTGTAAAAGCATTATGACTGCCGAAAAAAGCAACAATGAGAAACTGAAGCTTAATCATTTCAATAAACCTTGACAACAGCTTTAACTTGTTTTACTCCATCGATCACTGTCTGGATGGTATGGATTCAAAAACCACAGTTATGAAACAGTCTTTATTCCATGTTTATTTATAGTAACCAAACTAACTTTGGGTAAAAACAGAGATTTTTTTATTCCTCTTTTCCCTCTGTTATTAAGTTACAGAAAGGACCTGAGAAGTTTTGTGTTGGTCTCAGTGGTCAGTATTGACCAAGCTGCAAGCTCCAGCTGTGAGAAATGAAGTCACGCAGGAGCTCAAAAATCTGTAGTTCCTCTTGGCTGGCTGTGAAAAGACCTGAAACCACATACACCACACCAACCCGAAAAAGCCAAACTTAATGGCATTAAAAATGCCTGAGTGCCTCATTCTGCTATCAGCATACACTGTGTGGGGATACATTTATATGACTCTTCAGTTTAGAAGATATAGGATCCTGGGAGACTGGCAGGCGGGTATCTATCTCATCCATCTCATCCTGCGTTCTTGCCTTTTAAGACTTCCAAACATATTTCTGAAAAATAGCCTTTTGCATCGTGCATTGAGGTTGATGAAGGGGAAATAATCTTATTTCTGATGGTCTTGCATGCTTTCATAGGCCACAGAGGCATTCTCATTTACAGCAGTCGAAATCCCCTCTCAGTAAGTTTAATAAAATGTGATTTGGGACGTCTTGAGCTTTAAACCCTTGCTTACAGAGGAATTCCACACACAGGAACGACAAATATAGGGATGTTTTTGCTGCTGACTTACATGTGCGTCTGTGTACATGAGTGCAGGTTGAATCTTTTAAGCACAGTGGTCTGGCAAGAGTGGAAAAACAAAAAAGTGATAAGCTCTGGTCTCCAAGCTGGTGTGTTTATTGATGAGGAGTAAGACATTACAACAATCCATTAGAGACTATAAACACGGTATCACTGGATGAAGACCAGAGCAGGGACAGAAGGCGAAAGGAGAAATAAAACAGCAATAGTGCAGAAGAAGGTGGGTGTAAAGAAGGGGTAAGATACTCGCAGATGGCCAAAGAAATATACAAACAGGTCGACTTACTCCGCAACAAGACACGTCCAAACACGGTGTGGTCACGGTCCAAGGTGCTGCAGTTCCAGCGATGATGCCTGAACTGGTGCTGGCACTCCCGGATCCACTCCTTGGTTCCCTCGCCGATGGCTTGCATGATGTCAGGGTGGCGTTGGCAGAGTTGACGTTGTTTATTAACCAAGCCAGGGATGTTATCACAGATGACACGGGCCCCAAGTGCACCAATGTACCTACAGAAAGACAAAGAAATTCTTGGTTTGGAAATGAATCCATACTAATTATGGTTATTTGCCATGACTTGCACTCAGAGAACAAAGCACAACCATGATTGAAGGCATACTAGTTGATTATTAGATACAAAGCGACCTCATGTTGCAGATGTATGCACACACACTCTGAGGTGGTGAGTGGTGCAAAAGAGAGCTGCAGTAACAGTCCTCAGTGAGTCAGAGTTCACTACACTTAACAGTTTAAGGTTTGTGAGCAGGAGGGGAGTGGAAACCATTTACTCCGCTCTCCAAATAAATAAGCACTTAACCTCTTCCCACAAGACTCGTGTGTGTATGTGTGTTTAAATGTTCCCCACTGGGATTGTTGAAATGGTGTCGTCACAAATCGGAGCACCAAGTCTGGGACCTCCAATAACTCTGTCAAACCAAGATCCCCATTTACTCAAGCAAGTCCTCCCTGTCTTCTGTCTGCCTGCTTTCTTTCTCGTCTTACTCATAGTTCTCCAGCTTGCGTCTTCCAGTCTTTCTCCCTGATTTAATAAAACAGACTCTCATAGTATCCTTTAAAGATAAATTGTGCCTTGAGCTCACCTGGGATAAACTCTAAACCTAATAACATGCATGTGCAGTGGCTGTAGGGTGCTTGCCAGGTCAGCGAGGGGGAGGTCAAGGAGCGTGTAGCTGTGTGGTCGAGATTTTTACGAGGCCAGGTTAGAGGATGGAGGCTCTCTGCTCCCCAGAGTGGGATTAGGGAAGATGAATAAGAACAGAAAGTGCTCATCAAAGGAAGAGCCAGAGCAGCAATTCACACTTAATTCTCTCTGAGAGTCAGGGGGACTTGTGGATTTTATAGGACAGTAAATCACTATCCACAAGTCTAAAACAACATGCTGTAAAGCCTCAGGTTCTACTGTGAATCACGGACGAAGCACAAGAGGGAGACGATTAGGGAAAGCTCTCGATGACGCAGCAACTACTCCTCCTGTAATGGATTTGCTTGTTGTTGCTCTTTCATCTTCCCAAGCTCTGTTGAATTGAGCAAAAAGGACTTTTTCTTGAGTGTTTTCTGTGATAAATCATCTGACTTTGGTCTTGAGATTTTTGTATATATTTGCTTTAAATGATGGATTTATGTAGTAAGTAATTTTACATCAAAGATGTAAAAATGGAACTTGGCCAACATAAACACAAGACAACTGCAAAGTTGTGACAAATAATAGAATCAGATTCTTTATCTATACCTGATTAAAAGTTACAAAATGTGTGTGGTTTGTAGTTGATATAAATGCTTTTTCTCATTTTAACAACAGTCTTTCCTGCAAACCCCTCAGTCAATGCATTAAAGCTGCAGACCTGTGCGCATCATCACTTACTGTACACCCAGAGAAACTTGATAAACAGTCAAATACTGTATCTGCTGCACTCAAATCCCCTCAAAGCCAATAATGCGCAGCTAAAGCCCCCACACGCACTCTTCCCACTACTCCCCATAACTGCTTTTAATCTACACAAACTATTAGGCATTCCATCACCCCCATACCCGCCCACACACAGACACTTCTCCTATAAACACACTCTCACACACGGACATTTTCACGTATGTTATTGCGCAGGCAATGAGACATTTTTTCACCCCTCACCTATGCTCTAGATGGCTGGTTTAGTGGTATTTTGGTGATGTGTGTGTGTGTGTATGTGTATGAGTGAGTGAGTGAGTGAGTGGTACTTGGTGAATTAATGACTGCTTTGCCTTGTTGAATGCAGCCTCCAGCTGAGCTGAACACGCTCGGCCAACAGCGCCGACATAAATTACCTTTATCGCTCTTTTATTATTGCTCAATATGGCAGGCCAACAAAGTGACATGGAGAAAATGCATTTTACAAACACAATCCTAAAAACGCTTAAATCTACTTCTTCAGCTCATACCCTGGATAATTATCGCTTCAAGAACTGCAGTAATTCTTTTTATTTTTATTTTATTTAAACCCACATTAATTAATGACGGATAAACACGTTTAAACAATTTCTTTGCAGTCATTCCCACTTGAAAATCAAGTATTTGCATCCATTCGTGACGAATAATAGCCTCCGAGGCTTTTTGTTAGCTGAACTCCATGGTGCGTTAAAATGATTTAGCGAAAAAAATACTCAAATTGGAGAGAAGCTAAAACTGTAGCCAACAGCTTTGCGCAGTAAAATCCTCAACGAGAAAAACACTGTAAATTCACTGATTAAGTCAAACGGGGTTTTACTTTTGGAAAGAAGTTATCAAAAATAATCGGAAATCACTGACAACTTAAATTTATGAAATTTTTTTTTTTTTTTTTATTTTCATTTTTTTGGACGAAAGACCCAGAAGCCTCCTGGTTCCCTTTCGTATAAAAAGATTAGTGACGATATGTAGCCTACTTACCGCGAATCAACATTCATTGCAGACATGGAAGCTTTACCAAAATAAAATTATTAATAAAAAAAAATGAATTAATAAATAATGAAGGTGGTGGTGGTGGTAGATAGGTAGGCCTGTTCGTGTGATGGATGCAGACAGTGAACTCACCACCATGAGGAGTCCACCCGAGGCGTCACCAGCAGCAGCAGCAGCACACACGCACAGTAAATCCTTGAACTGGCACCCGGATTGTGGCATGAAGAAGACTTGGGTGATGTTCTTACTCCTGGTGAACCACAGTTTCGGATTCGGGCAGCCCGGGGGCTCAGAATCCTGCTCAGACCCAGCATGGCTCTGCACTTCTTAAGTTTTCACTCCCCACCAAAAAAAAACTCGTGTTTCCGGTAAATTTCCCTAGTTTAGCAGACCAGGTTTGATATGAAGTGGGTCAGCAGGTAGGTAGGTCTCGTTATCCAGTGTGGCTTCATAGTAAGCGCGCGACTGTCAGGATTGTGAGGAGGAGCGCCTTTTCTGTGCCATGTGCGCACCAGACTGCGCTGAGCTCTCCTGGTTGCAGACAGGAGCTTTACCTGACGAGACGAGCAACAAGTGTCGGCCTCTTTTTTTGCGCCACTTCCCAAACCACTTCTCCTTGTTTAGTTCTATCTCTCAGTTCAAAGGCGGTAATCCGTATCACAGCTGGAGGAAAGGCTGGCAGATGCGCTGCAGTTTAACTGACTGTGGCTGGGTCGGATGCTCGCACCGGACCTCTCCTTTATCAGTGCTCCGTGGACAGAGTCAGAGCTGGGAGGGGAAGTGAGAGAGAAAGAGAGATGAGGGAGGGCTCGCTGCTGACAGCTCCTCTCTCGCCCATTGGGGAGATACAGAGGTTACAGAGTTTGACGTGGAAAGAGATATTACAGAGAGATGGATGGGGAGAGGTGTGTATGCCTGTGTGGGTGAATGATGCTATGAGAGATCCTGATGTCTGTGACCACTGACGTGAGTTGGTATAACTGTTGTTTGGGCCTCGATTTGCCATCAAGTGATGTGGGATGACCAAATAAAATTATTCTTCTTCAGTCATTTAGAAGTAAGTCATGAGAAACTACATAGCCTACCCAGCACGCAGTATTGTTATAAATGCCTCCAGTTAAAATGAACAGTATGTCAGGGTCTATTAGGGATTCACAAATAAATAACATGTTTGGCAATCAAATTAACACAATTATAAATTCTGCTGCTCCACTCTTCCTGCCATGCCTTAAATTCTCCTTTCACATATTATAAATCTGATAAACTCAATTTGTATTCTCTTATTAATTAATTTCTCAATAAATGTAAATGACTAATTAATGCATTTCATGTGCATACCATATAAATATGTGCCATAGTAAATATTGTTCATCTGTGTCACCCCACACCACCAAAAACTCAGCGGAGTGAAAATCGGTGGGAAAGCCGGAAAAGTGGGACTGGGAGAACAGAGCCAAAAATCGGCCAGTGGAACAGCACCGTGGCTTAAATATGAACCACATGTGTATGAAAGAGAGAGTGCTGAGACAGCGCTAAAATAAAGCATGCACACACACATTGGCACACACATACACACACATTGTTCATAGTCCCTAGAGAGCAACATCCTTACCTCTCCTCCCATGTGTTTGGGCGCTCATCTTTAGGTTGCCTTCAGGCTTCGCAGCGAGCTGTTATCCATCATCAAAATCTCTGATTCTCATTTTTGTCCTTGAATGGCTCCTGATAGATTGAGAACCTTCTTTCAAGTTTTCAAGCACCTTTTCCAAGCTCAGAAAAGACTTTTTCAGCTTCTTTACAGACACATTTCTTCCCACAGCTTTCCCCAGCATAGAGGTGAAGTTGTGATATTGGATTAAGACGTCTATACTTGATTCAGCTGACCTAGTAGTACAAACAAGTAAACAAATCAGGGAAATCCCTGTTGGAATTAGACCTATTGGTGTTAGCCGTCCCAAACTGTTATTTCATCAAAAGCTTGAGAAAGCAGTTCCAGTGTTTATGCCAGAGCTGCTCTTAAACTAAGCTCCTTTTAGAGACGTTTATATTTCTGCTTACAGCTCAGCAGGCCGGCTGCTGTCAGAACGGGGCACAAACATTCACGCACACTGAACACTTCTTAATGTTTTCAGAGCAGTCACACAGACCAGAGTGGCCACAGTTTTGTGAGAGGCCGCGAGGTGAGGCAAAGAAGCTAAGCTGTGGTGAATATTTGTGCGGAGCAGCTTAGCTCACAATTTTCTGCTAAATCAAAAGGAATTAGGGAAGCACAAACACGGCTGAGTTATGCTCCCTCTCGTGGGGCTGGAGCTGGAACATGCTCCCTCTCTCCTTCTCTCCTTCCCTCTTACAGCCTGTGAACTTGACCTCAGTTTTCTCCTCATAAACAATAACAGAGTCAAGCGCCTTCTTGTCAGTCGGAGGAAAAGTTTGCCCTGATGTCCAAAGTCCAATCTGGCAACCATCTCCTCTGAGGAAAAATACTGACAGGGGCTCCTATGTTTGAAAGCTGCACTGGGGTGAAGGAGGGATAAAGGTGAGATTTACAGAGGCAGTGGTTTTCCACTAATCCAATTGATTTTTGTGTTGATACATTATAATCACACAGGATTATTTCTGAAGGAAAAGGTTGCAGGGCTAAATGAACCAAGGGCGAAGCCAGAGGTATGCACTCAAGGTGGAAGAGTTGGACTAATGGCCCAGTAATGTGTCCCCTTTAGGGGTTGTGCTGTGGGCTGTCACCAATGAGGCAGCTCGGAGATGAGCTCAATGTGTATTCTCATCCCCCGGCAGGCTGGAACAGGGAAGACGGCCTGTTGTCAGACCTGGACCAGCGCCAAAACTGATGGGACACGCAGAGGCAGACTCAACACTGAGGGGACCAGAATAAGAGACAGGTGGAAAAAGGACAGAACTTTGTGTGGCATCGGCTTGCTCTGTGTGACATCATTTACATTTCCTTTGAATCTGGCTCTGCCCAAGGTTTTTGTCTGCCCATGGTGGATTAATGCTGGGACCCTCCCAATCGTGGAGCCCATCGGTTGTTGCATGGAGTGATGGATGACTTTGTAGGGCTTCTAGTGCAGCTGGTTGTTGGTGAGAAAGAGCTTATAGCCCAGACTTTCTTTTTCTGTTTTAAAAGTGTTTACAGTCAGACTTGTAATTAGATTAACAATGGTGGACCGAGAGGCAACATCCAGTATTAAAACACAAAGCCTGTGCTAAAAACCATAGTTCCTTCAGTGCCTTCCGAGGCTGGCTCTAGAGGCACCTGAAGCCACATTTCCACCCATCCTAACAGTAAAAAGAAAAAAAGAGGGGAGCTCACTCGTTTCCAAAATATCAAAGTTTTGAATGTTGTATAATTAGGGTGACGGCTGATTTGACTGACATGAAGACACACTGTGACTGATCACATGGAGGTCAAAGACCTACCTCTTTGCCTCTTGTTAGCGCTACTGAAAGTTAGGCTCTGACTCAGCATTTCCATTTTGGTGACTGCTGACGACAGGCTTTGAAATTCTCCTACTGTAGACGGTGGATGACTTCTTTAAGACTTTGTATAGTACATGTATAATAAAGCACATGCAATGGGCACTGAATTTTTGCGTGCAGCTACCCAGTTTCAGTCACTAATCAAAGTCTTTAATAGATTCTTCCTGCCTTGTTTTCTGTCCACACAGACTGTTTCCTGTTATTGTCTTATTTAGTTTTCTTCAAATTAAAGAAACATCTACACTGCTGATACATGAACTGGTCACAAATTAAATAACAAGCAGCTGTAGCCATCACAGAATGCAGCCCGGTTCCTAATCCTGCCTGCAGCCCTGAAACTGACAGTTTCCATAACATATTTTTTACTTTATTTTTTGCTGAATGTTGAAGTGCAACTGGGTTAACACTCATCATTTCTTCTTGAAAGAATTTGTGTGGATAAAAGAGCCAGGCCTGAGTGCCTGTTAAAATAATAATCAGCTGAAAATCCAAAAGCATTATCTATAAAGCTAACAAAAGGTCAGAATACAACACAGACCCTAAAAATACACTGTCCTCCAGGGACACACAAGCCACAATTTGCGTGTATGTGTGTGCGCACCAATGAACTAGATCTGTGATAATTTATCGTCCTGTAAATATAGATCTGCCGACAGAGATGAGCTGCCTTCAGCAAACACAGCGGCGATGGAACTCCAGAAGCTTCTGAAACATTTGGCTAGCTCTCAAAGAAGGTGTCAGAGCCCAGTGTCAACCACCTTTCCCTTGATGTTTTGGATGCTATGGACAGTACTGAATGTACAATGAGAGAAAGTTAGGCTTTAAAAATGCATTAAAGCCTACAGGTGTAAACCCATTTTTGTTGATACAGTGTGTCCTCGTAGAGTCTAGTGGCCTAGTCTAGCTTCTTCACCCCCAGGATGGCCTGTCATTAAAAGATTTTATAGCTCCTGCATGTGAACACACTGGGGTCCCTCATAAGTAATGGTGATAACTCTATAATAGAATGTTTACTGGGTCGCAGCAGGGTGCCGTCATCTTGGACAAATTCAGAGTATGCACTCACATGAATGCACACACATAGATGCACACTCAGAATGTGACTGTCGAGCAGGTGATACAGATGACATCAAAGGAATATCCGGGGCACCATGGCCTCTCTGATGTCTAACACATCTCAGATACTTCTGAGGGAAAAACAGGCATGCTTCACTGGCAGTACATAGACAGTGATACTCACTGACAAACTGTCACACAGACAGAAATAATCAGGCATACATCTTTCATATTAAAGATAATACAACTGCTCTGAATCTCTTAGGATTTTGAAGTGTTACAAAGAGTTTATAAAGAAGTGAAAGGTACCTCTGTGGATGCTGGTCATTTGTGCAGCACAGTGTCTCCTTGCTCCCTCTTGGTGGAACTGACTTTATGCTGAGTGGTTTCCTGTTTTAGCAGGGGACTGTCTGTGTGACGTACACAGCTGGTCACATGGCGCCTAGCTGAGGTAGCATTGTCAACCCTGAATCAGTGACTTGACCTTAAAAATGATAAATCCATCATCACTGGCTTTTTTTCTTCATGTAGACAGAGTGAACAGAGCTTTGAGTGAGTTTCCCCATGTGCAAATACTGAACATACAGTGGAGACAGCCATTGATGGTTTTTTTGATTGTTTCTTTTTCAAGATTTAAGAGAGATATAGTTGCATGAAATAATGACTGTAATTAGTTCTGTTCAGGTAAATCCCTCAAATAACTAAAAAAAAATAAGTCATTAAAAATACTGCAGAAGGGTTTGGATTTGAGAGCCGCATGAGCTTAACCTTTTGTTTAGGATTTCACAGCTGGGGGAACTTTGTGTGACTTATGATTGAGAAAGTGTGTGAATGCAGATGAAAGCAAAAATCAGACGTACTTGTGCTTGTCAACAGATTAGTCCGTCAGCAAAATATCCTCCCTGTACAGTCAGACCTGATGACTGACCACAAAATTTACAGCTCATCTGGTGTCATTAAGATCCTCTCAATTCCTCATTAAGAAAACAGTTTAAAATACATTTCTATTTCTAAAGGAAAATACATGGTTAAGACATGTAACATATTCATTAACATACAAGGAAATGGGCTCAGTAGAAGTATCTGAAACAGAAGGAAGCTACTGGATGATTAAACCCTTATCAGAAGTTATTGAACCTCAATCTACACTGTTGTTCCACTGATTCCTCCTTTTTTGAATTTGGGTAAATGTAATTTTGAATGCTTCATGAACGTAATCCAGAAAACAGCTGTTTTTCACTGACATCAAGAGCTCATTGTTTTCTTGCACTGATATCTCATAGTCTTGTGTCTGGTTATAGATTATATGAAGTTTGGGACTCTGACTTTCAACATTTCATGTTGATCTTCAACTTAAAATAAAAAAGAACAATGTGAGGGTGAAATAAGATTATGCATTTCCTTTCAAAACAAATAAACTACCTTGTTCATCCAGCTATTCCTCACATAACAACCTAATAGCCAAGTTGATGGACAGAAATGAAACACATACATATTTGCTGTTCATCATCGTTTTAGTATCCAGTCCATCTGAAAGTGTAACATGACAAATACAGGTCAGATTGTCTGGTTGACTTACAACCTGGAGCGTATCGGTCTGATAGTCACACAGTTATTCTGCTGTCAACTGTGAGTGTGGCATTGGAGTAAAATAGCGTTGTGCTGCGTTGATTTTAGGGGTAAAACCTACTTACTTACAGAATGGCAAGCATGTTTGTATGTATGAACATATCTCAATCTCACCATCACACATTGTAGATTTTTGTCCCTCACACGGGCTGGGTAAATGATAATAACTTTATTTATATAGCGCCTTTAAAAACATTGGTTTATAAAGTACTTTTGCAGCATTGTCCTAAAACAAAACAGATACAGTAATTAAAGTAATAATAATAAATCATCAAACAAATAGTGAATAAAAGGCTGAACTCAATGGCAGGAGAAGAGAGCCCAGGTAGTACAAGAACCCAAAAATACAGACTGAGACCCAGATAGAGGAAATAAAGTTTATGATGATAACAGAAAAAAACAAAAGTTCAAAAAGCTAAATAATGTTAGGTTGGTCAAAATAATTAAAGTAAACTAGTACAAATGATATTAAAATGAAAATAATAATGAATACATATAGATTCAACAATAAAAAAAACATAAAACAGAGTAAAAACTGAAGCAAAGAACAAAACTTTAATTAAATAATAAATAAATAACATGACACAACACAACAGTGGAAGTAGGAAAAAAAATGCAAGATGGTAAGAAGGCAATAAGAAAATAATAAGACAATGACAAGTTAAGAATACATCTCATAAAAGCCAGAACAGTATGACATGGTGAAAATGATTGTGTAGAGATGCTTTCAGATGCAGCTTAATATTTCTTTGAGTGAAGTATTCTGAAAAATCCCATTTTTGGGTGAAATGCTGTCCAATTACTTTTCTCCACCTTCTTCTTTTTTTCTTTCCATATGTGACATCGTAACAGTTTAACCCAAAGTCAGTGACATTGTTGGAGCCACACTGAACCACCCTTGTTCTCTTCAATCCTGAGTTACTTTCCAGTAAGAACAAAACATACTCCTGCACATGTACATTAAACTCAAGGACAGAAGCTTAAAATGCTTTTAGTTGTTCAAAATTAGGCATTATTGACAAAAAAAATATATTTCTACTTGTGTTTAGCAAGATGATTATTGATTACAATCAGAGATTCTAGTAAGCACACCTATTATTTCCAGGTAAAAACTGAATCAGTGTCTGATTTATATGGATATATTTGGACACAAAAATCCCTTGATTGAAAGAGAATGTAGTTGTATTTCTATTTACCATTTAACTTTTGCTTTTTAAATGGAGAGATTTAAAGCCCATTAAAATTTAGAAAAGGATATATTGAGACCTTTTTTTTCTTTTTTACAATATGATCAGAGAAAAAAAAGTATTCCCTGAAGTTAACATTTTTCCTGGTCAGTTGATTCCTTCAGCTAAGACATGGGTGTGTTAGTTAAAATGATCCCTGTGTGTGACATGATGAGGGTGGCACAGACTGTGTGTGTGTGTGTGTGTGTGTGTGTGTGTGTGTGTGTGTGTGTGTGTCTGTGTGTGTGTGTGTGTGTGTGTGTGTGTGTGTGTTCCTTTAGGGGTTTCTCCTGTCTAATGTTCTGTGACTACAAACCCTGTATGATTGGCGCTCAAGTCTGCAGTGAAAGTAGTGTGGCTACCTAGTGTTTAAGGTTGAATTCCTGAGCGCGGGCCATTACTGCTCTTTGGCAAATGTCTTTGTGCTGAGGGCTCGAAGTTGTAGAAAGGTCCCTCCACGCCCTGAGTGATGAGAGCAGGGTTTAACCGGCTGCAGGTGCGCTCAAGACAGGCGGGTAAGGTCTTTGAAGTGAAAGCCAACTGGGACCTCAGCCCATCTCTGACCAGCAGCCAGCACAGACACATTCGCTTTCAATTAACACTCTCCCTTCTTGCCCAATCGCTGCTCTGATTCTCTCTGATCTTTTTCAATACTCATCTATGTGTTTGTTCAGAGGACAACAGCTGAAAAACTGCTGTGCAGTAATTTAATATCCTATTTGTCATTACTTTAAATGAGCTGATGAATCCACTGCAATCACCATGCCAGGATTATTTTTCAGAAATATTTTCACCATCGGTGTGCCTGTTTCTTTTCAGTCTCTGTGAGAGAAAGTGTGTGCTCTGATCTTACTTCACCTCTCTCTTAGGCCTCATGATGTGTCTCAGGGCCAGGCAGAGCATCCAGAGAACTGCAAGTCCTCAGACCTCTGACACCCTGATCTATTGTTTCTCATTTATCTTTCTGTTATGAAATCCCAGATCTCTTCTCTCTCAAACCCTGCCATCTGAACACATCCTGCTCCTGGTTCGGCCAAACAAGCAAGCAAGCTAAACTACTGTGACTGCTTTTGTAGCTCATTTTATATAAATGGATTTTCACACATATAATGTGTGTGTGTGTGTGTGTGTTAAAACATGCATGCTCACATCTCATTAAAGAGAGTGAAAAAGAGAAGTAAATGGTTGTTTCAATGGTAAGCTCCCCAGAGGCAGCTGCATCTGGCTTCTGTTAGCCACAAGCGTATAAAAATCAAATGTGGTTTTGTCCCAGGCATTCTGCACTGGAGACACACACACACACACACACACACACACACACACACACACACACACACACACACACACACACACACACACACACACACACACACTGGGAGGTAGGACTCCAGCATGGTGGTCACCCCCACCAGTCTATCCAGTACCCAGCGCTCCAGTGAATTCAGCAGACATCAAGGGGCTCAGACAGGGACTAATACTCCTGGCACAAACACAAACAACAAACCATATACAGACTCTATACAAAATACTAAACCCATAAAACCCTGTGGATACCTGTCTGCCTGGACCTGGTTAATATGTCTGAGTGAGAGCGGCGGTGTCAATAACAGAGGCAGTTAATTTCAAAGCTGTTTTCTGGTTACAGACTGTATTTCTACAAATGTCAGTAAAACAACCATTTTATAAAGATGCATATAAATGAGAACAAATGTTGACTTTCTTTGCATGGTCATATAAAAAATCACTATCTTCTTTTTAAATTTAACCCACTTATGAAAGTAGAATATTTAGGGTTTTTTTTATTTGATATTGTTTTCAGTTTCTCTTTTTTTTAACACCACTGGAGTTGAGATGTTTTTTTTTTACAAAGTTCACCAGTTATTCAACTGACAGATTTATAAACACATTTTATTTATATAATAAATCAAGTAAGTTTTGACATCCCAGATAGTCATTAGCTTTAAGTTAGAGGACTAAAAGGATGGCTCTAAACTGACAAAAACACAAGCCTGGCAACATCTCTGCAGCGATGATACTGAGTTTAATCCATTGATTGTTACATTGATTAAACATCTTTCCTCCTTCTCCTCCCGTTGTGAAATGTGAAGCCAAAATACCACACTGATGGGTGCTGACATATTGCACTGTTGGAACCAAGGCATGCCACACAAAATAAAAAGGTCTGGATGGTGGAGCCGTGGGACTAGCGCCACACCGTTTCCACCAATCACAGCATGTGATGTGAGGTTAATGATCCAGTAGGTCAAGCCCGTGCACAGCAGCAGCAGGATGGTTTCTTGTGTTGGTTTGAAGTGGACTTAAGGAACTTTCAGTGACTCTTGTGTGAGTATTTGTTACTTTTGATTTCACCATTCCTTCTGTATTCTGCTGATCCATCGGAGAACACTGTATCTGACATTTGTCAGCATAGCTGTCAGTCAGTCACCAAAGTTTTATTTTTCTAGTTTGAACCACGTTCCAGGAGGTGGACTTTAAGGGGCCGTTTACAAGACAATGGTTTAGGATGAAATTAGGGATGTCCCGATCACCTTTTTTTTGCTCCCGATCCGATTCCCGATCCGATTCAGATTTTTTTATTTTGAGTATCTGCCGATCCCAGTATTTCCCGATCCGATCTTTCAGCAATGTATTAAGAAAAAAGAAAAGAAAAAAACTCCTACAAGTTGTCCTTTGAGTTTTTTTTTATGTGATTTAAATGAAGGTATCATTCTAGCCAACATGGATATAGCTTTTTTCCTCCACTTAGTGCAGCATTGGATCAACAAAATAAAAATAAAGCTTCTCAGTGGTGCACCACAAGATAACCTTGTATGTGTGTGACAATAAGGTTGCAATTTCTTGTTTGCAATATCGTTGTACTTGTTATAATGACAAATAAAGTTATATTCTAAAATGAATGATGATGTTCTATTATACACATTTTAATTAAAAACAAGAACTAAGGCCCCAGGCCTTTTCCGATTCTGTCTCCCCCGATCTCCGATCGTTAAAAAATGCCCCGATCCTGATCCAATCCCGATCACTTGATCAGATCGGGACATCCCTAGATGAAATGCAAAAGTATTGTTGCGGTTTGGCCTCACGTTTACACGGAAACGGCATTTTAGCCGACCTAAAACTGAAGCCTTTGAAAACAGCCTCCAGTGTGGATTTTTTTGTAAAACGCTCAACTCTACTTTGGTGGAGGTCTAGTGGGAGATGCTTCTGGATAAGACAGTTATAGCTCCAACTGCAGGCCTGGCAAGGTTACTACAGCGTTTTCAGTCCCTCAGCCATTCCATATAAACACCTCTTTTTCTTTCACTGCGTTTTTTGCGTAAAACATTGTTGTGTAAATGGGGCCCAGGACTGACACTGCAGTTTGTCACCAGGGGGAGCCCTACAACTAATGGTTTCACTTCAGGTAATGGCTGTTCTGTTTTCTATAGTATGGTTTAAACTGTATTTTGTACCACAGTAGCTTAATTTAGCATGCTTACTGATAACAAACCTGAAACAGAGTAGAGGACAATAAGACTGTCATCATATTTCTGTTTTTTTAAATATGAACTTGTTCATCCACTTTTTAAAATTTTTATGAGACAGATTTGGATACGGTCAAATTAAATGTAAAATACGAAATGATTGAGATAATTGTTTTTAGAGTTTGTCATAAATAATAGCTTGCATATATAAACATTTTCTGGAAATGAGTAAAGAGTTGTGTTTTTACTCCCGACCTGGTGGCTCTAGATTTTGTGTGTTGAATCATGCCGTTGTATCACACAGCGAAAAAAATGCTAATTTGTGCTACTGTTTAAGACAGGAATGTTACAATGGGTTCATCCACAGGATGTAGTGTAACATAAACAGACGCTCATGGACAAACAAGTGATTAGACTACCGCCACATGCCAGACGTCCAAACAAATCAGTGTTCACTCTGTGACGCATGCTTCACTGATATCCTGACTCATTGATTGAGGAGTCATCCTCATCGTTTCTGGTGTTAGTGAGATCACTGACTCACACACACTTGAACCATGTGCTGTCCTCACAGTCAGTGATCACTGTGTAATTTGTGTAGCAGTGTAAAACAACAGAATTCAGAAAAGTAAGCTAGTTTGTGAGGCTTTCATATCTCTTTACCCCTTAAGACTGAAATTAATCATTATTTCTACAATTGTCTGGAGTTCTGATCATGTCTGAAAGTCACTGAGGTCAAAGTCGGCTCATCCTGTGTGTTCCTCCAGGCCCGGAAGGCATGTCTGACAGACTCTGCAGCCCTGTGAGTCCGTCTCTGGCCTTCAATTTCCTGCCAGGTTAAATCCTGGACTAAACCGCTATCTTGATGTCAGCTTGGGTGGGATGGACGGCACTCCAATAACTTTTGTATTACCTGTAATATCAGAGTAATATCTACAGCACATACAGCGGTGGTTCAGAGCTAAGAAAAGAAAGAATCGCTGCTGTAAATGCACATTGCAGTCGTGTGTGTGTGTGTGTGTGTGTGTGTGTGTGTGTGTGTGTGTGTGTGTGTGTGTGTGTGTGTGTGTGTGTGTGTGTGTGTGTGTGTGTGTGTGTCTGCTTTTGTCATGGATGTTTGAGCATTAGCATCATCTAATGCCTTTGTTGAACACACTGGCTTGAATGTGTGAAACTGTGACACCAGTTGAATCCATATATAAAAACCTTTGTGATTGCCAAGCTGATGTCAAAAAGCTGCTTGAGACTGCCGGTATCTAAAGAAAACATTTTCTTGGTGAAAAACACTCGATTTCACGCCATATTTTAACAATAGTTGTGTTGTGGTCGGCTGTTGAAGGCCAGTAAAAGTTGGCATCTCCCTGGCAGTGGAGCTGGCTCTCGTCCTGGACTGTCAGAGTGAAATGTTGCCCTTATGTCGGCTCTCAGTAAACTCCACTATCTCTGACTGTGATGGCGGGGCCCTCTCCTGGTCTCTAGAGATCTGACTCAACTCAAGATAGACCAGAGCTTAGATCAGCCTCTGGACCACTTTCAGGACCTGGAAGCAATGCCTGGCCTGTTGCTGCCAGGTGTCAGGAGAGGGTGAGGATCGGAGTGCTTCAGGACTTCTTTTTTTTCTTTGTACCTTGTTGCAAAATACTTGAGGCGCTGGTGGAAGGAGAACTTTTTCGAGCTAAATCACCCATACAAAAAGTCCTGCAAAGTTTTGAAGTATTGCTATAGATATAACTAGCGTAGAAATCACACTGTCAAATTACATTTAGGTGGAGTAACGCAGAGCAAAGCAGACTCAAAAACACAGAAGTGCGTGGTGCTCATGATAGCATTGGCCTCTACAACATAACCTAGAGTCAACGCAGAAGTTTAAACCAGGCTTAACTTTCTATTCTATTCTATTCTATTCTATTTTATTCTAGAAGCTCAACAGTTAGCTCAGTGTCTGGGTACCATTCTCCTCCATGTTAGCTCCCAACCTCTATCACACCCTCACGAGAGAGGGGGCTTCCCTTGATTGGCCAATCACAGGTGAGCAGTGTCATGACCGCGGCCTCATCTGATTGGTTAATTATTCTTTTTTTTTTTTCACCAAGGGACGCCAACTCAGCTTGGTTTCCTTGCGGACAACAGCGTGCAGTATCGTATTTTCACCACGCATTCGCCACAGAACATTTATGAGGGCGCTGTTTTACACATTGTAAAATGCTCAATAACTAGAGGAGAGAAATAAGGAAGAGATGACAGTGACAAAACACAGAAGAATTATTGAAACTGTTGAAAAGGAGTATTTTCATTAGATCACGGCTACAGTCTAAAAAAAGAGAGGAGGCATGGCTTCCCTTGGCCTCCAGGAGAAAACGCCACTGCTCTCGACAAAGCTGTATGTCAATCTCTTTGCTGGTCAGTCCTTAAGATATTCAATATTAATTTAAGTCTGTTGTATTTTACAACTAGCTAAAAACTAGGTGTCAGACATTTTAAAAATGCTTTGCAAAAGTTAGAAGTGGTCACTTTTAGCATTTTTCTAACAGATGGTTATCCTAGAATGGTTGTCTCAGCAGATACAGTAAAGTTGTAAAGGAAATAAACATTATTTTCTTTTTTAAGTTCATCTATGACAAATTTCTCACTTTGTGATATCCTTCATGGAACTTATATTTCTCTAATATTTACCAGTCAGGTGTCATCTTATAATTAACCTTCAAGAATCAGTCATGCTATAACGTTAGCCTAAAACATTTATGGTATTTTCTGGTCTTAGTCAGTATTCCATAACATCTGTGTCATATCTACCATAGATATTTAATCCCATCCCCCCCTGTGAATCTCCTGATTCACATCTGACCTGCTCTACCAGCCCTGATCCTCACACACAAATGTTGCAATGCCTGGACGTCTCACCATGTGCTTCTAATCCACACTGAGGTCCTCTTTGGTGGTCTCCTGTTCTGCTTTCTCACTGTCCTTCAGGATCCTACCGTAACTGATCTCTTTCTTTTCCAGATTTTTCTTCCTTTACGGTAACTAGGAGGTAATTCTGTCTTTACTAATCGGTAAAACTAACATAGGTCGATAAATGTTGATTATACATTTCTATTTTTGCGTGAACCAGTTTTACATTCATGAAAAATAGCAATGTGAAAATTTATTAGTTTGAATTGGTCTTTTACAAAATTGCTTTTCTTGTTAGTCATATTTGTTTATATCTATTCATGTTTATTTATTTAAATTATCTTGAGAAACTTTACATAGAGAGCAGAAACCTGCAGTCATTTTGATGCAGATCAATCAAAACTTTTATTCTTAGTTTACCAATCTATGTCTTTGTAAAAGAAATGCATCTGTTTAACACATGACCCGATTGGTCCTGAGTCGTTTGGTCCTGAGGCCTCTGTTTTTAGTCTGAGTAGTGTCATTAATTATTACATTATTACAACAGCTTTGCCGAAGTAAATGTAACAAAAACATTTGTCTACATGAAAGTCGAACAGGTGTCTTTTAACCCACTGTCTACTCTTAAATGTTGATCATGAAAATTTGATTTTTATTCTATTGTTTTTTAAATTGGGGCTTATTAGTTTCATACTGCTTTATGCTCTGAGATTTATCTCAGAGTTTATAGGAGGCTGCTTTAGCAACAAGTTTAAGGTTTTTGAAAATCCCATAGATTGACTGCCTTATCGGCCTGCTCACTGTGGGACTTTGAAATGAACAGTGTGTGTGTGTGTGTGTGTGTGTGTGTGTGTGTGTGTGTGTGTGTGTGTGTGTGTGTGTGTGTGTGTGTGTGTGTGTGTGTGTGTGTGTGTGTGTGTGTGTGTGTGTGTGTGTGTGTGGCCCTGCAGCAGGCTGTAAGCAGGGGAAACACATGTCCACATTAAAGGGGTTCATGATCAGGCTGATACGACCAGAGCTGAAAGAACCTTGTAGGAACTTGTCCCTCAGTGCTGCTGCTCAGTGCATGTTATCATTAAAACTGTGCTTTAGGTAAACACCACTGCTTACCAGGCATACCAAAATGGAAAAGACGATCAAAGTATGTAGGACGTGGGTGTTTGTGCAGTGCATGATATTATTTCACTTTTCAGCAGGAGGAACTTCACAAGGTTTTGCAAATGTCTCCACGATGAGAACAATGAGCAGGAATGATCAGGAAGGAGGAGAGTAGAGGAGTGACTGATTGCAGGGCATGGGACCAAATGGAAACCAGAGACTGTGAGATGTCAGAACTACTATAGATTTATACTTTACCTGCTCCCCTGAGATCTGCCACACATACACCCGCTCCAAGCAGAACAAAAGAGGGTGGAGAGATATGAAAAAGTATGGGCACCATGTCATAGGTCAAACAGTGCGAGAGGATTAGTTAAAGAGGCCTACAAAGATGGGTGAGAGAAAGTGAGAGGGCTGGGTCTGAGGGGAAAAAAAAACACCAACATCAGCTGGGTCTTATTTAGATCAACCTTTTGTACTCTGAAAGGAACCCAGCGCGCACGCCTGTACATCTGCCCTCCGCATGTTAGACTGCGATGGGTGGGCTGCCCTTTTCTGTCTCAGCCCAATCCTCACACTGCCCCAAAGCTTTCCCCAGGGTTCAGGAGTGATCCGATAGCAGAGAATTTATGGGAACCAAAATGGTTGTTTCAGTGGAGATCCTGATCCTTCTGTTGGTGAAAAAGTCAAACAGTAATTCTGACAGTGACAAAGACATTTTACAATGTATCCAAAATTCCAGAGCTACGACAACGGGAGACATGAGAATAGTTCTGTATTTTTTTTTATTATTATGATCCTCTGAGCATACACACACTTTGTGATTCCCATAAGGCAGACAGACCGTAATGTTAAAGTATAAGGTAACAGTTTTAAAGCGGCACTTCACAGACTCAATATCTCACAGAAACACAACATCAGAAGATTAACAAACGTGTTTTCTTAAACTGCTGTCTTGGTATGGGTTCTGCTTTACAACAGAAAACATAATGTAAAGGAAGGACCGCGGGGGAATACTTCAACAAGCTGGTCTTCGTTTTCAGTTCTCCACTTGGCTTGTAGTGGAGTCGTGTTTTGGTTCGCTGCCATTTTTGTTGGCTGCAAAAGTACACATCTAATTGGGGACTCTGCTCTTGCAGGCAAACAGTCCAGGTAAGGGTCAGGGTGGTGCAGTTTAATAGTTTTATTGACACCACACTTATTGGTGCAACTTGTCCCACCACAGGCAGGTTACTGAGAGCCCTGCGTGACACAGCAAGAGTAACAGACAGACACATGACAGCTAACAGACCTCAGAGTAGCTACTTTCACTCAAGGCTGGTCTGAATTAGAGCCCTAACCTCCTACACAGACCTCAGACCCTAGTCTAAACCTAACTCTTGTGTAACTTACAGAAGGTCATGTGAGTTTGAATCATGACATTTATCTTTTCTTTCCTTTTTTTGTTCTTTCTTGCTATCTCTTAATTATCTTCTAAAAGAGGTGTAAGTGGTGTCGAGTCTTCTGTGCATCCTTCAGGCCTGACAGACAAGATGTCTCCTAAGCACAGCTGTAAAATCTTTATGGATATTTCTACCAATTTTTAACAATAAACCCTCTACAAGACTACATGTTGGTGATAGTGACAGGCTCTGCTGCTTCCTTTATTAAAATCTGACTGTGGATCATGTGTTCAGAAATGGGTATACTAACATCTGACAGGACTTAGCTCTTAAATTAAACTCATGAAGTAAGCAGAGTAGCATGAGCAGGTGGCAGATAATTCGGTGTATGCGTGTATGGTGGTCAGTCAGAGGTGGTTTACTCTACTAAATGGTCTAACTGTCTTTATCTATAAGTGCTCAAATGGTATTAAAAGGCCACATGGACTCTCAGACTGAGTGAAGCTATGACTGTTTGGGGTGGAACATATCCAGATGTGTTCTTGCATGCATGCGTGCAGAGGTCTAATGGCCCACAGTGACTTTCTCTGATCGCAGGACAGACACAAAGAACACAGTCCTAAGAAACTCCTCAGGCCCCCTCACAGGAAGACTCCATTACAGCATGTGTAGCGATAAAAATGGTCCCCCCATTGCCCTGTGGCTTTTGATAGCCATCTCCTCCCCTCAGTGGGTTCCTACTCAGGCTGAGCAGGTCCCACTTTATACCTAGCCCCAAGAGAAACCATATAATGGGGTTAACTGTCTTTATGCCCCAGATAAAACAAATTTAGCCTGACTTAATGCCAGATTCTGCTCATTGCTAGTGGGCCCACCCATATTAGCATAATGCATTTTAAATGTGGACAGACTGTGAACTTATGTTCGTACCAGGAAGCACATTTCATCAAGTTACATGACGTACAGCAAAGTGCTACTAAAGTATGATGACAATTTAACCAGTGATATTCAATGGTGGGAAAAACTGAAGTACTTAACCACCAATACCACAGGTTTCATCTTTAAATCGAACTCTTGTAAACAATTATTTGTTCAAATGTCAACATGAAAAGGTTGGAATGATTTTCATTTTTTATTTCAAAACGATCATTCACAGTAGAAGAACACATACACACACTAGAAGTAAAACACATTGAAAGTACACAGTACACATAATAATGAAAACTAAGATATTTTGGAGCTGCTACCTGAATTCAACTATTAAACGTGTCATCAAAAAGACCATGTGATCATTTGCATTAATCGAAGCTTCTTTATTTGTTTGTTGTAATATGGATTTTACTCAAAATTACTTACATTTTAATCTATTCCTTAAATAAATTGATTAATATCTACTAAATATTGACAAATAAAGCAGTTTCTATTATAAATGTGCATCTTTGACAATTATCTTTAATGACTAGACAGCAGAAGTTGTTGCTTCCCCTGCTAGCTAGCTTGCGAGTGGGGTGCCTGGGATTTCTTTAGGGTTGAGATTTCCTCAGTGGTCATTATTGAAGATATTTCAGGAGTAAAATTATCTTCAGAGGTAACTCCTTTTATGTAAAACAAGCTTACTTTGTAAAGGGAAAAAAACAGTTTCTTTTAAAAGAATTAAAACCTTGTTTGTTTGCTAAGAGTATCGTTGCTGCTAGCTTGCGATCCTCGGCTTCCTTATGTTCATCTAGGCACTAAAGTTCTTCTGTCTTTACTTAAATGATCAGGCTTCGACTGCCATAATGATGCTGCCTGATTATCACAACAGCTCTGTTTCTAGAGATGCTTTTATAATCAATCTGAAAGCCCTAATAGAAGCTGGGATGTGTTGTTTAGCTTTTGAAGTGGGAAATATCAAGACACAGTTTGTTTTAACTGCAACCACTTTCAAATTTCAGTCCACTGTGAGCTTAACTTTTTGATAAGACTTAGATGTTCTTGTAAAACTTTCACATTACGATGCAACAGTCTGTTGTCTTGATGTCTTGATACCCTGGGATCTGAACTGGAAGTTGTAGCGATCTCATCATGACATTGTAATGTAGATGAATAGCCCTGACCTGGCAGACCCTGCTCCATCACTGCTAATCGAAACGCAAACTCCACTGCTTGTGCAACTCTGTTGGAAATCAGTGTCAACCACAAAGCTCTGCACTAAAGCAGGCTTTGTTTTATCTAGTAATCAGTCTAAAAAACATGACAACGATACATAAAACATGCCATACACATCAGTTCAATGAGTCGTGGAGGGATACTTTTAGCCCTATTAGATCTATTTCTTTGACTGTTTCTTTGGCTCTCCTCAGCCTCAGGATCAGCCTTGATCCCCACTTGACCTGGAAAACACAATGAAAGAAACTTCTCTGAGCTGGCATCTTGCTGGTACAGAACAGCACCTTTCTTCACAGAACAAAAGGAAAATAATGTATAAGATGTCAATAACTAACATGACTTTAATGCTGATGATTGAAGGGTTGATTCGAGTTTCTTTTTATAAAATCCGATCATCTGGGAGCCACGAGTAATAAAGCTGAGTATACATGGTGAAGCGTGAGCCTGGTGTCGTTCTCTCTCTCTCTTTCTAGAAAAATCTAAGAACCCAGAGGAAGTAAAACCAGCCAGAGCTTAAGTGTACACCCCTCTCAAACATACATATGTTGTAGTATGCAGCTCTCCCTCTCACTGTGAGGGGTAAACACCCTGTCGTGTGGCTCTCTCTGTTTACAAGTTAGCCTCTGGCTGGCACAAGGTCATGGAGGTTATGTTTGTACATGCGTGTGTGTGTGTGTGTGTGTGTGTGTGTGTGTGTGTGTGTGTGTGTGTGTGTGTGTGTGTGTGTGTGTGTGTGTGTGTGTGTGTGTGTTACTGTCTGGAAGTGTTATGGAATGTACGATAGAGGGATTACAGGCGAGCTTGCCACTGCTTTTATGAAAACAAACAGGCAGAATTTTAGAAGAACTGAAAGTGAATATTTTGTGAGGGAATAAGTTTGTCTTCATTGTAACCTGCCACGCGTTACCATAGGGAAGGCAAATTTCATGTTTGAATTCATCAGACTGATAAAGTAATGTCTATCACCTTTGCTCTGTCAGTGAGCAGTTTTTGCAGTTTTTGTCAGTAGTCGCTGTGATGTGACTTTAAATCTTTGTCAGTTCTGTTGTGTGAAACCAGTGATTGTCTTCACTCAGATCATTCTCTCCGTGATGTCATGATGACACAATGTAGTCTGCAAAAGATCACCTGTTCACATCATCAGGTGTTTAACACTCTAGAACACAACGCTACTTAGCTAGCCTGCTAACAGGCTGCCATAATGTAACTCAAGCACCATTACTATAATTTTGTTGTAATTTTACCATTTATAGACCTATTTTCAAGATTCAAGGTGTCTGTTTTTTTAATGTTTAGAATATTTTGTATCACTTGCTCTGCCATCTCTTCTGAATTTGGTGCAAAGGGGGCATGCTGGGCCACAAATTATGTCTTTGTTGAGCTCATAGCCTGTAGAAAACATGAGCATAGTCGTCATCTGTCTGTTCCTGATACTGTGAAATGAAGCCAATCCGTGGATGCAGCCATATTGGATATGACACAGGCTTTGAGCTTCTTTTCTAACATTTACAGGCGCCTGTCGGTTACGTGATCTGAGCTGTGTCTTTGATTGGACAATCAAAGGATCCTATAACTTCTTAACCGCAGAGTAAGAGAAAGATTCACTTACCGTACAGTGTGTGCTGATAGTGAAATCAGCGTTTTAGACCCAAGCTGTTTTTTTTTTAACCAGGTTGTAAATATGTTTTTTAGTGCCGTAAAAGTCAGTTTTTTTTGGCTGGGTGTGTACATGACTTTTGGTCTTTCTGCAGCCAGCCTCAAGCAGATTCTCGATGAACAGCGACTTTTAACACTTCCACATAGGCTTCATTTTTTTAAACCGGATGTTGCCCCTTGGTTGAGTTGTTGTGATGTTACCCTTCCTCCAAATGCTCTGTATATATCTGTCTCCACTGCATTTTTGCCTCTCAATCATTACAGCCTTACATATCATCCCCTTTCTCTTTATATTTCTGTTCCTCTCTATATCAGTTCATCTCTGTATCAGTCTATTCTGTCTCTATCTTTTCACCACTATCCAGCTTTTGCAGATGCCTTTTATATTTCTGATATTTTGTCATGCTATATCAAAAGATCTTTCCCCTGCCTTTTTCTGTTTAGGTTTCTATCGTTATTCATGTGTTACCCTCTATTATTCTCTGTCTCTGCATCAATCTATCAACCCATTTCTCTGTCTCAATATATTTCTTTTTCAATATCCATCTTTCTTTATACTTCTATCTTCAGCCCCTTTTCTAGCTTTCGGTCTGTCTCCACGCAAGTCAATATCTTTCTGTCTATCATTCATCTTTTTCTCCCTCCTAAACAATTCCTCCATCTTTTCATATCCCCCTCTGTTTCTACATCCATCCATCTATCCCTCTGATCACAGCTGTTCCCAGGATCAAACCTCTGGCAGGTTGTTGCTCCTCTCTGGCAAACATGGAGCTCTCCTTCGTCAGTTCTGGGATTGGTGCTTCTGAACTTACCCACTGGGATGTTTCACAAGAGGCCAGCTGGGACCGGCGAGGGAGCCAAGAGGAAGGTAAGAGGTTTGGAGGAGATGGTCAGCGGGAGAATCAGAGGAGAAAGAGATGATATTGATAACACATGGAGGAGGATTAAAGCAGTGATGGTCCTGGTTTGTTTGTGAGGAATAGACAAGGGTGGAGTTGAAAAAAAAAACTCTTAAAGGGCTTTGAGATACATAAAGAAGCACATTACTTGCTTCATCTTGTCATAAATCATTATTCATACCAAAAGTATTTTTTCATGCCATGCATATATTTAAATGGCTGAGCTTCCTGAGCACCTGTATCTATTTAAGTATCACATACTGCAGGAATGCTATTCAGAATGTGAATTACTAGAATATTGTAATGTAAGAAAAGGGTAAAGGAAAGAAACTTATTCTATTAGATTGAAAAAAAATGAAAACGTAGATGGTTTCTTAACAGTTGTGGATTTTTCTTTCTTGCCAAATTATGATCTAATCCTTACACTGTTTAATTAAATGAAGCATGTTTACTTACTGTGACTGCATTTCCATTACTAAAAACTCTACCAGCTCAATGCTATATCTGTCTGACTAATTTATTCACACTATCCCATTAAATCTATTTCAAGATGTTAAGAAAATTATCTTTCAGAAGTTTTTCATCATCAGTAGTACCTCTACAAGTTCAGCTAAGAGCTTACTCCACCTTTTTGGGAGCAGCTGTTTGTCATGCATCATGATACAAATAATACAAAAAACAGGGTCTGAGATAACTGAAACTGGGTCAAAATATCAATCTAATCTGAAGGTACGTCACCTTATTTCAGTTTTGTTGTTGCTGATGATGATGGTGTTTTTTATTATTTATTTTTTTTTTTTTAACTTGCTTTTTGCACATCGATTTTTTATGTAATGTGCTCTATTTTAATAATGCTTTGCCTGGTCTGTAAGAATACAAACTTTACATAGTGGCTAGACATTGCCTCCTAGTGACATAGAAGAGCATTACAAGATATAATGTGAATAACATAATTTCTGTGGCGACCACTCTTTTTTTAAAGACAGGTAAAAAGATTTACTTGTTTCATTTACAAATACAAAATCTGATTAGTATTATCCCAAACCCTTGATTATTTCCCTAAATTAATATTTTAATGTGAACATGACATACACTATCACAATAATTTGATGCAGTCTTATTAGTGGAGCAAGTTGTTACCTGGGATTGTTTGTGGGTGGTATCAAACGGATGTGATGTAGATTACTATCTACCTTTATGTGAGCTTTGCCCCTGCTCTCAAGGTATGGATAAAAATCTGTATTCAAAAAAATCTCAGTGTAATGATATCTATTGATTATGTTGGCTGTGTTATAATATTGTAGGAGCCATGTCAAATTATGTGCTTTAATATGACCAGCCTTTTATTGTATTGTATGTATTTCCCTAAATAATGTGTGGACTCAATAAGGTTCACAATAACTTCTTGAAATGAATGGGAAAAACACAATCACACCAAATTATATTTACGGACCGCATTTATGTTTTGAAATAACCTCACACGGTTGTACGTGCTAGTAGAATTTTATCCCCTTATAATACATTTAACAGAGCAACAAGAGTAAACGGTCTACTTCTACCAGCATAACTTCATTTCAAGCTAATGATGTCTTTGATCACGGTGTCATTGTTTTTGTCGTCACCATGAGAGGTAAGACGACTTTATGAACAGGTTTTGATTTCTGTGGGAGAATTAAGAATAAATGGTGGAGTTATTTCATCCTGCGTACAGCACTGGCAGGCGTGTGAACGGAGAACCTAATTATATGAACCACTGAATGATTTTATTTTACCCTCCGGTCCAGTAGGTGGCGTTGGTATCTAATAAACTGGCTTGACAGCGCCGTGTATCAGCAGGTGGCGAAGAAGTGGATTGAATGGTTTGTTTACTGTCTGAATGTTGGGGAAATGATAGAGCGTTAGATCAGTCTTACCGTCAGACTTTTGTGCAAGGTAAAGTATAACTTAACCTTAAGTTTACGTCCTAAAAAATAAGACAAATAAAAATTATTACCAGGCTAGGATCGTAAAATAAGATGTTTTGTACTGGCATGGCTTGTGCTATATGAGACTGCTTTGTTAGCACCTGATATATTACATTATTTTACTCACATGAGATGAACTGTACCTTGAAGCACATTATATTCTGTTCTCGACGAAAAATTCAGTGAAAGTCTCAACGGATAAAAACTGCACAGGCGACTACATTTGCTTCGTGAATTTGAATCGCTTAGTCCCCACAGCTAGCTTGGGTCACTAACTTCACACGACTGGTCAATGTCTGATTAGTCTTGGTTTTTGTATTTGAAAGTCTACCTCTAAATCACCTTTGGGACAGTCTTTGCAGATATTAATGATGGCAATGCTTAGGATACGCAGAAATACGTTGAATCATACATGTCACTGAAACAGTAACGGCCAATGAATGTGAAGCATTCAGTAAACTGTGTTAAGGAGAAATGGATTGTTACGAAACATAAAAAGGGCAAAAAAGGAAACTTTCAGTCTCTTAAATTTCTTTAACACTTTACTTCTTATGTGAGTGTTATTATTTTTTTGTTAACATAGTCACAGTAAATTATGTTGTCTATGGGACACTAGACTTTTTCTGTTTATTCTTTCCCCCACAACTTCTTTTTCTTTTGTCTCAAACTCAGGAATGAATTGTGGTAACCCTTCAGAAATGCTGCGCAGCAGTGGTGATGACACTGACGGTGGCGACATCACCTCCTGGGTGTCAGTTTGCCCAAGAGGCCTCTGGAGAGTCCAACAAATGCAAACAGGGGAGAGGAGTCAGCAGGCCGTCTCTAATTCTGATGCATGTATGTAGTTTTTTTTTCCCCAGTTTTTCTTGCGATATAAATAATCAACTGTCAGTCTGAATTTAAGAATACGCACATACTCTTCTTTTTTAAAAATTAAATAAAATAAAGGAATTAAATGTTTCTTTGTGTATTCCAGCACTCAGTTACAGCCCGAGGATGGGTTCACTTTGTGATGTCCTGGTGCGGCTCAAAGCTAACATGGATGAAGCAGACGGTCTAGCATCAGAAAACAGGAGTGATAAGCCTGAGCAATCTCCCACAGAGGTCACAGATGCAGAAACCACAGCCTTCCTGAGGCGTCAGGACTCTGTGCTGCAGGTCCCATTGGGTGACTGGATAACACTACGGCTCGGAGAGGGTCAGTGTGACATCACAGAAGCATGTGTGGAGAGGATGAGACCGGGAGAGAAATGTGAGGTAAGACTTGAAATAGTTCAATAATATTGTGTTTCAACACAGTAATCAGGTATGTTGTCATTGCTCATCTAGGTGTTGTGTTTACATATTTAAAGGTTTTCTTGCTTGACATGATGTACGTTCTTGAACAATATGTTTTCTTTAACTTTGGATGCTCTGGGTTTATGATGTATTCAGTTTGTCAGATTTATGATATATTACTGTATAAATGGTTAAAAGATGTTTTTTGTCAAAATAAGAAAGTCAATTTGAGGCTATATGTTTTCTGTGCAGTATCTATCATCTATGGTTCAAACTTTAAACATTTTCTGGATTAAAAGGGGCAAAAATATGTTTGTAAAGCATTTGAAACCGTGACCAAAACCATGACTATTTGGTTCTTCAAGTCTTAGTTGGGCCAGTAATTGACAGTGCTCACCAATATAAAACACTGAACTTGACTTGTTTGTTTACAAGTTATACCTCACAATCATCACAACCCTTTAATTTTTCAGTTAACTGAAAGTAAAGCAGATCTGATTGTTCTGCTTTGCTCCTCAGATACTGATGTTTCCAATGGAGAATGCACCAGATGAGCAAAACACACCTTTGTGTGCCACAGTTGAGCTCAGATCTTTCACACCTGGCAAGGAATCCTGGGAGATGTCTCCAGGTGAAAAGTGGGAATGGGTGAAGTCACACAAGGACAGAGGTGGAGTGAGATTCAGGAGTGGAGATGTGTGGGGAGCTGCAGACAGCTATAGCCGGGCCCTAAAGCTGCTCATCACTCTCTATGGTCACATTAGAGAGGCAGAGAAAAAACAGGAGCAAGAAGAGGAGCAGAAAGACAAGCACTTTAGTGAGAAAACACAGCATCTTCCTTCAGACAGAGAGTTCAAAACCACCAAGGCAGAGCTCCACTCAAACCTTTCCCTGTGCCAGCTCAAGCTAGACCAACCAGAGCGGGCCAAAGCCAGTGCAGCTAAAGCTACTCAGCTGGATCCAGGCGGTGCTAAAGCCTGGTACCGTCTGGGACAAGCCTGTCAGATGGTGAATGAGTTGGAGGAGGCCAAGCAGGCATTTAGGAAACTGCTGGAACTACAGCCTGAATCATCTGCTGCTTTGAAAGGACTGAAAAACATATCAAATAAAGAGAAGGAGACAAACACACAGTTAGGACTCAGACTCAGCAAAATGTTTAGTTGAAGATCTAATGATATGAAATGACTATTTTATATTGTCTGTAGAATTGTTTCTTTCCTTGTTTCCCAAATAAATGGACATGTTCCTTCAGTCATTCAACTCAGGTAATTTCATTTGTATGTAAATAAACTGCTCCTAAGTGTTTTTAATTCAAAAACAAAAATAAGACATCAGAAGAAGCTTGAAGGTGAAGAGTGCTGTTTGTATCCTGTTTTATGTGCTCAACATGACTGAAACGCTGCAGTGCCTGTGTTTGGCCACCAGGTGTCAGCAAGTTTCAGGTCGCCGTAGTGCTCTGCGGCTCGGCACTCGGCACCCACGGGTGCTCATGTACAAACAGTGACGTCAAAATGCCGAAACCCGGGATCGAACCAGGGACCTTTAGATCTTCAGTCTAACGCTCTCCCAACTGAGCTATTTCGGCGGGTGATACGATACTGGAATGTAAAATCATTTTCAATCAAATCTGTTGTTATAGTGTACAGATTGTTCGGGTATTTGTCTACCGGAAGTTCATTTCGCGAAACTTTTATGGTCTCTGTAGTTCGCCATGGTTGCGCTCGTGCCAACGTCCAGTCGTCCAGCCCTTGGTTTTGTAGTCCAGCAGGAGTTCAGGGGTGTCACTAAATACGAGATGCGCATAAGCTCATTGCCTGAACTATGAAGTTGGTTAAAGTTGCGCAACTGATCGAAAAATGTTAGTGTTCTTTTCTAGTCAATACGTCTTCATTTTGACCTTCAGTATTCCACAGAATATATTTGAAATGATTTCAACGATTGCGTTGTTTATATGTAAAGTATTATTCAGCCAATCATTTTTTAATTAGTATTTGAATTTGACAAAACTTATGTCAAAGCGCTTTAAAAAAACTGTTGATCTCAATTTGTTGGCTACTTTTCTAGCTTTTTTTCCATTCATCAAAAATGTGCACAACAGAAACACAACAAATAAAAAGGGTCAATAGGTGCCTGTGAGACCAGATTTATTGTTATAAACACAAGGAAAAAGTTGCAATTTCAAATGGATTGTCTTTGTTCATTGGCAGTTTTCAGTATTCCCATGTAAAAGGGGCATGACACAACAAGCAAAAACATCAAACAATGCACTTAAGTACATGCAACTTTAAACAGTTAAACATTCAGTGTTCTGCATCTCAAACATTGAGTTTTAAATTTACACAATGTGTGCTTATTCTCACTCTGGGTTTCTTGTAATTCCTGTAGTATTTGTCCTTTAACACCCATTCTTCCAGTTATCAGTTTCTTTTAGACTTGTGTGACTTTGTGACGTCAACATGTGTCTGTGCTGCTGAAAGCTGTTTCCATGAATCCACAATGAGCACAAATGGTATGATGATCCACAGGCCATTCAAGAACACAAAGTAAAACCAGAAATAGATGGGGTGTCCCAACTCGCTATGAGCATAACCGTCTCTGTGTTCTGTGAAGAAGTAAAGCACCGCTCCGTACATCTGACCTGGAAACAGATTATGTAGTGAGTACCATCATCACTGGCAATCATTAGGCTTCTCAGATAAATGTTGGAATACCCTCTTACCCAGTGAAATGATGAGCTGCAGAACAAATCTGTAGGGCTTGTTGGTCAAGAATGCAAACACAGCCCAAAAGCTGAGAGGGCCCCATAACCATGCAGTGACGGTCTCCATACACACAGTGAAGTTATCCGCTCTAGAGAACATAATCAAGAACAATATAAGTTTTTAAAGTTATTGATGCTTTTTTTAGTGCTATAGTTCTGCATAGTGCTGTGCAAAAAGTTACCTACATAACATATCGACTGTCTCCTTTAGAGTACTCCTTCCCTGCAAAAGTATACACAGGACATTATTTGAAAAGCACATACAGATTGTGTACACTTCTTAATTTGTCTGCCTTGTCTGCACTCACACAGCTGTGACAGGAAGCTCTGGTCTCCTGGAATGACATCATAATAAAGAGAGAACCAGCCTTCAATGACGCCATGGATAAACCCACAGACAGCAAACCAGCACACAGCCAGACGCCTCAAGGTACTCAGACTGCCATGGGCTCCTCTCTTTCCAGAAATGATCCAGGTCACAAGCAGAAACACGCCAGACACAGAAAACAGGAAAACCAGTATCTCTGACATTGATCGGTTATTGGCAACATAGTTGGGAATCAGAAGGTCCCGAGGCCAGTAGGGATGAAGAACTCCATTTGCTGTTGCCTCTTCCATTATCTGCTTGATGAAAAGTAAAAGAGCAACATTCAGATACATTTGTATCAGTTTTTTTTATGGACTGATAATAATAGTTTAATAACCTCTCATATGTAACATTAATAAATACATACATACATTCCGCATAATATTTTACTGCTACACTTTCAGTGACTCAACAAAACATTAATTTGTTTCAATATTACAAACAGAATATTCTGGTAAGTTTTTCTGAGAAAACTGCAAGTGTTAAAGAAAAATCATGAATGAAGTGCCCTCTTCTTACCAGAAATGACTCCAAATGGGTTTACAGCCACGTCTTATTTATCTACTGAATAGAGTAAGCAAAAGTATAAATATACTTTAAGATCAATACTTCACTTCTTTCCACCATACGCCACCTCAGTCAAATCAACTCAAACACGGAACTCAAAAAATGTAGGCGGTGGTTAGTGGAGATACAAACACCAATCAGACGTCGGTATGCATAGAACTAGCGGCACATGCGATCGACTGGCCCGTTGATTGGCTCTTCATCTCGGAACATGGAGGCAACCACCAATGTCTCTCATTTCAAAATGCCGCCCACATGAGAGACACAGGTAATGAAGTATTTGAGTCCGTGCAGGGTAAACTAATAAAACTGCTGTTATTATGCCCTATATTATTAAAAAACACTTAATACACTTGGCTTTTGCGTAGGCTTCCTATGCTGAAAAAATCGAGCTACAGTTACCGTTTGAAATATTTCAATATGTAAACAGCATGCTCATAAAAATATCAACATTCGCAAAAAGATGTACTGCTATCCTAATTATGTTTAAGTGCTGATTCAACGTTTCATTAAAATATGTTGTTTTAAAGCAAAATGTTGCTGATAAAGTTTTAGAACGAGTAAAAAAAACAGCCACCCTAGTCATGCCAGGGATTTATCCCTGCCGTGACCCGGATTCGAACCGGGGTTGCTGCGGCCACAACGCAGAGTACTAACCACTATACGATCACGGCATGCTACCGGGTGGTACGCGCACGATGTGCAGACAAGACATTATGAAGGCAAACAGTGAAAACGCTTAGAGATATATTATTGTAGTGGTTTGTCTGAGCAACGTGTAACTTTACGTTTTAATTGCAGATATCTTGGCACCCCTTAAGTTACAAATACAAACATCTTAGTTCACGAGGAAGTTAAGCTCGCCCTTAGGTTACGGATGTAAAAATAATACACACAAACATCGTGTTCTTGCCTGTGTTTGTTAATCCAAACACTCAGCTTTCGTTAAGGGTCAAGCTTTTCCAAAAGCATTTTTAAACGTAATGCCAAGGGTAGCATATAGTATTTATATAAATACTCCTATCACTATTGATACTACATATTCGTTAGCTCTACAGGTCAAGTCACTTCAAGTCAAAACTACCCAGGTATACAGGTAGGGGAGAGCGGGGTAAACTGAGCCTCTTTTTACATTGTTTGACCTGTAGGCAAGTGGAAATGAAATTTTAAAGTGAAATCAACACACGTACATTAATTTCATGATGTCTCACATCATTGTAAATAATTAGAACACATCCATAATTGTTTGATCATGGAAATATAACCTGTCAAAAATGGTCTTTGTGGCTCAACTTGCCCCAGCTAAGGGGTAAATTGCTCCACCTCAAAGGGTAAATTGAACCACATGGGGGTAAGTTGACCTTTTAACTTTTTTTGGTAGCGTTCCTTGAAGTTGATGAACCAATCTCGAACTAAAAGAATAGGGACATTATTAAGAATCTTTTTAGCTACAAGACCAACTGTTTACCTGAGTTGAATTGTGATCTCTTCTGCACTACCTGCTGAACAGTTAGCTTTCCAGCTCTCAGGGACAGGGATATTGTTTTCTTGTGCCATTTCATAGGCTAGATCATGGGATTTCTTTGCCATGAGGCCATGGAACTGGTCAGCCAGTTTTTTCACATGGTTTGCAAGGTCTTCCTCCATCTCCTCTGTGAAGACCCTCTTTGCGTTCGCTGTCCCTGTGTAGCCTGCCACTGTCACTTCCCCTCCCTCTTTCTTTTTTAGGAATCTGCGTAGGTTGACCTGTCAATATTTCTCTCTATGGCCACTTTTCTTATGGATTTTCCACCCTGGACTTCGGTTGCTGCTCTTTGCATCTCCTCAAGGGGTTTTGAGCCCCAGTTTGTCTTCCTGCTATATTTCCTCGGCATTCTAGCTTGTCTACAATGTTACACATAAAATCATTATGTATTACTACACTAACACACGTTTTTACCTATGACACTTTAGTGCCTCAGGCAGCGCAGGGTAGGTTAAATCACTGGGTCAATTTACCCCAAGAAGTTTGGCTCACTTTACCCCACAGCCACCATTTTGTTAAAAACAACCTAGCCTAGCAATTTGGGCTAATACCTAGCTACACGATTCACATAGTTTTATACATTGATAATTCAGCTACACATGTGATGTATGCTTTTAAATATAGTTAAAATTATTTAGAGTATATAGTCATTATTCGTGATATGTTGAAAATTTACTTTGACATGCAAAAAATGATTTTTGGAGAAAAAAAGTTACTTAACACTTCAACTTGTGTTTCTGTTTACCACAGACGGCTTGAAATGAGGCGGGCTAACTAAATCCAGAGTCATGTGACCACTGATGTGTACCGTTTCCCAGAGACAGGGGGTGGGTCAATTTACCCACAGGCTTAGCTTACCCCGTTCTCCCCTGTGCACTGTAATACAGGATATTAAAGGGAGAACAGGGTAAGTTGAGCCTCTTTTTTTTTTTACTTGCGTTGTCCTTTGGCCAGAGAAAGTAATAGAGAAGTAAAACAAACATCTAGTTTAATTCCAGGATGTTTCCTGTCAGTGGCTGTTAAAAATGCATCCATGGCAAAAGGCAATGAAAATATTTCTTTTTGAAAAAGTTGTCTTGTGGCTCAACTTGCCCCATCTTAAGGGTATGTTGATCCAAGTCAGTGGGTACATTAAGCCATCTGAGGGTTAACTGACCAGCTTACTTTTCCAGTTAAAATCCAGATATAAATTAACTCTGGTACAATGAAAAACAGTGATGACACTTAAGTTAAATATTGTACATGGTCCTTTTATAGATAAATCAATTTGCATTTGAATGAAACAAAGCATCATTTTAAGTCACCCTAAAGAGAACTTTGGTTGGATTTTAGAGCTTCACAGGATAAGAACAGAAGTCTCAATAATTTAAAGTTTTACTCTTGGCTCAATGAAAAAATAATAAAAATCAAGGAGAAACAGCATCATTTTTAATAAAAATGAATAAATAAATAAATGCAGACATGAATTTAACAAATGAATAAAAACTTCAACAAATCAATTAATGCACAAATAAATATGTAAATTGTAAGTCAATAAAAAATCATACCAATCAGACCCAAGCCGTTTTTGAACAAGGCTGTAAATGTGCTTTTTTAATGTCGTTAAAGTCTGTATTTTTGGGCTGGGTGTTTACGTGACTTCTGATCTTTCTGCAGCCAGCCTCAAGCAAATCCTTGATGAACAGCAACTTTAGCACTTCCACATGGGCTTCTGGTGCCATTTGTTCTTGAAAGTCAGATTCTATGAGTTCTGAGAAGGAAATTTCAACTGGAATGCCCTCTGAAGTCAGACTTTCCTACTCAGGTCCACACCACCCCTGAGTTTACAAACAAAGATGGCATCCCAGGAAATACTGCTGTTATGGGAAGTTTTTTCCAGCTTGGCAACTGGAACAATTTTACAGTTTTTCTCAGTCACTTTAGTACATTTCTCAAATCGTCCATGCCATTTCCAAAACAGTGAGTGCATTTCTCAGAGCAGTTTGTACAAACAGCAATAGAACAGTCTCTTTAGGGAAAACTGTTCATGCAGCGCTGTGGGGATTACACTGCAGTGCAGTCTTCCGACACCTCCTTATGTTCCTGTATGCTGGGCCACAAATTCTCATCCACATCACAACAAAGTTCTTCTCTGCCCACAAAAAGTCTGAATGATTGGGGACACTGGGGACAATGATTGGTTATTCTCCCAACTTTTGGCTGCATCCTTCAACCGGCCTGGGCCATTGTAAGCTTATGATTGAGAACATGGTCCTCAGGTGTGATAGATCTTTATTGTCCTTTACAGGAAATTTGTTGCCACTGTCTGAACAGAAGAAAGTACACATACATACCTGCAAGTTAATGGTACATGAGATGAACCTTTGAGCTATTTCAGAAAACTGGTTGATCATAGGTTGATCTGATGGGTCACACATTTCCATCTGTTAGAGAAGATCAAGATTGACCAGGGAGTGATAAACCAATCCAGACTGATTTAGAAAAAAAGTCTAATGGAGTTGTGTGGAGAGATGCTTGACATTTGATAACTTGTTCAGTCGTTATACATACTATTCAACAGAGACCCATGATAATTCATTTTGATCAATATGACAACGCAAATGATAATACAGCAGAGAACTGTACATAATCATTTGCATGGATGTCCCAAAGCATTTGCAACTTGAAGAAATGAGAAACTGCTTTTTTGATGAGCACAAGTGACAGTGATGTGAAGATTGAGCAAGTAGTTTTGAGAATTTTAATTCTGATCTGAGAAATGAACCAAAGCAACTGATAAAAACTGTAAAACATTTTGGATTATATTACGCTGTATTTGAATTCGTTCAGTTACTTTTCAGTATTGAGAAAAAAACATGTAGTTTACATGTAACATGTACTTTATTGACAGAACCCCATGATTGTGTTACCAGTCTGATATTAGTTCTAGAATGTGTGGTTGTCAAGCCAACTGCCAGGATTCTAACTGTTATAACATGTGGTGTTATTGTTTCAGAGTGGAAATAGGTAGATCAATTACCCCCAGCTGGTTCACTTTACCCCCTTGATTTCTCTGGTCTGACACCACTTTAAAAAAAAAAAACAATCAAATTTTCACTGCCCTTCGTCCTGAATACGTTCTGATAATTTCCATAGCAAAGCAACATCATGAATAAGAACGTGTAAATTTAACGGATGAATCATTTCAGCTTGCTTGGAGAGGAGCAAATTTAAAAACTGTCTCACATTACCCGTTCTCCCCTACTTCCTTTGCGTTGCGATATTTGCATTCGTGTTGTAGTGTTTGCTTTCGTGTTCTTTTTGTTAGCATTGTGTTGCTTCTGTAATCGGCTGATACCCACCCGGCCACTGTTCCTAACGAAGTGGTTGACGTTCGATACCTCTATGTTGCAATATAGTTGTACTTGTTGTCAAATGTGTAACATCGTCCCATATGGTCTAGCGGTTAGGATTCCTGGTTTTCACCCAGGCGGCCCGGGTTCGACTCCCGGTATGGGAACGCCCCCTTTTTTTTCGTTCGGCGAAACTGAACATTCATTGGTGTGTCCTGCTACCCTACTAAACCACACTAACAATTGCTCTGTAATCACTGGCAAGGTTTGCAATGCATGCAAAGCTAAATAGAAACAGTTAGCTTTGTAATCATTTATGATATTAGTCCTCATTTTCGTTAATTCGTTGAACTCGTTATAACAGGGAAGCTTCGACTGGTACCATAGATGTTTACTAGTTTGACGAGTTTACATGAGTATTTTAGAGACACGCAGCAACTAATCACGTGACTTCACAGGTCACATGACGCTACACGGAAGTAAACTCCTCCATTGTAATCTGAACAGGGCAACGTAGTCTACTTGAACCAGGTCGTTTCGCGAAACATTCGACGTTATATTGGTCTATTTATTTCGCTAAACATTGATATAGAGAGTTATTTGACGGTCGTCATGGGTGTGTCAAAACTGGAAGAATCTTCGCTATTGCTGGACGACAAGCTTCTCTGTTTCATGGATCAGCTGGAGTTACTGGAGGAGAAACGCGCCGCCCTGAACTCTCTTATAGAGCAGGTATTCATCTACAAACAACATGTACATCTATGTGAATTTTCCTTGTAATGCATTACTACAAACAACTTCCCTTTTCGTTTGCCACAGGGATGGTTTTCAATCTCTAAGGCTCGGTATTCCATGGGAAACAAACAAGTCTCTGCTCTTCAGTATGCAAGCGAAATAGAGCCCTTAGTCTGTGTTCATGCAAGGTGAGTTTTAGCTGGAGATATGTCGATTTATATATCAAGCATTTACTGGCTGCTATTTGTAACATGTTTTCCCGGCTTACAGAACACTGGACAATGGAGAAGTAGATTTCTGTACAGAAAAGGTTAAACAGAAGTCTAGCAATGACACCGATAAAGATGCAAGTTTAGTGGAGGATATTGGACCTAAGGAAGAAGGTAAGTCTGCTTTTTTTTTAGCGGGAAAAAATGTTTTTTTACAGTTGAGTTGTTCATTGAATGTGTTTTCATAGGTGTCAGGAGAAGAATCAAACCAAACAGAGACATAACACAGAGGGATGCATGTGAAGAAGCAAGTGGTGAGAAAACTTGTGAAGTAACTCCGGTGAAAAAAACTGAACACAATCCTCAGCAAGATCCACTGAAATGGTTTGGGATCCTGGTGCCACAGTCTCTAAAACAAGCACAGTCATCTTTCAAGCAAGGTAGGAAACCACTTTCTTCTAAAACTCCATACAGTGTCTCCAAATTGAGACAAGAATAAGAGAAGCACTGAAAAAGTTGTGTACTTATAAAATGTAACAGAGAAACACATTCCAGCCAATTAGGGTAATTTGCCCCAATATATATTTACATGTATAACTCTATACTGGAAATCATTGTATGGGCTCAAAACCATATCTTAAAACCATTGTGTGTGATAAGTTTGTTGCTGCATATACAAATGCAGGTTAATACTGGATGATGCAAAGTAGAAATTAATATGAAAACGATCCAGAAATGACAGCAGCTTCTCTTGGCTCAGGCATATTTAAGATGTACTGACGAGAAGGTGAGCTGTGGACAGATGAATTAAAATTTGACATTCCCGTTTGTAAATCATGGACCATGATTCCTCTGGCTTGAAATGCGTATTACATATGTTATTTTGGGTGTTAACTATACATCAGTTGCTGATCATTCTATGAACTTCATTGCAACAGACAAAATTCAAACACTCTGAGGGAATAGTCCGCCTATATTAAATCAGGCAATGAATCCAAACTTTATGAAGAGTTTGTTTGAGGAAGCTCATTTTTTTTATCTGACCAGAAAACTTTTTGCTTCTTTGTGTGATTTAAAAGATTATATTGTCATTGATAATTTTAGGCAGCATTTTACATTAAGCCATGTTGGTCTGTATAGTTTATTATACCAGACTGGTAGTTATTCTACTTCATCATTCAATTTTAACACATATTAGTGTATAGGTCAAATCCTCTACCTCACCCTTCATCTCTGTTTTTTTTTCAACAGTGATAGAATTGTCAGCTGAGATTGCCAACCTCCAGATTGCGGTGTTGAAGACCAGACAGGAGCTTACAGACAGCATGAAAGACAAACACATACTCCAGGAGGAAGCCTTAGCAACTCATCCAAACAGTGTGGCAGAGTAAAAAAACGCTGTCACTTCAGAGATTGAGAGGATCTGAGAGCCTGCAGCTCCAAAGAAGGACAGATTGAACCTCAGTAAATCATTCTTCTGGGCTGAGTGATGGATCTTAAAGAAGGGATTAAAGTTGTTGTAGTCCCCCTGTGATGGATTTGTCATAGATTATATTTATTTTTGATTCATTTTGACTGTCATACTGATTAATATTTCACCTGTTTGAGGTGGCTGCCTTTGAAAGGGCTCTAATTAAATAAAATCTGTGTTGTAGATTTAGAAAAATACTAAGTAATAAAAAAAAATCCATATAAAATTTTCAACATAGAGTTTTATAAGTTGTGAATAAATGCTACATTGATCAATTAATGTTGCCTTGAAGATCAATGTTGCATTTATTTGGTTTATTTGTTGGTTAACTTGTTTAAGTTTTTCTTCATTGGTGTTATGTCTTTTAATTTATACAATGTGTGTATTTATTTTGGTAATTTACTTTTATATACTAAATAGGTTCCTCTTCTATATATCTATATATCTATATCTATATATCTATATCTATATATCTATATCTATATCTATATATATATATATATATATATATATATATATATATATATATATATATATATATATATATATATATATAGATATAGATATATATATATATATATATATAGATATATATAGATAGATATAGATATAGATATAGATATAGATAGATAGATAGATAGATAGATAGATAGATATATCGTTGCCCAGATCCTCTGCAGAGATTAAATATGTGGTATGATCACACTAGACTTGCGCAGTCTGGGTTATTTACAATCTGGCAACCCTGTAAAGTGCTATCCTTAGAAATTTATGACTATATATGTAAAGCATTTATAAATGTCTAAAAAAATGTTACAAATTAGTAAATATTTTACAACTATTAAACACCAAATAGTCTTTAGATTTTTTATTAACATATTTCATTTTAATGCTGGAAAATGGTTGAAAATTAATTCCAGTTAAACAATAAATTGTGTCCGAAAACAATTGACTGAGCACCAATGCCCTCAGTTCCAGCCAGTTTTAGCGAGGATAGCCGAACAATACCGGGAACTGTCGAAATGTTGGATGAAACTCTCGCTTATTGTGGGTACTTCCTGGTCCAATCACAGCACTGTCTGTGCTCCAACAAGAAGCAGCGCTCTCCCTCCTGTCACTCGGTTCAGCGGCGGATGGAAGCGCGGAAGCGACGCATGAAGCTTCACAGTGACAACATTGATGTCTCCGACATACGCAGCAGCCCGGGTACCCTAAGTTTGGCCGATTTCGGGCGCACAAAACACAAATATCAAGCTTGGAAGGGAATAGTCTTTGGGCAGCGCAGCTGGCAGCAACATCTGTGTCATGTGTGATAAAGGATTGGGAAGTAAACACGCCGGCCTGCGCTCATGATCAGAGGCGCGGTGAGATTGATGCCACAGACTCCTCTTGTCCTTGATTGTAAGTTGATTTTACATTGGAGCAACGGCACTGTGGGCTCCGATGGCGTCAGCTGCGAAGGTTTCTATCCTGGATTACTTTAATATTGTGTTCGAAGGTGAAAATGGTAAGATCGAGTCTAACTGCAAGGCTTGTGGCACCAGAATCCAGGCGAAGCGGAGCGTCACGTCTAACTTCGTAACGCATCTCAAGGTAATTATTGCTAAATGAAATTGTGTGTAGCCTATCCACCATTTACTTCTGGCAGCATCAGCTGAAACTGCTAACCCTGCAGCATCTTCATGTAGCCGTAACTGCTGTTACTGTAAACCTGCCAGCGTTGACAGTCTGTTGCTTCTTTGCACGCAAAGAAAAGTAGTAGGAGCCTGCTTTTCCATCCTCTGCTAATTCAGATGAGGTCATTTAAGATGGAGTTACGTGCATCTAACCATTATCAACCGTTTTCCTTCTCAGCCAGTAACAGTGTTGTGCTCCACACTCTCTCCCCAGAGGAAGCACCAGGCTATGTATGATGACTTTGTGAAGAGGAAGGATATGAAGAGAGAGGGTTACTCCTCTGCTTCTCTGCATACCTTCCCCTCAAATGGAGGGAATACCCGCTACACTGTCCCTGTCAGCACAGGAGGAGGTGGAGGCGGAGGTGGGGGTACAGGAGTAACTGGAACTCTTGAGGGAGGAGTAGGAGGAGGTTCAGGAGGAGGGTTAACAAAGTTCGACAGACATGACCCCCGACAGGTGTGCAATATAGGCTATTATTAACCGATAACTGCACAATCCTTTACAAGTGTCACATTATCGAATGGCATAATTGCTATAAAACAGACTAATTCAGTCTGGTTTTTTTTCCTCCATAGGTTTTGATATCTGAAGCTATAGCTAAGATGATTGTGCGGGATCTGCAGCCAGTGTCCATTGTGGAAAACCAAGGTTTCAGGGAGCTGCTTCAGCTCCTAGAGCCACGTTACACACCTGAGGCCCAGCATTATATCCAAACCCAGCTCCTCCCAGCTTACGCCTACCAGGCTCAGCTAGCAACCCGTCAGGCCCTGGCCTCGGCACATGCCCTCAGTCTCAGCCTGGATATCTGGAAGGGCTTCACCACAGCCTCCTCATGGTAAGGATGTACAATCAGCCACTAATGGTTTTGAATTTGTTTGATTCTCAATAAAACGTTCACCCCTCTCTGTCTTGCTCTGTCTGCAGGTACCTCGGCGTCACCTGTCATTTTCTCACATCTGATTGGCAGATGCGTTCTGCTCTCCTGGCCTGTCTTCCTCTGATGGGGGGTAGCTCTGAGAACCGTGTCCTTTCAGAATTTGACGAGGTGTGTCACTCTCACGGGGTGTCAGGGAGAGCTTTTCGCGTGGTGGCAGACCCTTTTTCAACAACGGCGGCGGTCAAACCGTGTTGTCTGCCTGGCTTCCTGGTCTCACCTGGCCTCACCAACGAGCTGCAGGAAGATAACGAAGACAGGATGGACAATAGTATTAGTGTGGATGAAGGGATGAGGAATGGTCACGGTGATTGTGGAGGGGGAAGAGAGTGGGAGGACTTGTGGGAGAAGGGTCTGGGTGGGTGTCGGGTTGAGTGTTTCTCGCGCTGTCTTGAACAGTGCGTCAGGGAAGGGTTAAGCTCCTGTCCACAACTCTCATCCACGCTAGCAAAGGCTGCCTGTTTCTATACCTACATTACCTCTGCTGTCCCACCTGAAAAACTTAGCCAAGTGTTTGATGGTCCTGGGTTGACCATGGGCGGATCAGCGAGTACCCCTCTTTCAGCAAAAGACTGGGCCGATCAGCTTAAGGTATGTAATATCACAGTCATACATAATGCTCATATGGGCTAGATACTGACATGTAGTTTGCAAATCATTGTGTTTCAACAGGATTCTGTGACAAAGTGTTTTAGTTGTTATAAAAGACAGCACTGTAAAGTTTCCTGTTCATTTTTTTCTGTGTTGCATCACTTTGTCCATCACCAGCTGATTAGAGGTTTAACAGGAAGTGTTGTCAAACCCATCAGTAAACAGTTAAGTCGCCAAACATCAGCTTGCAACTACATCAAAGTATTTAATATGCCAACTGTTGGTTTTGTTGTGCAGTTATTGTAATTATTGCCTTTAAATGATATATTCAGTAAGAGACTGAGAAATAATGTGTTTACATCACAGAAAGTGTTTCACTGGTTTGAAATGGTCTGTTTTTTTGACTGAATCTTGGATCTAGGTGCTCCGGCGGCTGCTGGACTCTGTGGAGTTCCTGGAGGAGGTTAGCGGTCCAGGAGAGCTAGCGCTGGGTGGATCAGAGAGAGCCCTGTTAAGGGAGCTCATAGACACTTTGGAGCCGTTCACCGAGGCCTGGGACATGGTGCATGGTGACAGACAGTCAGACATGCATGCAGACCGACACGTGTCTATCAGCCTCGCTTTGCCGTGTGTTCTGGGTCTTCGGAAGCATCTCTCTGAGACCTCGACCCCACTCTGCCCCTCCCTCCTGGCCGGCCTGAGCCAAGCTGTAGAGAGTCAACTGGCCCCTATTCTCGATGACCCCCTCTACATCAGTGCAACCACCCTGGACCCTCAGTTCAAGCTCACATGGAGCAGCACCCCTGACTGGCACAGACAAATTCTCATTGAGGAATTATCCAAACATTCAACAGCCTCCAGCCAGGTAGACCCAAACACAGACCTAAATCCTCAATCCCAGACCCCTCCTGATCCAGCTCCGTCGCCTGTCTCCCACCTCTCTCGACCCTGCAAGCTGTTCTCTTTCATTAAGCAGAGACCCTCCACACAGGCCAAGAGCTTAGAGCAGGAGCTGGCTGTCTACCTGCGTGAGGAGCCTACGGACGAGGAGGCTCTTCATTACTGGCGACGTAAAGCCATCGACTTTCCTCTGCTCGCACAGGTGGCCAAGAGAGCATTTACCGTGCCTGCTTGTGGGACTGTGGTGGAGAGCATTTTTACCACTGCTGAGCAGCTTTTACGGCCAGAGAGGGGGCGCGTTTTACCAAAGAACCTGGAGACACTTATCTACCTCAAAGCCAACTATCGATTATTATGGACTCACAGTTAAGCATCGATTTCCAGTACCTTAAAAGCAACTGAGACTTTCTTCATGCAGTGATGTTATTGACTGAATGCTAACCTCTAAGCTAGCAACATAACTTAAACCCTCATGCTTTTCACATGAAATTGTGTCTGTTATGAAAATGAAGGGGTTTGCAGACTGCAGTAGGTGTGGATTGCCGTCTCTATACTATGTAGCATGCAGACACCAAATGCTGTGGACCAGAGGGAGTAGACGGGGATCAATACTGAGGCATTTACTTTGACATTATTTGGCCCGATCAGGGTCTCATGACAGCTACAAGACCACAAAGCACTTTTTCAACGCCCTCACCCTTCAAGACAGCTTTTGTGCACAACAGCCAAGACTGACATATCTAGCTTTTGCATCGTGTAGCGAATGATCTTCTTCCACAGAGCAGTTCTTGAGTTGATGTTTTTGTTTCGAAGGAAGGCATCAGCTGCTCAGTAATATCTGTGCATCACCTCTTATACTTTTTTATGCTTCATCACTGGTGAATCAAAATAAATGAGTTTCACTTCCAAAAGCAGGAATGTGTGCAGTTTGCAGATGTTGGTGCACTCATGCGGTGAAGAGACATGGTCTGTTCTGCTTTATGTGTCTTTACCTCGAGAGTTTTGTTTTCCTATGCCAGTTTTTTTTATATTTCCCCATCATGTGCTCTGATAAAGTGAAGGTCAGACCCAGTATCATGTCCCCTATCACCTCTTTTTAACTTCCAAACTTGAAATGGGCTTGACCCTGCTTCTTCAACAGGGGAACAAGCACCGGATGTGTGTGTGTTGGGCACGAGAATTTTCTCTGCTCTGTTTGAGCCAAGTGGAGTATTTTGAAACCACTTTGCAATGCTTTGGTGGAGAAACTGTGAATGTAGCCGTGTGTGTTTGCCTTCACTCAAGGACTCTGTTTCTCTGTGCAGGGCCAGTGGGGAGCGAGTGTAATTCTTTGTTATTCCATTATGGTTTAATTTGAGTCAGCAGGAAGGCAGGAGCCTCATCTTCGCAATCTTTTTCTTTCTCCAACACACCAGAAAACTACATTTAGCTTCTGTACTCAAACTGAGGCACAAACTGCCTCAAAGCACTAATCAATATTTAGGAACAGCAAGACAAAAGCTTCAATCAATTGTAAGACGGCTGTTTATCAGGCTTTTTTATTTTAGATCCAGTCATCGAGAGTGATGTAGTGATTACATCTCTTCATCAACTTCAAAACAGCTTCATATCAGTGTGGCTATTTTGTTGTTGAAAATCACTTCAGAGGAAGTGTTCGAGTGTGCGTGGGATACAATGAGATTCCCTCCACAGATCATAATTATCAGATATTGCTGTGATCTTAATGATTATCACCCTAGGGTGTCTCTGTGGACTTTGATGTTTTGCCTGATATCTGAGTGGTTGTGTCAGTGTGTTCATCTTTGAAAAAACGTGTTTTTTTTTAGCCTGTCCCCACGGGTTGTGTTGTTGTTTGCCAGTATATGTAGAGCAGCTTGAAGCCTCCCTCCCTCCCTCCCTCCCTCCCTCCCCCTCCGGCTGTGACAGCTCATCCATATGAGTTAGATGAGCAGGCTGGGCTGCAGTCCTGTTGGTAATTGCCTCTGAAATGAATTACTTGGCAGAGAGCGAGACCGAGGGAGGGGAGGAAATTGTAATTGAACTGCCCCCTCTCTCTTTCCCTGTCTCTCCCTTATGCCTCAAGTTATTACATCTGCAGTGCAGAAAGCCATTTTCGCTCTGCACATAGACACACTACACTAAAAAGAAAAAAATTACACTCACAAAACCAATTTTTCCCTCCCCAATGCCACAGCCTCTGCAGAGACCCATTTTATGCAGGGTGATTTCATAGATTGGTGGTTCACGGGGACATGCACACTGGACTCCACTTCTCCTATTCATAACAGAGACAAATACTTCAAATGCCCTCTTACACATTGCATTTCCTCATGTTTGCTTTTGTTTGTACCGCCCTCCTCCCAGTCTGCCCTATTTAAGGTGCCCTTTAGCTGGCCTTAGTGTTCTGCTCAGGCCTAATGGGGTGCAGACTCTGCAGCTGGCACAAACAAAAGTTGTTTTGAGTAGAAAGAGAGCCCTGGTTACCCCGTACACACAGACACACAGCCAGGCTCCGTTATTAATAACTTGCCTGTTGCTGGCCTGTTGACAGTGAAAGCCTGATGGATTAAAGGGATACCTCTCTGTGTTTGAGGTTGAAGATAAATACACAGAATATGCTTGTTTCCTTTCTTTATTTAGTGACCATGCTGAGTGTGTAAGAGACAGAAGTCCAGTTTTGGCCCACCTTCGTCGCTCTTGTGTGTCCTTTGGCCTTTCACAGCCAGGGCATGGACAGAAGGGGGGAGTGAGTCAAATGAGCCCCAGCCAGACATGCTCATGTTGTGACTCCAGCCACAGCACACAATGGAGATCTATTTCTGTAAAGCACCGGGGTTATCTACCCACTTACAGGGAGCTCTCTCTCCCTCCATCTCTTTATCTATCCACTTGCACAAATCATGGCCGACAGAAACAGCCGGTTGAGCGTTAAGAAGAAAGAGAAGAAGGTGGAAAACAAGACAAACGAGGAGAAGGACAAAGACAAAGAAAAAGAAAAGGGGAAGGAGAAACTTGTGAAGAAGCCTGACAAAGTTTTGAAGAAGCAGGGGACAGCCTCTAAGACTGATGAAGAGAGGAAGAATGAGGAAAGCGAAGGGGCAACAGGAGCAGCAGAGAAGAACGGTGAAGAGAACGGAGAGTTTCAGCCCATTGAGCTGCCACCATTTGAGATTGTCACAGGGTGGGTGAAAAACAGCATGAGAGCTGCCTGAGTGTCACTCATACTAACTTGTTTTTCTTTTTGTTGTTGAATCAGTTTTTATGTCTTTCTCTGAGTCAGACTGCTCCCTTATTTCAGTTAGAAAGGATACAAATGACTTGCACCTGCCATCCTCACTAACCCCGCAGTAAGACTAGGGATGAGTCACAGAGACCCAGACATAGATGCCGGCTCCTGTTATATCCCTCCACCTAGCATCTGTTCCCAGCCTTTGTGTTCTGAGAATTAGCTGTTTGCTATCAAAGCAGAGAGAAACACACTTCACCATCCATCTGGCTATTCATGTCTGATAAGAAAGGATTAATACAAAGACAGAGGGGCTGTTTTTTCACAGCTGAATCATAAGAGGCCTGGCACATGCGCTGATTTTAAAAGGATGTGAAAGCCTTTATGTTTAAAAACCATCAGTTTCATCAGTTTCAGCCTTGTCAATACCCTGTCCACTGTGTCACCATATCATTACTCTTTACTGTGTCTTGGCTGGTTGACAAATTCATCATTAAATGAGTGACTCATCCTCTGTTTAAAAAGGAAGTGAGTGCCTTTTCACCTAAATTAGCATTTCCAGTTACGCTGTCATGCACTAAGATTAAAGAAGACAGATGACTCTGAAAGCACTCTTGATGAATGTGTCTCACTGTTTTTGCTCCTCTAACCTTCATGCTATGAAAAAGCCTAAACAATAACAACAGTTGGTGCCGTTACACAGAGTGTTTTGCTTTGGCTGGATTCCACGGTAAAAGTACTGACACTACTGCTTTAGATTAATGGAGACTTTCACTTTGATTCTCCACCAGGGAACAGATGAGCCCTTTCTACTTCAAGTTTCAGTTCAGGAACGTGGAGTACTCGTCAGGGAGGAACAAGACCCTGCTGTGCTTCAGAGTGGATACACCAGGAGGCGACAGTGAACCTCTGAAAGGTTATATGGAGGATGAACATGCCACAGCTCATGCTGAAGAGGCCTTCTTTCAACAAGTAATTAACTCACAGCCTGCTTTTTCTGTACTGTACTATCAGGTTACACATATTTGGAGATCAGAAGAGAATTCAAAATGAAATATTTTCCCTTTGATTCCCTTTTATGGTGCCTGAAGCAGTCCGACTGTCCACAGATAGATAGATAGATAGATAGATAGATAGATAGATAGATAGATAGATAGATAGATAGATAGATAGATAGATAGATAGATAGATAGATAGATAGATAGATAGATAGATAGATAGATAGATAGAAAGAAAGATAGATAGATAGATAGATAGATAGAAAGATAGATAGATAGATAGATAGATAGATAGATAGATAGATAGATAGATAGATAGATAGATAGTAAGATAGATAGATGGATGGATACATACATACATATATAAGCATATATACACACTTACATCCATATATATATACATACACACACACACACACACACACACACACACACACACACACACACACACACATATATATACACACATTTATACATAAATGATAACAATCATACTACAAAGTAGTATGCCACTGTAATTGCAATGAACGTTTGGTAGGATGTCAAGAGGATTTGGAGACTAATGCGCACCACAGAAGCTCAATTAAAATGAAAAAAAAAAAAAAAACATTGTAACAACAGATACAGGAAAAGGCAAAGCAATAAAACTAAGAGACATCTAAGTAAGTGAAGAATAAAGAATAAAACTAAGAGAAATCTAGGTAAGACACTAAAAATATATCTAAAGCAAGTAAAAGTATGTTAAAATAATAAGATTAACCCTAAAATCATTAAATGCAAAAAGATAAGAACTATATCCAAATATATAAGCAAATAATAAAAATGGAATAAAGTATCAGACAATAAAATACTAGACAAAACATGTAATAAGAATTGTTACAAAGAAATGAATAATTATTATAGTCGTTAAAAATAATAAAATTCTACATAAGAGCAACTCAGACCCTCTGGGAGTTTGTTCCACAGTTTTGGAGCATAACAGCCAAAAGCAGCATCTCCAAAGGTTCTTGTTCTGCTCTGAAATTTACAATCACTGCGATAACTAACAGGCAGCCAGTGTAGAGACCTTAAAATGGGCGTAATATGAGCCCTCCCCCTGGTCCTTGTCAGCACTCCAGCAGCGGAGTTTTGAATTAATTGTAGTTGATCTATTGTGTTTTTGGGAAGACCAGAGAAGAGAGCATTACAGTAGCCAGGCCTGCTGGTTGTAAAACAAGCATTAGTCTCTGTTTGGCTCAGAGAGAGAAAAAGTCGAACTTTTAAGATATTTCGCAGATGGTAAAATGCTGTTTTAGTGACCATACGAACATGTGTTTTAAAGTTAAAATCAGCATCAAAGACCACCCCAAGATTTTGTGCTTCTTGGCTGAGGCAGAGTCCAATTTTGTGGAGTGTTGGGGTCAGTGTCTCTCTCAGAGCCTTAGAACCAATTATCAAAACCTCTGTTTTGTCCTGGTTGAGGTGCAAGAAATTCTGTGACATCCAGGCTGTTAAATCTAAAAAACAACTAAAAAGTGAGTCTAACTGGCTGGTGTCATGAGGAGACATGGACACATAGAGCTAAGTGTCATCTGCATAACTGTGAAAAGAGATGCCGTGTCTCCTGAGGACACCACTCAGGGGTAACATGTACGAATTAAAGAGTAATGGTTCTAAAATTGAACCTTGTGGCACCCCACTGGTAACCTCGTAGTGTGTTCGTTTGAAGTTTGAACAATTTTTTGAACAATTTTTTGAACAATTTTAAGCGATTCTTGCCCTTGTCTCTAAATTGGACCTTTATGAATCAAATACTTTGTACTGTACAATTTTGACTTTCAGATTAATTGTTCAAGTAAATACTGCAGAATTACACCAATATGGTCAGAAAACAATGACTCTAAGTAGGAGGGAGCTCTAGTACTTCATTCAGGCTTCATGTGATTTGCACTCCAAAAAAGAGATTTTTTTTAGGTTTTGTGATTCTGTTGCCAACTGACTGCGTCTGCATGCTTAGCTCATGGCTTGACCAACCTTGAAGCATGTCAGAGATATTTTAACTCTGTTTTGTTCAGAGTGCATATTTTATTTGATTCTTTAACTGAGGCGTCTGAGAGTTTCCTCAAGTGTAGCTGTTATTCAAAAGTACAGTTGTATCACTGTTTTCCATTAACCAAAAGCAAGAGGATGATAAAAGATGAATAAAAGATAAACTTAGGCTCAAAAAGCATATGATTATAAAAATGAAGTATTAGTTTGACAGCTGAATTACACACAGCTTAAAACTTGCCTTGGAGTTTGTGTTATCATAAATGTTTCTATTAGTTTGTGTTAGGGGTGGGCGATACTGGGAATTTTGGTATCAATCCAATACCAAGTAAACACGAGGCTAGTATCGCCGATACTGAGACCGATACCGATACTTTTTACGTGAAATGTAATGATCATTGAATACTTTTGTGATTTTGCCTTGAGTTAGTTGATTTTGATTATGATTATGGTTAAACACAGTACAAAGATTTTAGGCAATAAAAATGCTTTGTTATTTACTAACCCCAACAATAGGACAAAATTTTAACTGTATTAAAGTAATAGAACAATCATTATACTACCACAACTGTTTTAGGAAAAAAAATCACAAGAGCAAAATAACAAAAAGGTCCCTCCCATTTGCACAGAGACGCGACAGATGGAGGAAATTAAAGTAAATTGCTAGACGACATAAGAGGAACTGCAGTATCTTTCTCATCACACTAGTATCGATCCGCTGCCAATACTCATCTTGGTATCGATACTTTAGATATTTAGATCGATACGCCCACCCCTAGTTTGTGTACTTCTCATTCATCCCATTTTTTCACTACTTTGCTCTATTTTTAAGATGTTGTTAAAATTGAATTGTCCCACTAGGAAGTTGATAAGGTTTGTCCATCTCTATCTCTATCTGAACAATGCAGTTTATTCTCCCTGCTTGCTTTAACCAGAATCCTTTCTTTTCCAGATACTCCCTAATGCTTCCCAGGAGTATGAAGTCACATGGTACGTGTCATCCAGTCCCTGTGCACCCTGTGCAGCCAAGCTGGCCAACATCCTTAAGCAGCGCAAAAAGCTTCGTCTCTGCATATTCTGCTCCCGCCTGTTTGACTGGGAGGAGCCAGAGATAGTAGAAGGGCTCCGGGCTCTGGTGAGTGCTGGCTGTAAACTGAGGATGATGAAGCCAGCTGATTTCCTGCTTGTTTGGGAAACGTACGTGGAGAAGGAGGGCGAGAGCTTTGCACCATGGGAGGACTGTCAGGAAAATTACAACTACTATGTAGAGAAACTGTCTGATATCCTCAAGTAGAGATGTATCAGTGAGTATTGTGTACGCTGTGAACCCACATGAGTTACCAGAACTTTCCAGATTCACTGTTTTTATAGATCATGACTGACATTATCTTCTCTTTGTCTCTCCCTTTGTGTCTTGTCACAGGTGTGCTGGTGGTTGAACATGCTTTGTGCAATGAAGTCTGGTGGTGCACATCAATATCAGTTTGAATGAACACTTGTTTTATTTTTTTTTATTTTTTTATCTTTATAATTCCATTAAGAGACACTCAGTGTAGCTGTACTACAGATTCATATTCAAGCAGTCACGCTTTGGTGAGGACTAACTTCTATCTACTGACATCTGGTGTTTGTTACAAGAATTAAAACATTAACTAAAGGTTGACTGCTATATTCTTCTACACATCAACACATATTTACAGTGCACACATGAAAGCTTACTATCAGCTCCCTTTTGTAAATGTTCATTGCATAAATAATATGCTATTCTTCAACAGTTCCTCAAAGAGCCAGTTCATCCTTAAAATAACATAAATACATTAAACAGCATTGTGATATGAAGTATTGTACAGTGCAGACAAAAAATACTGACATGTATGTAACAGATACAGTCTGAAAGCTCAACTGTAATATCTTATCAGCTATGTTCATATGAAACTGACATTTACAGCCCACATAGCCTGTAACAGGAAAACTCTACAATAAATGACATTTAAAGTTCAAATGAAGTGAAAACTGCTTTTCAGTTTGCTTTGCTCTCACAAAACACATGCTTTGAAAATTAAAATAAAAAAAGACAGTTCAAAAATTAGGCTTTAACCCATCAACATTAACCAACAATATCTCAACACCCACTCATCCATCAAATCTTATCTTTCGGCAACACCAAGCTAAAATCCACTGGCTAGCTTTAAAGCCAGCTGATGACAACATGATGCGTCATTGTGTCACCTGCTTCCAAACATTTAAACTAAAACCTTCTAGCTTCTTGTTTGTTGTTGATGAGGCAAAGATGAGCCTCCAAACATTAGCATTATTGCAGAGAACTTTAACAGATGATCCACTTCGTGCTCAGAATGAGCATTAGACTCTGATGTCTCATGACACTTTTCAAAAATCAGGCTTTCATTTGTTCTCACCTTATTTCACTTCAGCCCGTTTTTTTACTCCACTGATGATAAACAGGTTGATCTTGTGTGATGGCCAGTAAAGGTTCACATGGTTATGATATAACGTGCAGATGGTCACTGTTTGAAGGAAACCAGCCCTCCATTGGTCTCTGCTGTATCAGCGCCTTCAGCTGTCCCGGCTACAAAGACATGACATAATGTGTCAATCTTTTATCAGATAGAAGATGTTTAAATTGAAAAGTGTGCTTGTCTTATAATTTAATTACCTTGGTCCTCCTGTGCGGTTATGGGTAATGGTTCTGTTTCACTGCAAATCATCCCATTCCCTTCTCCTTCTGTGGGTCAGACAAGTTACCGAAAAGAGGACAGAAATATTTGATAGCTTTCAACGCACTTGACTTTGAATCTTTATCTCTAATCTGAAAGGTTTTTACCTTTGGATGGAGAGTTCAGTGTAGAATCAGTGATGAACTCCACCAGGGGACAGGGCACGCCTGCAGGAAGCAGAGAGGAAACATAAGCACAACAAAAACTGTGTAAGGTAACTGACAGGCGCACAGTACGGGTGAGACTTAAACTGGGAAGTGTCAGGAAACCATTCTGACATACGGTAAATTCTGAAATAGCTCAGATGGTAATCACTGGTGGGGCTGTTTTTGCTGCATACACGGAAACTGCACCCAAAACCACAAGCCGTGCTAAGTAGTATCAACATACCAGCACCCTTCTGCTGAGCCATGGAGAGAAACAGGTCTGCCTCTTCTGGTCCTTCATCATCATCAGCTGTGTGACGCAAAAAGATTCAAGAACAATTAATCATCATCACAGATCATCTATTTGAAAAGAAAATCTGTGTGCGTCATAAATGACTCAAGCTGATGCTTTCTCCTTTTTAGGGAAACATTTGATCTTTTTTTGTCATTTCTGCTGAATGCTTCTTTATATGTAACTTGTCCCCACTACATCTCTCTGTCATTGGGTGGCATTTGTCAAGATCATAAAAGAAGATGAAACTCCTAAACTACTATTTGAATTGATCCTTTATAAATCTATTAAAAACAGTATTTTGATTTCCAAACTCAAAGAGTCTGTGCGATGAACAAGTTCATTAAAAGAAATAAAAACCTGGTTTGCGAAAGACTCTGCAAGCGATGCATCCAATGAGGACGGCGATAATCCCGAAGAAGATCAAGCCAGAAATGGAAAGCAGCAACCTCCTTTTCAAAACTTTAAATCAAAAAGAAAAACAGAGGATTGAAGTAAGGACATACATTTATAGGGGATAGTTTAAATTTGCAAGTTTTAGTTGTACTCACGCAGGTTCTTGGTGATGAATTGTTCACTTTTTCTCGAATAAAATGGCCTGACATTGCGGATGCCCTGACAGATGTAGTGACTCTGGTCAGGGTCGTTGTCTGGTGTGACTGAGTGTTGCTTGGATACTGAATTTTCAATTCGCTGGCCTTCTTTAAACCTGTACAGTTTGTATTTGGAGTTTTGAGACAAGGTTATGACAGTACACAATTTGACACACTTAAAGAAACAGTAGATGTCACACAGATGACTATTTGTTTTGTTATGTTTTACCATGTGTAGTTCCACTTCTCATTGTCTTCCTCCACAACACATTTGAGCTCCAGGCTTACAGCAGAGAAGACCTCTGACCAGCCAGTTAACAGAGTTATAGAAGCCAGAGGGCGCTCTGCAGAAACATCCAAGATTAACAACCAGGGCTTCAATACATTGAAAACATTAAACAGAGACAGCAAATGCTAAAAAAGACTGTTTCTTCAGTGCGCATTTCATTTGGTTTCTGTGTTGGGATGACTTCTATTCAATCTTAAGGGTGAAAAAAATGCAAAACAGCGGGAGATGCTGTCATTAACCCGAGCATTCAAACACAGGGGGCTTTGTTACAACTATATGACATTACCTGGTTGGAAAATGATTGGCTGATTTGGTTTATTTCAGAAAATGGATCATATTTTTTACTACCTTACACTTGCATGCAATTGTTAGCTAAGCTAAACACAAAGAGTCAAAGCCAAAGAAAATAACTATCCTGCAACATCAAAGCTGTTACACTGCAAAAAAATGAAATCTTACCAGGTGTTTTTGTCTTGTGTCAGTGAAAAATGTCTTTTTAGACTTAATGAGTGATATTCATTTGACCAGTCCAGAAAAGTGTCTTATTTCAAGTTATTTAAGGGCAAAAATGAGGTCTAAATTTCTTGAACCAAGTAAAACAAATCTGCCAGTGGGGTAAGAGAAAAGTGCTTGTCAAGACTAGAATAATGTCTTAATACAATTACATTTCTCTGCCCCCCCTTGGCAGTTTTTTTTACTTGTTTCAAGTAATTTAGAGCTCATATTTAAATAACTTGAAATAAGACATTATTTCGGGACTGGTCAAGAAAATGTCACTCAAATTAAGTCTAAAAAGACATTTTTCAACGAAATAAGACAAAAACACCTGGTAAGTTTTCAGTTTTTTGCAGTGTAGCAAGAAACAGTCACCTCTGTCTGCACTTTTTATGCTGACAGTCTCAATGCTGTTGTTTAAGTTAATAATTAACCAGCCTCATGATAAAGAACTATTTACTTCAAAGAAGCACAAAAGAACAAAAAAAAAATTAAAAATGATCAGAATATCAATAAAGCATCATCACATTTAGTACCTTGGATTTGAAGCTGTTTAACATTGCTTTGGTCAGTAGAGAAGACTTGCTCGGTGCCTCTCTGTGCTTTACATGAATATGATCCATTTTTTGTGGCATTAAAAAGGAACTTTTTAGATTTTGTAAGTTCTTTTCCATCTTTGTACAACAGGTACTTCCATCCAGAAGAGACATTAATGTGACAGCTGTAGGTGACTCTCTCCCCAGGGTACATCGTGTAGTCTGGCTCCTGGGTCAGTGTTATGCGGGGTTTCTCAGCTGAGGAAGGAAGATATTTCATAAGTTTTTGTGACAGTAATAAACATAAGCACAATGAGTTTTTGTAAACTGAAAAAAGTAAAAACTCACCATAAACTGTTAGTGAAAGTCCAGTATTATAGATGCTGCTGACAGACCTTTCCTTCAGTTCTCCTTTGCACTTATACAGTCCTTTGTGGGCATGTGTGGCAGACTTGATGGAAAGAGTAGACCCACTCTGGTCAAAGGACACAACACCACCAGGCCCAACCTTCTGTCCATCCCTGGTCCATGTATATGTCCAGCCAGAGCTGTTGTTCATCCCACAACTCAACTTCACACTCTCCTCAGGGAACACATCCAACCATGATGACACCTTCTCTAATGATGGAACGGGGATTTCTAAAGACAGAGAAGTCAGCCAACATCAGTACTCTGCCTTAATCAGAATTTTTTGTTCAACATTATTGCCCACTAACGTTTACAAAAGTGAAGTGTGACTTAATCTGCATGAATTACGATAAAAGACTGGTACAAAATGTGTTCTCAAACTTTTGATCAGTAGTGTACAATGTCCAAGTTAGTGCCTCCATTTGTGTTTTTAGACAAACAGCTTCTTATTGAGTCCATTATGAACCAAGCTTCAGAGGTTTAAGTGTTGCCACCATGTAGTGTTTGTTTATTGACGGTTCTAGATAAAAATGTTTAGAAATGTAACAGCTGTAACAGACTCTCTAATAAAAGCTGGTGAACACAGGGGGGAAAAAAGCTACCAGTATGTGGGTTTGTACACAAATGCTGTGAACATGTTACTATCATAAAGAAAATAGGAAGCAGTTGACCGATCAAAGGTTTGAAAAAAAATTTAACTAGGTCATCAAACTTTATGCTTTGTAAATTAGAGCATCTCTGACCGGGCGAAACAACAAAAACCTACTCTTAATCTATTTTTAACATGAAGTCTAGAAACAACAATGAAGCTCAAGTTTTTCTTCTGCACAGTGCAGCTTTTGGCACACAAACACCATTTTACATCACTTGAGTTGGCTCACCTGAAACCATTAATGTCCGTGTATCACTGTGCTCAGTGGGGTAATTTGTCTTGTCTCGTATGGCGCTGCACTTGTAAATGCCCTTGTTTGAAAAGCTGGCAGTAAAGGTCAGTGTGTCTCCGACTGTCGATAGCTGTGCTCCATCTTTGTACCAAAGGTACCTCCATCCTGTCGAGCCTTCAACTTTACATTTGAAGGACACTGACTCTCCAACGTACACATTGTTCACATTTGGCTGTTGAGTCATCAGCGGCTTGGGCCTGGTACCTGTAAGACAAAGAAGATGTGCCCATGTGAGGAGATGGTTTCAGTATTTTACTTTTTGTGCTTGTTTTACCCAACAGCAGAAAATCTAAACAGCCTTATGATTGAAAAATCAAACCCAGGCTTCACAGAAACACAAAGGAAATCCAAAAAATATTTCAGCATGATGAAAATAAGTATCACTAAGGCATCAACACATTTAGTACCTTGGATTTGAAGCTGTTTCACATTGCTTTGGTCAGTGAAGAAGACTTGGTGGGTGCCTCTCTTTGCTTTACATGAATATGATCCAGCGTTTGTTGTGCTGACAGAGGTGACTGAATACTCTTTATCAGATACAGAAAGGTCTTTTCCATCTTTGTACCACAGGTACTCCCATCCAGAAGAGACATTAATGTGACAGCTGTAGGTGACTGACTCCCCAGGGAACATCACCCTGTAGTCTGGCTCCTGGATCAGTGACACTCGGGGTTTCTCAGCTGAGGAAGAGATTGTTCATTAGTTCTAGTGAGTTTTGACCATAAGCACAACAAGAATTTGGGAAATGAAAAAAGTCAAGACTCACCATAAACTGTTAGAGTAAGTCCACTATTATAGATGCTGCTGACAGACCTGTCTTTCAGCTCTCCTTTGCACTTATACAGTCCTTTGTTTGCACTTGTGGCAGACTTGATGGAAAGAGTAGACCCACTCTGGTCAAAGGACACAACACCACCAGGTCCAACCTTCTGTCCATCTCTGGTCCACGTATATGTCCAGCCAGAGCCGCTGTCCATCCCACAACTCAACTGCACACTCTCCTCAGGGAACACATCCAACCATGATGGCTCTTTCTTTGAGGATGGAACGGGGATTTCTAAAGACAGAGAAATCAGCCAACATCAGTACTTGACCCTAGCAGCTATTTGATTTTAGTATTTGGTAGTAGTTATTTAATTATCATTATCATTATTATTTTTCTGTATTTATGCCAAACATTTTAAAGCATGTGACATGGTTAAGAATCTGTGTGTTCTTATAATCAAGTTTTAGGAAATCCTGTCTCAATCAGATTTGGTCTTTGCCTAAGAGCTCTGACAAAAGCAAAATGAATGACCTAATGTTTGAGGTGTTTTAGCAGACTGGCAGTTGCTATTTTGACTTGTTATACACTACTGGTCTAAATTTTAGAACCTTCAATTGAATCGTACTCTGAAACAAAAGCACAGATCATAGCACAAAATAATGGATCAATTTATCAACAAAAATGTATCTACATGTGATTCTTCAGTGCAGCCACCTCTGGCAGATACAACAGCTGAACACACTTGAGGCTTTCTTATACAACAGAAATCAAATATTCTTTGGAGAGTCCTTCCTAGCTCTGTTTGAGAAGTTTCATCAACACGTGGCACTTAGAGGTTGTTTTGATTTCGCTCTCCTGTACAGTTTATCCCAGACTAGCTCTAGAGTCTATAGGGTCGATCTCTGGAGACTTTGCCGGTCACTCCATGTTTTGAAGCTGACCAAGTCGTTCTTTTTCCCTAGGGTAGTTGTGGCTTTACTTGGACTTATGTTTTGGGTGATTATCTCGCTGTAGGTGCAACCTCTGGCCAACTAGGTGCACACAGAGGGTACTTCATGGTGCTGCAGAATACTGTGGTAGCCATTTTGGTTCAGGATGCCTCTCACTCTGTACGAGTCACAGACCCTGGACCAAGGAAAACAGCCCAAGACCATCACACTCCAACCACTTTGTTTGACAGTTGATATCAAACACTGAGGAACCCCCCTTAAGACTACTTGATGGTGTACAAAAACCCTGCGAGACGAACTGAAGATTTCAAACTCTGATTCATGGGTCAGTTACACCTTTTTTAGTCATCAATAATCCACTGGAGATGATTTATGGCCCAGACAGGTGTATTTCTTTAATCTGACATCTTATAGATGGCTTTCTCACTGCAATTTGACCTGTCAAACCTGCATCTCAAATTCTTCCTCTCACAGTTGGAACTCGGACTTCTTACCATGACCTCATTAAAGCTGTGATGGAAGCTGTTGTTCTGTGAGTGCCAATTACCCAAGCTGTTGACTCTCAGAAACTTATTTTCTGATTCTGTCACAGCTTTGGGTCTGCCTGACCTCCTCCTGTCAGAGTTTCCCACTGTTTCTGAACGCCTTTTGATGGTGAAGGAAACTGTACTCACTGACACCTTGACCTTTGCACTTTTTCTCTAGGAAAGACCTCCACCATCAACTATTGTGATGGTCTGAGTCTGTTCAATTGTTCATTTAACTTGTCGTTGTCATTTTTATAGCAACTATCTACTGTCTGCTGTACAATACTGTTCAAATGACGTATTGAACCACAGTGTGTCACAGCACTACATTTATACAGTCATGGTTGTAAGTGACCAGGAAAAAGTGGGACACACTCACACTCATTTGCAAAGCTTGACAAATCCTCATAGCTGCAGAACGGCTTCAAGTGTTGACCCATTTTTTGGTTCCTTAAAAGGAGCAATTTTCAATACTACTGAAATGAAAATTGTTATTTTAATTTTAATCACTTGATCATTTGTTTAGGCTTTGTTTTAACCCCTGGAAATTCACCACTTAGTTTTGTACCACTTCAAGTTACCTTTGGACTTAATCTGGATGAATTTCAATAGAAGACTGGAAAAAATCATGTTCTAAAATTATTGATCAGTAGTGTACAATGTCCAAGTTAGTGCCTTCATTTGTGTTTTTAGATAAACAGCTTCTTTCTAAGTCCATAATGAACCAAGCTTCAGAGGTTTAAGTGTTGCCACCATTAAGTGTTTCTTGTCTTAAGTCTGTCCTCTGCAATAAAAAATTGTCAACTTCTTACATCTGTCTGATGATTAAATGATAACTGGTGAAGACAGAAAGAATAAAATCTGTTAGTCTGTGGGTTTGCACACTCATGGCCCAGTCATCCTTATAGCAGAGACTGTGCCTCAGCTGTGCCACCCCGGTCGTAAAGAGTGGACACACGCCTGTCATAAAAGAGGTGGTAAGTGGTTTACCAATCAAAAGGCTTAAAAAAAAGAAAGTTAACTAGGTCATCACATTTTAAGCATTGAAGCATCTCTAACCAGCGCAAACAAAAAAAACCTACTCTTGATCTATTTTTAACATGAAGTCTAGAAACAACAAAAACCTACTCTTGACCTATTTTAATCACATAGTCTAGAAACAACAATGAAGCTCAGGGTTTTCTTCTGCACAGTGCAGCTTTTGGCACACAAACACCTTTTTACATCACTTGAGTTGGCTCACCTGAAACCATTAATGTCCGTGTATCACTGTGCTCAGTGGGGTAATTTGTCTTGTCTCGTATGGCGCTGCACTTGTAAGTGCCCTTGTTTAAAAAGCTGGTAGTAAAGGTCAGTGTGTCTCCGACTGTGGATAGCTGTGCTCCATCTTTGTACCAAAGATACCTCCATCCTGTCGAGCCTTCAACTTTACATTTGAAGGACACTGACTCTCCAACGTACACATTGTTCGCATTTGGCTGTTGAGTCATCAGGGGCTTAGGCCTGTTACCTGTAAGACAAAGATGTGCCCGTGTGAGAAGATTGTTTCAGTATTTTACTAGTTGTGCTTGTTTAACCCATTGGAAGAATATCTTACCAGCCTAAATATAAAAAAAAATCAAACACAGGCTTCAGGGAAACACAAAGGGAAATCACAAACAATATTAGCATTAAAATCCAAAGCATCACTAAGGCATCAACACATTTAGTACCTTGGATTTGAAGCTGTTTAACATTGCTTTGGTCAGTGAGGAAGACTTGGTGGGTGCCTCTCTTTGCTTTACATGAATATGATCCAGCGTTTGTTGTGCTGACAGAGGTGACTGAATACTTTTTATCAGATACAGAAAGTTCTTTTCCATCTTTGTACCACAGGTACTCCCATCCAGAAGAGACATTAAGGTGACAGCTGTAGGTGACTGACTCCCCAGGGAACATCACCCTATAGTCTGGCTCCTGGATCAGTGTTACACGGGGTTTCTCAGCTAAAGGAAGGACATTACTTCATGAGTTTTTGTGACAGTTATAAACATTAGCATAATAAATTTTTGTAAACATAAAAAAGTAAAAACTCACCATAAACTGTTAGTGAAAGTCCAGTATTATAGATGCTGCTGACAGACCTTTCTTTCAGCTCTCCTTTGCACTTATACAGTCCTTTGTTGGCACTTGTGGCAGACTTGATGGAAAGAGTAGACCCACTCTGGTCAAAGGACACAACACCACCAGGCCCAACCTTCTGTCCATCTCTGGTCCACGTATATGTCCAGCCAGAGCCGCTGTCCATCCCACAACTCAACTGCACACTCTCCTCAGGGAACACATCCAACCATGATGGCTCTTTCTTTAAGGATGGAACGGGAATTTCTAAAGACAGAGAAGTCAGCCAACATCAGTACTTGATCCTAGCAGCTTCTTGTTATTAGTATAAGGCAATATTAATTGATTTTTCTTCCTTTTGTATTCATCCAAAAAAGTTTAAAGCATTAAACAATGTCATGGCCAAATAAAACCCTCCTCTTCTGCTCTGAAACATCCTCTATCTAGCACATACCACCTCTACACCTACACGCACATGTGAGTTTCTTTCCCTGTCTCACCACAACATCCTGTTTCAACAGAAAATGCAAAAAAAATGCATCCAAAATGCTGTTTCACTGCGTACAAGAGCAGTCCATTTGGGTTAGGCCTCATTTTGTGACCAAACCATAGACTGCAGAAGTTTTCACACAGCTGGAGCAGTTAATGCATATCAAACAGATATTTATGTACCCTCTGAAGCAAATTGCTTAGGTGTTGCTTTACTTTCATACCCACCAAGCACATTCAGTTGCATTTCCTCACTGTCTTCAGTTGATGTGTCTTTGCCTCTGGTGGCTGAGCACATGTATTTCCCTTGATCAGAAAGCGCAAGCTGAAAACTGTGGATTTTGCCAGTGGCAGGCAGTATTTTCTCTCCTTTTTGAAACTCATACACCCAGCCAGAAGACACATCAACACTGCAGGTGAAGTTCACTGTTTCTCCAACGAACATGGGGTCAAAACCAGGAGCCCTGCGCAATGTTGGCTTTGGTATGTTATCTGAAACAAAAAGAGAGGTCACAAAATGTCACTGACACACAGCACAAAGAGCAAAACGACTGGGACAGTTTAAAATGATAGGTTTGTTTTTTCATCTGTAAAGTTGTATGAAATGTCAAAAAGATATTCCAGGTGAGCCACCATCACCTGATATTTGGTTACCTTTCCCTGACATTACACTCTTCCTTAACAATTTTGTGTTTGTTTGTACAGCGACTTCAACGACCAACGCAGGGTAAAATATTTACCAGCAACTGGAGATGAAAATAGGTAGTTTTACATTGTTTATGGCCAGAGCTAGACTAAAAGTGGCCACTAAACGTGACTGTGGAGGCTTCATACTAAATGCAAAATGATCCATTACATCCCATTACACTCATGTAAAAGAGCAAATCAGCTGTTCATCAAACTTTTTGATAAAATACTTAATTAGTGCTTGCAAGGAGCTTTTTAGTTTGTGTTGATTTTGGTGCCCCCTGTGGACAATATGGTGCTTCTAATCTCTCTGATGATCATACATAAACATATGTATTAGAGAGTGACATGGGAGTGGATTTTCACTCCCGTCCCATACCACTCCAGAGCCAGAGTAAATAGAATAAAATCCTGTACCGTCCCACTCCTGGTAAAATGCTTTCCACTCTCATCTCCCTCCCATTTTTCCCCCTCCTTTTAATTTTTAGGCAATATATTGAATTTGATTTGATTTTCTCCCTTTTTCTTCTTTTTTAGATTACTGATGGCTTCTGGGAAGTGTAGTTCTTTTCACTTGAATTAGAAAATCAGGATCAGAATTGCTTTTATTCACCAAGTATCTCAAGAATACAAGAAATTTAACTCCGGTAAACCAAACTCTCTGTACAAATTGTACAAAAAGTTATAATAATTGTACAGTACAATTATTATAAACACACACTTAATATTACAAAAAAAGAAAGAAATAGGGCTTAGGTAATAAAAAAATAAAAAATAAAAAAATAAAATAATTAAAATAATAATAATCATGAAGCGCTATGTACAGAGAAAAATAAAAAAGTATATACACATAAATTAAAATAAAATTAAAAACTAAAATATTTAAGTGGTGCACCAAAAATGCTGTTGTGTAGAGTTATAGGAAATAAACTACAAAATGGCGGTGCATGTCACATATTATATTCTATCTTCCTGATAGTTCCCGCTCCTGTCTGCTTCCGTTAACTTTTTATCTTGTACCATCCCAATCCCGCGATTGATAATAAAGTTGACTCCCACCGTGGGAATCCCACGGGTATCCTGTGTCCTGCAAGATTCACAAAAAATGCCAGCCTCTAATATGTACCTCCTGCAGCTTCTGTTTCATAACAATCTCATGTATTTCTTTGTGTTAATCTTTGGTGTGAAATGTTAAAGAAGGCTGTTTCTGCAGCAAGCAGTAGTTCACTTATTCAACACCTTCCTAGCAACAGCGGTTACAAGCTCTGAAAATGACTATACAGAAATAATCAGAGCTGTTACCGGTGACCTGGTTTGCTTTAGTAGCACAGAGGCATATTCACTTCACTGTGTTTCATAACGCGATAAAACTTGTCAAATGAACTTTCGGGTGTGAAACCTTACCGTATATGGTGACTGTAGCTGTGTTACTGAACCCAGAGCTCACAGATCTTGAGTCTAGCTGAGCCTTGCAGGCATATTCTCCTTCATGGGCTTTAGAGGCTGAAGTGATGTTGAGCAGCGTTCCCTCTTCATCCAGACTTATGAAGGGGTCTACCTTGAGCTCCTTTTGGTTCTTGTACCAGGTGAGTGTCCAGTCAGGGTTGCCAAACTCGCAGCCAAATGCCACTATCTCATCCTCGAACACATCAAGCCACTGAGTCAGGCGCTTCAGAGTGGGGTTTGGTGGTGGTTCTGAAAGTAGAATAATAGAGAAACTGAAGACAAAACCCAGTGAAAAATATCTTAGCATAGAGCTCAGTGGTGGAAATAGCTCCCACTACTTTCATAGCCTTTTGGATTTATGGTGAAAAAATAACATGTTTGAATTTGGCTGCTATTGTGATAATCCAGAATAAGACTCAATCTCAGTTATGTGTTTAGATATGCAGCTAGAAAACAGATGGAAAGAAATGGTAATACTCACGAGAAACTGAAAGCTGGCGTGGGTCACTTTCCACGGTAGTCGTGCCTTTTGTTTTGTGTTTACCTTTACAGGTATAACTTCCAGATTGTGCCAAATTTGTTGCAGTGATCGTAAGAACTGAGCCGTCTGCTGACAAGGAAACGTTTGGGTCTGAATCTGGGATTTGCCTTTTGTCTCTCAGCCAGATGAAGTTCCACTCTGAGGGGTTGTTGATTTCACACCTGAACGTCGCTTTCTCAGAGGGATACACCTCCAACCAACTGGACTGTAGCTGCAGAGACGGCACTGGAGGCACTAAAAATGTATTTGACACAATAATTACTCAGTTAATGGCACAAAAACACATGTACATCCAGGTCAATGGACATCTTTTCATTTGTCACATTCCACCCACCAGAAAACAGATTACAAAATGTATAAATATGTATTTTTGGTGTGTTTGTCACTTTAAGAGCTGTTCCTCTTCTCTTTTTCTTGGAAATTTTACGAACTTTCTAATGAATGCTGTAACAATACCATCTCTGCAAAAAAAGTGCAGACAGCGAAAAAGGAAATAACCATGAGAACTTTTTGACAACGCCTAGTCTGATTTCACAGTAGTCCTTTACAGGCTCACAGCTTAATGAACTTCTGTGAAATGTATTTTTATCTCTTCACCCTCACAAATAAGGTTTTGTTCAAAATAATGACTTTGTCATGAGGAAAGTTTTGTCTTTGCAAGTTGAAACAGCAACACATTATGTTAGGATCTTTAAACCTGAGATGAAGTTGTGATATTATATTTTTCCTTTAACATTCATCTTTTAGCACCAAAGGTAGAAGTTTCTAAATCTTCAGATGTAACATCAGCTCCAGTTACATTAAAACAATAGTTTGACATAACTTAAAATTGGCTTCAGATATTTTTCAATCAAGTTCACTTGTTTTGGTTCATGAAATGTCAAAATGTATTAACTGTTTGTAGTTGATAACTGCAAGTTGAATATTATAGGTTGGACAAAGAGAAGCAATTTGGGCACATCCATTCAAGTGTTTCTGATAACAATGATAGAGTTCTCCATTATTTTAGGACCTTTATAGACAAAGAAAAAATTTTGGAAACACAAAGATGGAAAGCCAAAATAAAATCAGCTCCTACACCAGTAAGTTTAACATTATACTGCATCAAATAAGTAAGAAGACAGCAATATATGGTGGTAAAAAGACCTCAGTACTGCCCAAGTGTTAGTTGAGGGTTTGATGACAAAGCATCTGACAGTGAACTTGTATACATCACAAACAATGTTCTCAGACATTTATTAGCCTTAAAGACTGTGTGGAACAAAAAGGAATTCTAAATTTAAGAAGTACACAAACTTTTGGACTATTTTAAGTATTATTATGTTGATTTTTTTAGATGTGACCCTGTCACTAACTAACCCACAGCCCTAACAAATGGATGACGCATGATGATGAGCATTATCAGGAAGCTTTGGTTGAGAAAACTCAGCCATAAAAACAAAAATTTGGAGCCAAAGAAATGTAAAGTACCAACGTGTGCCAGCAGCTGATCAGTTTTAGGAACTGTCTGATTCATCACAACAACAGCACTTTGTGTTCCTCACGCTGATCTGGTCACATTCTACTTCCTACATGTTACTCCTGTTCCGTTTTAAGTAATAATTCATGACATATATGTGATTTAGAAAACTATTTTTTTTAATGTATAAGCTTGTTACTTTTAGTCTGGATATTTAATGAATAACTGTACATTGGCTGTTTATTTTTGTTCAAAACCAAAGGTCTTTTTTTAGTTGTTCTTGTGCAAAAACACAAGAATTAAATTTAAAATGCATTTTTTAAATGGGTATTCTTAGATTTAAAATGCTTAAAGGTGAATTTTAAGGCAATGAAAATTTGTAAACAATTAAAACCATGTAATAAGTGTGTTTCTTACCATCTTCAGTAATCTGAGCAGCACAAACAGCAGAGAAATCTGTCAAATTACATTAAAATAAATAATTAGTCTCTCTTAAAGTATATGCAAACTTCCTTTGTATTTAAAAAAACTACAAAATGGATTTCCTTTAACTTACATATAACTCCAAAGACCCTGATAAGCCTCATTTTCCATTGAGCTGCCCATGCAGATGTGGTGCTGCTGGTGTCAAACATGTATCTGCTGCACGTTCAAGTTCAGAAAAGGAAATAAGCCTCAGCCCTGATGGGCGTGAGTGACAGGCTCTTACTGCGCTTACCTCTCTGATTCTCTGACATCTGCTTTTTTTCTCAGTTTTTTGTTGAAGCAACAGGAAACATGTTGGTCAACCACGCGCCAATGCATGTTCTCAGCACGAACTGGGGCCGCTGATTTGAGCTGAACAGTGTCTGAGAGTTTAGGGAAGTGGTGCAAAGTGCAGTAATGTTCATTTGACACCGGTTGTGTTATTTTGCTTACAGTTATGTGTAGAGTATGAGGAGAGTTAAGTTTATCTTCAACTTCATCTTTTTTTTGTTTACAGCAGCAGAACTAAAACCAGTGGTGTGATAGAAGCTCCGGGTTATTAGCCTGTCAGACTGAAAGTCAGAGTTTAAATGTTTTTTCACAACATTTTCCATTCACCTGTGGGTGTGATGTGACTCAAAGGAACCATTTTTTTTGTTTCTTTTTCATTCTGTGCAGTGACTCTATAAACCACAACCATCACACCTTCCAGCCTTCTGCTCGGAGCAATTCTTGAAATATGCAACCTTAAGCCAAAAATACAAACACAACTAGATGCATGCATTTATAGCACCACTTGAAAACACTGCTTGAGATGTTTGCTTTTTTTTTGTCTCAGAGTGATATCTAAAGAGAAGCTTTGATGTTTGACCTGAATCAAGTTTGACTCCCCGCATGTCTGAGGTATTTGCGTGTCAGGATGTGACCTTGTTTCTGTGGTTGTTTTTCACTCACAGTAGCTGCCATGGGATGTCACTGTAACACAGGAAATCACATTAACACCCATCACCCCTCTGATCCCAGTTTAAACCATGACTCTGACAAAACACATTTATCATTTGCTGTTTTATAAAAAAAACGTTTCCCTTTTTGCTAACTCACAACTTCACTAAAACCCTTTTATACATGTAACAATGATCTCAGTCAACACAGCTGGTTGATTTGTAACAAGGGTTTACGTTCATTTTTGTGGGAATATGATGAATATATCTTACTATTAAGAAACTGCTCATGTAAATCTTAGGTCAACCATGTCCTAACATCACAGGTCAGTACTTTTGAGATGCCCTGAACATGAAGGCTTTGATCTGAAAGACCTGGAGTTAAGTTTATTGAGTTTAAGTTTTTTTTATTCATCCTCTTTAGCAGTTACTGTAAGATTAGCAGCTTCAATCTCACGCAAACAATTATCATTGTTTTTACAGTAGTTCCATAACATTAGCCACATGGACCCAAATATTCCACTTGCATTCGGTTTATTTTGCTCAATCTGAAAGAATTCAACCTTTGTATACACCTGAATGACAAAAGACGAAAAACTCCTCATGTAACCATGGCTAGTGACTCTATGAGGGCTCCATCCTATTAGATTAGACTAACTCCTCTTATCACAGTCACTATCAACCCATACAGAGAGTTTCAGTTCACATACTGAGGCTGAGAGATAATAAAATCAGGAGCTATTTCTATAACTTCTATTTTTTTTTAATTTCACAGGTACAGTAATAGTACTTGAGTCTGTGAAATAACTGTAACAGAGATTCACAAACTCACCATCTGTATCCTCTCATTGTGTGACGTAGCAAGGCCAGACAGATGGCGAACAAAAACGCCAATAAATCCGAGGCTTTACTGGTGGCTGTCTCTGTAAAACTGAAAAATACATGACAAAGCTTGTATCAATAAATTGAACAAAAGCATAAATTTAGCTTAAAATTACTCTGAACAAGCAAAGCACAACTGTTAAACAACTCAAGCTTCAACAAAATTAAACTCTTTAAATTTCTTGTCTTTTCTTTACGTGAGGACCTATAATGAAAAAAACATACAACGCGTTTAGCAAACACATATCCAACTTAGTGTTAGCTGACAAATTGTAAACTCTCGGTTTTCAACAGGCCATGATACAACTAACTTTTAGCTAGTTAGCTCAGCAAACAAGTGTCTCGTGAGTTTGTTTAATATTTTTCACCCAACCAAACAACTTTTCTCTGAACACAATCAAATTGTCCATGACATTTATCTCTGTAAGTTGAGCTTTTAGCAGAATTTCAGCAGCACTTTACACCCTCATTTAGCGGTTTTCTGTCACACAGTGCAGTACTGCGCTATCTGTGTTTTCTGGAGGCATCAACAGAGCTGTCAATCAAAACGTTATATCCAGTCTTTTTAAGATTAAATCAAGTAAAGCCAGACTTCTTCAGAAAAGCAACCATTACCCTTTCTCCATTCAGCACCACAGAGTGAACTCTGTTTGAGGTCACACACACACACATTGCTTCATCAAGTTTGAGGGATTAGATCCAGACCGCCCTCACTCCTGTGGAAGTAGGAACTTGATACAGGTCACACTCATGAGAGCAGTTTACATAAATAACCATTTAACAAACTCACTCTTCCCAATTTGTTATTCTTATCAGTGTGTTTGTAATCTGCTTATCTATTGTAACCAGCCTAAATGTAATTATGGGATGCTTCATAATCAAAAAAAAAAAAACAATGACATTTTTAAGACTGCACGTGATTTAATCGTGAATATTTATTTTAACTATTGCATTTTACACCTGTGTGATTGCACGATTGTTATCTTGACAAAACAGTTTAAATCTAAGTTTTTTACATCAACAAACTAGTTTATCAAGTATCTCTCACGTCCAACAATAAACAGCATTACATCTGGTCAGTAAACTGGAATCAATCCCACTGTTGGAGCGTCTAATGATCCACTCTCACTCTACACATTTTAGGGGTTTTTGATGATGAAGAGGGAGAGAAACTTGTCAGCATGATAAAATCTTCCTTTTCTGCAGCTGCATGCTGCTTGTTTAGATAGTTTCTGTTCAGACTGCACTTTAAAAAAAAAAAAAAAAAATTGTCCTTAAAGATGTAGTCAGCGATCGTCTAATCTGCACTATTTGTCAAAATCGCTGTATTTCTCCTGTCAATACACAAGATATCATCACTGACAACATGTTGAAAAAAAGATCCGGTTTCAATACACAGCCTTGGCTCTGAATTCCAGCAGGTAAGTACTGTGGCTTGAACCAAGCCACCAAAACAGGGTATGCTCATGCACAGATCAGACAGAGGGGGGAGGGGGATTAGTCTGTTGCACAGCGTGCACAGTTAAGGTGCCTTCCAGGCAACCCGTAACTCGTATGTTTCCCAGTTGAAATCTCCGAGTTGCGACCTGAAAGCGTTCCAGGCAATTCACAACTTTGGTTTGAATTCTGGGATGTAAACAAACCAGCATGGCAAAAATTCTAAGATTTATGCTGGGTCATTTCAATTACCAAAGGAGCCTGCAAGTTCTTTATTAAGTGAAACGGAGGAGGGGAAACGGCGCATGAGGTATTTATATTATATTTCACGGTATGTCGTTACTTTAAAGTGTATTTTTTGTTGATTAATGCACTGAACGCCAGAGTTACTGCCAATGTGCAATGTGTGAACATCAGACTAGAAGTTTACACTTGTAGCTCAGTGATGATAGCTCCCCCCACCCTCTATTAGCTATTTCGTGTTAGCAACACATTCGTCCACCATCTCGGACACATAACAGACTACAGAACATAAACGTGTGTAAATTGTGATTGCAATGTTTGGATTTACTTTACATTGTTGTAAAGTCTATTTCTCACCGTGTGTCACGTGCAGCACCACCGCATCCATAGAGGCTGTTATATTGTTTTGGCACAGATTTGACGTCACAAGTCGTAACTCGGAGAACATCGATCTGGTACGTGTTCACGGGTCGTAAGTTACGAGTACGACTACCGTTCCAGGGCATTTTCACGAGTTATAGGTGGGAAATATACGAGTTACGGGTTGCCTCGAACGCACCATTAGCGAGAAAGCAGTGCGATACCAACAGTAGCAATGGCCGAAAATAGCCCGAAAGTAAAAAGGATTGAAGAGCATAAAAAGAAACAGAGGGTCTATGACAACAGAGGGAAGACCCTGGTCAACATTGGTGTTGCTTTCTTACGGTGGAGGGAGCTCCGCGATTTAACAGAGCTGAAAACGGACGCAGATGTCGCCGTCCTTCTGCTGGAGGGTTAAGCAAGATTAGCTTTGTGGTGCTTCAGGTAACAGTAACAGCCGTCGTCCATTCATCTTATTGTCTAATCTGCCAAAATGTACTGTTGTTGTGATGTTATCAATTACGGCAGTCGAGTTGTGGCTACTGTTGTCTGGCGAGTCAGGGTTATAAAAGAACCACGAAACCCAATCAATAGGAGCGAGCTAAAGATAGAAATACCTTTAAAATAGCTGGAGCCGGGGAGTGTTGCAGCTAAATCTCTGAGGACAGCGTCCTCCCACTCCGTCGTACATCTGCAGGTCAAGTCTCTTTCAAAGGCAAGCTCAACAACCTGGGCCTTTCGATTGTGGAGCATCACACGTCTTTGATTGGAAAATATTTATATATCTAAACATTATAACATTTTTTGCTACAATACTACTAAAAGTCGTCATACTACTGCTACTTTTTAAGCAATACATATGGCTTCACGTTTTATAGCGAACTGACCCTCGAGCGTTCGCTGGTCCGGCCTCCGCCATGTTGGTCAGCTACGCAGTTTGTTCTATCGTCGTTTCCATGACGATGCACGTCTATCATCTTTCGCGCGTGGAGCTAGGGGTGGGGTATGAAGGGAGAGGCGGGTCAAAAATCGTTCATCAACAACCTCTCCACTCTCGTTTTCTCTCAGACCGATGACCACACCTTTAATCTGTTTAAGGCAATATCAAAAGTAAAATTCAAAATGCATTTTGAAAATTTCTTAACATTTGTGCCATGCGTTGTCAGACTTTAACACTAGTTTTAACAAAACGCCAGGTGAAGGCATGATTTGAATATTTAATTGATAGACGACTGACTCAAAAATCCTTGCAAAAGAATAATCAAACATTTTTCAGTTTTATCTCTTTAACCACCTCTTGTTGTCCAGCCAATGTCTTGTTTGTTGAATTGTTAAACTACAAAGTGATGGGAGAGAAAATATTTCCTTGCATTACATTTATCTTTTGCGCAATATAACAGCTGTGAGCTTGTTCAACTCAAGTTCAGGCTGCACCATTCACTCACTCATCATGGTTTATATCGTCTCCATCACCTGAAAAATCACATCATCCCAGTTTGGACGGTTTATGCTACATAACTTTTCCATCTCTTGTTCTCATCTCATCTCAGCGTCACCCTTCAGGCTCAAGACTTAGGGTTTCATCAGACACGTGATCACTCCTCAAATGTCTGCATGCAAACATAATTGTAAGGCGTGAATAGTCCAGTCATCAAATTGTCAAATGTTATCTGACTGAATATAAATACAGTTACTGAATGTAAATACAACTAACCTCGTAAAGCCCGACCAATCAAAACACAGCCAGAAAATTCAATTTATTTTGGAACTGAGGTGTAGACTACACTTAAAAAAAAATCAACAGGATTTTAAGGAAACAATTTTACCATATTGATGAGACAGAGGTCTTTGTAACTCATGTATCAACTATGATACATTCAGCAATATAGGGTTAAGTATGTTGGATTTTGCATAGAAACCCACATAGGCTTTGGTTAAATGTAATTTTTTATCACACATCCATAGAGTCATTGAGACAGCACGTAAAGGGTTCACTGTTTTATTAGGTTGTATAAACATATACTCTAACAAACAGCACATGGACAAAGGCAGAATAAAAGCATGGTAAATATAGACTTTCACACATGACACCATCTGAAATAACATACAACATTTGGCAAACAGGGATGGGCTGGGTGAGCACGCCTCTCATTCTGAGAGGAGCGGGGGAGTCAGGGATGGGTGGATGGGGGAGTCAGGGTTGTTGGTATGTTGATCTGTCTCTGTCTTCATTATGTACACGACTTTCTCACACCTCTGCAAACATTCTGGATAAGATAAGAGAGACAGAAAGAGGGTTGAAGGGTTTTATCAAAAGTGAGACTTGCGCAGACACACACACAGGCACAGACTCACCTTTAAAGCATAAGACCTGAATTTCTGCTGCTCTTCAAAAGGCACTGTTGGAAAGCATATTAGAGCAAGAAAAGGGTTAAACAGGGTCATAAGCTGTAAATTTTTCAAGATGCAGTGTCCGTGTGCATGAGTGTGTTTGAGTGTATGTTTGTGTATTTTCCGTCGTGGATTATCTGTCTTGCTTTCAGCCCTCTTGGCCTATTCTCCCCTCTTCCTTCTGCCTGTTGACTCAGGGTAATGTGAAGAGTTTGGCTATGTGTCAGCTCATCTGGAGTCATTTTTAGAAGCTGCGGAGTGCTGCGCTGACATCACCTCCAACCCCCCTCCACCACCACCACCCAAAGGGGCTCCCTGCGTAATCCCTCGTTCTCCCCACAGAGGCCCTCCCTTGTTTGGCTGTGCTTTACATGACTGCATCTCCATCCCCCAGACAGACTCAAAAATGTGACCGTGTCATCTTTGGAGAGACAGTTGCGACTGGGAATGAGAACTGGCCTTTAGCTATCTGATCTGGAGTGGGTAGCTGTAAATGCAGGCGCATGTGCATCCAAGCACACGCAGGATGCATTAAGATGTGATCACTGGAGAGACATAAAGAGGGGTGGTCAGGCTGGCATGTGGCCTCGTTCACAGTATGGTGTGAACACACGTGTCCCTGGCTGTACTGAAGGTGGATTACTGCAGTGTGCATGTAGCAAAGCAACGGCACCCAGTTTGTGTGCTCATGTCGATCAACTCATACAAGGTATAAATGCTTCATATACAAAGCTAAGATGAAGAATGACAGAGGAATCCTTCTCAAAGTCTTATCTGTTTGCAGAGGCTGTAATATCTTAAAGAGCAAATTACATTTTGAGGGGATTTTCTTTACCTTTCTGTCTAAATCCAGGGACTAAAACCAGTATAGAGGGATTATCAGTCTACGTCATCATAAAGATGCACACGCATGACCGCAAAAGCAGCGTTTAGTGCCATTCATTCAGACGAGTTAGCGTTTTTTAATCACTTAAAAAACACTTACAGTTGTTCTGGGGTCAGTTTTTAGAAATGATACTATGCAAAAGAGGCAACGTCTATCAAGTTTGGGCCGTAACGGAGCAACCGGTGTTTTGGAGTTAATAGCAACCATGCTAATTGGTGACTCTCAGGTGACAGTATCAGTGATTAACGGCCAAGAGTCACCAGTTACCAGGGTCACACTTTACACTGAAACACCAGCAATGTCTGCGGTTAAATACTTAACTCTGGACGTAGTTTTCTGGTTCTTTTATTATGAACCAGGTCTCAGACTCAGCAGTCTATGTGCTTTTTTGGTTTGGAAGGGTTTATGATTTATTGACACACGTTAATGCCCTGGCCTGTATCTGCTCTCAAGGGACATGCCTGATTTCTCCACTAGAAACGTCTTGTCCACCTACCATCAGTCCACTTGCTGATCTCTTCTGTCCACTCACTGCTATTTCACAAACTTGGGAGCCATTAACCATCCATAAAAGTAATGATATTTACTTTAAAAATGTGTTTTTTGGTGGTTAACTCCTCCACATCAGTTGACAAACCATTATGCTCCGCAGTGCTTCTGCACCAAAGTTGCACACGCACCCACCGCTGTTGATAAACAAATAATCCCTCTATAGATCAAGGGCTTAGATTTCACTTATTTCCTACTACTTTTAAAAAACATAATAGGAACATGTTTCTGCACTAAGTTACATAATTCCATCCCAACCAACATGCCCTCTATAGTTTATTATGAGTAAACTCTATATACATCTGTACGTATTGTGAATACTTACTGGAGTTTTTACATTAAACAGTTTACTTTAGGTTAAATATAGGGTGAAGCGAGGTTTTTCATTCCCCACAATCAGAAGAAGAAGAAGCTCAAATAAGATTCAATGGTAAATGTGTCACCTGCTGTATGAGAGTGACATCTAAAGGATGCATCCAGGAGCTGATGATATCACCCCAGGAATATGTATAAACAGGTTGAAGATTGGCAGGCTGAAGAGTGGGATGATGTTGGTCTTTGTTACAAACAAAGTAAAATTGAAGCCCAAGTGATGAAGTTAAAAAGTTAAATCTTAAAAAGGCTGAATGGCAGTTAGAGCTACAGGTTGATATGAAATGTAAGAGGTTAAAGAGTGGGGATACTTTAATGACACAAAGTAAACACACTCTACTACACGGACAAGTTATCATAAAAAGTGAAGTATTTTTTCTGTTAAAGGCTGCTGTCCGTACTTTAAAATTATCGCCCGAGCTGTTTATTCAGTTAGCTTGAAAATGAAGGGAGTTGAAGAAGATAACTGACAGGGTAGTTTAAGCCAACAAAAAGAGATAAAAACAACTAATTATGTATTCCTTCTATAAATTATTCTCTTTTATGTTTTGTTTCTCTAAGTGTTAAGCACATTTGAGTGTCCAACATCTAAACCCAATGGTTTGATATGATGTTGATGCTGGCTTATCATTGTGTAAAGTATTTAACATATTATAATATAGCAATCATGATGGCAATATCAATCAAAATAATCATGATTGTAATTTCTGCCACAATTAAGCAGCCCTGGCTAAAAAAATGATTTTATAAATAAATAAAGTGAAAAAAAACAAAACAATGCAGCCTAAATTTTTTAGCAGATAAACTATCTTAAAGTAATTTTTGGGGGGCTATTCATGCCTTTAACGATAGAGGAGAGGACAGTGGATAGAGTAAGAAAGGGGGTAAGAGTTGGGGAGCGACCTAGTAGCAACCTCCAGTCTAATGGTGCATTCCATTTGTACCTGGAAGTCTGACTTTACAAGTTCTGAGTAGGAAATTTCAAATTAAGCCCCGCCCCTGAAGTTGGAATTTCCAACTGGGAAGTCGGGGGATCCACAACACCCCTGAGTTTACAATCAAAGATGGCTGCCCCGGTGTAAACAGTAATTAAACTCCTGTGATATTCTTTATATTTTAGAATTTCTGACTTGTGTTTATCACAATAAATCAGCTGTATACATAGTATTATTCAATGTTTATATACAGAAATATTGCTGTTATGGCAAGTTTTTCAGACTTGTCAACTGGAACTTGCTTTTAACTAAAAGTTGACATCATTCCTACTCTCCATCTCTCAACTTATGAATATGAGACAATGCAGAAGTGCTAAAATCTGCTGTTTCTGGAGTGTCCGCTTGAGGCTGGCTTCAGAAGTACCTGAAGTCACGTGCACACCAAGCCAAAAAAGCAGTTTTTAAAGCAGAAAGAAACATATTTACAGCCTGGTTCAAAAAATGTCTCCTGTCTAAATCGGTAATTTCCCTATCAGCACACACTGTACGTTGGGTGAATTTTTGTCTAACTTGGCAGTTTAGAGGATATTAAGATTGGGGGCTTGCCCAATCTGAGGCACAGCTCAGCTCATGTGACTGACAGATGCCCTGTAGTTCCACTCTAAGCCCATGCCACTTTCAATATGGCCACAATAGCTGATCTGCTTCAAAAATCTGTTTCAGAAACAGACGGGTAATGTTGGGGAGACAACGTCCATTAGTTTTTACAGTCTATGGGAGCAGCATGTGTGAAACAAGCCACAGGCTGGACTGAAACCCAGGCCATCCACTTGAGGGCAAACCTCATGGGATGTGACCTAAACTGTGAGGCCATCTGTGCCCGGATAGTTAAGTTTTTACATTAAAAAGGGAATATTTCTGTCCTTACATTAAATATCTCATGTGCTTCATAGACTGATGACATAAGTAGACACAGAAATTTTTAACAACTTCAAACAAAAAAGTGACAAATAAATAATGCCCAAACTGCATAACAACTACACTTAAAGACAAATTCAATTTTAGCATTACTAAAAGTTGTGCTACTTGTCCTTCACCTCCCTAATGTACAAAGCAAATGATGTTAACAGCCAGCAGAGAGGAGGAGGAGGAGGGGAGGAGAGGGAAAGAGAGAGAGTAGCTGAAGCATCTGAAGGACATTGTATCCAGGTTTTATAAAATGATGTGCCTGACTGGTTGTTCACATGTTGTGAGTGCAGACCCAGGTGGTACAGTCATAATGTTTCAAGGTGCCATAAAAAGAATCAGCGGTATGTCCTTCACAGTCAGATAAAAGCATTATCCCTCACTCGTTTAATTTTACAGCCTTCAACTATCCTGTGCATCCCTCCCACTCGACATGCTCAGTCCTCTGTCCCAGCATCCCTTACATTTTCTTTCTGCTGTGCTTTTTTCATCTTTACACCCTCTTGCTTTCCGAAGTACTTTAATAGGTCCCCCCCTGTCAGCAATGTGTCAAAGCCTCCCGGCACTCCTTGAAAGGCTACACCATGAGCATTCAAAAAAGCAAAACCCGAGGGGGCTGTGTGATAGTGAAGGTATAAATAGAACTGCTAAAGCTGTAAAAACATCAAATTTGGTATTCCTGCTTCATTGACATTAATCTTTGCCACATTACCACGTCCAAATGTAGGGCGTACAATAAACGAGACGTACAGAGCAGGAGGCTGAAGAGGAGCAGAGTGAGGGGTGAAGGAGACAAGAGGGCGAGAGGGAAGGACACATTAGTGTTAATTTGATCCTTTGGGTTTGAGAACAGTGCGATTTGAGGCTGGTCAGCGACGCTGGGAGTATCAGCAGTCTGTCAAACTATGCCTTTAAATCAGATAGTGTTGACTGTATGTGTTAAAGTGGTAAACAAACAGTGTTAATGAAAGAGGCGGTTTTAACACTTCATTAAAGAACGGTTAACTGAGTATGGGAGTGAAATGTGTGTTAACAAGCCACATGTTTGTGTCCAAAGTGTTTATTTTCTTCTGTTCCTTACCTCTGGAGATTTATCTGTTGGTCTATTTCCCCTTCTCCTCTGAAACAATAATCTCTGTTGGTAGAGGAACACAGTTAGCTTTAGAAGATTTAGCTTAGCATAAAGAATAAAAACTTAGGTAAACAGCATATCTGACCAGAAAACCTGAATTAAATACCAGCTGCACTGCAAGAAACCGAAATCTTATCAAGTGTTTTTGTCTTATTTTAGGTAAAATTTGTCTTATTACACTTGATAAGAGCCACATTCAAGTTATCAGTCCAGAAAAATGTCTTGTTTTAAGTTGTTTAAAGACCAAAATGAGGTCTGAATTCCCTTTAACAAGTGAAGTAAGTCTGCCAATGGAACAAGAAAAATGTGTTCAAAAATTGGCTTAAAGCTAGAATAATGTCTTAATATAAGTGACTTTTTTCTTGTTCCATTGGCAATCTAAAAAGGCATTTTCTAGTGAAAATAAGACAAAAGCACTTAATAAGACCTCATTTTTTCCAGTGTGCTGCGTCTTCATGTTAGTTTTATAGAGTTAGCATTAATTTTACCATTTTACTCTCCAAAACAAAGCATATTGTCATTAGAATGATATACCATTCCTTCACTAATCTGCAGATACATACGTTTGACCTCCAGCTTGCAGGACACGGCGGCCTCTCCCTGAGCGTTCTTGGCTCTGCAGGTGTATACACCTCCGTCAAAGCTGCAGGGCTTGCGAATCTCCAGGGAGCAGATACCCTGGTTTGAGATCTGACGATACTTAGGGTCATCACCGATGATCATCTGATTCTTCAGCCACTCAATCTTAGGCTGAGGGAGAAGAGAAGACATCGAAGGGTTACGATTACTCTTATCATTTGATACAGCTCTCAGCTGTTTTACAGTTTAATGCTCAGGGGAAGCTGAAAATAAAGAAAATAAATGAAGTAAAAAATGTTAGCGGGCCCTGGACATCAGTGAATACATATAATAACATCATAAAGGATATTCACAGTGAGGCCTCTATGTCAAACAGTATTCTGATTAAAAAAAAAAAAAAAAGACTGATTTTCAGGATTTGTTAAACTGTATGAGAATTTTCAGTTCAGACTAATCTGTGTTGTTTCACATCTGACAAATCAAACCTCATCAAAAATGATCACAGGACACACGGCTGTGTAAAGTGTGAATACACTGGAAAGAAACTGAAATTAAGTGACTTTGTCTTATTTTCAGTAGAAAATGTCTTTTTAGACTGAGCATGAGCTGTGTTCACCTGATCAGTCCAGAAAAATGTCCTATTTCAAGCTATTTTAAGACAAAAATGACGTCTGAATTTTTTGTAACAAGTTAAAAAAATCTGCAAATGGAACAAGAGGAAAGCTACTTGTATTAAGACATGACTGTAGTTTCAAGCAATTTTTCTTGTTCCATTGGCAGATTTTTTTACTTGTTACAGGCAATTCAGACCTCATTCTGTCTTTAAAAAACTTAAAACAAGACATTTTCCTGGACTGGTCAAGTTAATGTGGCTCATATCGAGTAAAATTTTTGCTTGAAATAAGACAAAAACAATTGATACGATTTTTTTTTTTTGCAGTGTACTCACACTTAATTAAGCTGTCCTCTTGTGAATCATTTGACCTAAAATGTATCATAGTGCACTGCAAAGCACATGAACCTAACGATGATTGCTAGGTTGAACCGATGCTAGTCCCAAAGATTTCACACCGGCATTGGAGCCGTCCCACTGACAGAGTTTCTTGTTTTCTAACGTGTTTATTTACACCCTGAACATTTGAGGACAGTAGCTCAGCTTGTTTTCAGTGAGCTCAGACAGTCTGTGCTGAAAGCGACACTTAGGTAGGATGAGAGTAACATAAGTGTTTTTCCTGACCTCATCAGGTATGTGCTATTCGGGGTCTGCGTGACACACTCCCTGGATTTCTGAGGGTCCTGCTTCATACAGTACGACTCTGGTTACTGAATTTCCTCAGCTGGTGCGTTTCAGCACAAATTGTTTTGACGCTTCTGTGCTGATATGTGAGACAGGTTTGCTTCTCAGTTACTTCTTAAGTTTTCAGAGTATATATAGTACATATTTTTAGATAAGAGCTAATTGAGGTTGGACAACATCTGAAGGGATTTCATTTTCATTTTTGAATTTATCTTTTTTTCTCAGCTTGAGTCAAAACCTTTTTCTTGGCAGAGTCCTCCTCACCTCCATTGCCCTCTCTCATAGAAGGTGACAAAATTTTGTGGAACAAGTTTCAGTCTTGGCAGGTGAGAGATGCTGCAGCTAATCTTAACGATGTTGTTGCAAACTTACACCTGGTAAAAAACCAAGATGCTACTGGCGCTGACCTTCTTAGTAGACCTGCAGGTTTCAGATGACAGACACAGCTGGGTATACTCTACACCTGACTGACAAGATTTATGATCCGATGAGATCATTGTTTGGATTGGTACACCAGTACCAGGGATCAGCAAAAGCCAGGGGAGGTATCTTTATCAAATTCATTTTTTAGCTTAGCTGGGAATGTTTCTACATAGCAATGTTGGCTTTTGCCATCTGTTGAATTTTTCAAACAGTGTGTTCAAGAGAGATCACCAGAAAGTGATACTGATTGACCTCAGGCGATGAATTTCAATGACATCATAGATTGTCTGCAAATAAACCCACTTTACTTTAGTATAAAAATCCGAAAAAATATTAAAGAGCGTTTCTGAGATGAAACTTCAGGCTCTAAACAGAGAAAAACATTAAATGGTGAAATGGAAGAGTTCAACCAGGGGTGCCCACTTTGGGGTCTATAGCCTCAGTTTGTCCCAAACATAGACTGTATATAGAGTGGACTGCGTGGCTACGCCATTTATCATTGTACGGTTTTAAAGCCCCCGTCACAGGCGCAGCCATTGGCGGTGCAGCCAGAGTCTGCGCAGTAGAGACTGTGAGGGATTCTGGGAGAACTTGAGTGGAGCTGGGTGACAATTTTTTTTTTTCTTTTGAGAGTTTGATCACTTCTTTGACTCTACCTCCTGACATATTTTACAATCCCTTAAAAAAAAATGAGAACGGAAGCTGTCAATCATCGTTAAATGTGACATAAAGCCTAGTTTTTTTGAAACTTTTCAGAAAAAAGAGGACTTGAATACAAGACAGCCAAATAATATCTTCAAATCATCACAACAATCGGACGTGACAAACATTTCTACAAAGGTGAATTCATTTTTTAAAGTTTGACCACAGCCCATCTGGAATGACTGGAGAGCCGGATTTTTTTTACCTACACTGCAGCCAGCCACCAGGGGGAGCAGTTTTTGTGACACCCTCACTTCGAGCTGAGCAAGGTGACGTCCATTTTTTTTTTACAGTCTATGGTTCCAACTGTAATATATATAGATGTAGTCTCCAATGTCACCCATTTGTTTCTGGTACACTGTTGAGGCCTGTCATCCATGGATTTCATACTGGAAATGCTGAACTCAGCCTAACTTTGTTAGCACGGTAAACGCTAAGTTGAATAACTTAATAAGTTATGAAAAAATTAATCTCCTGTACAGCCTGTGCTGATAGAATAACTAGACCTGACAAACAGCTTTTTGAACTGGGCTGTACACGTGTTAATTTTTACTGTAAGGATCTGCTTTTTTGAATCGGTGTGTATGTGGTTTCAAGAGCTACTGCAGCAGGCAGGGACTTAATAAACTGCAGTTTGTAGCACTTTGGCACTGACTTCATATTTTGAGACTGGAGGTTACAACTTGCTCCATAGGAAACTCCACCTCAGTCATTTTGTTTGAGCATCATCTACTGCTGTTCTGCCAAAAAGGAAACTAGCAGCCCTTGGAAGGTTATTGAGGTAAATTCTTCTTCGTCCTGAAGCTGAAAACTATTTGGCTAAAATCCTGTTGTTTAACAGTTGAGATCTGTAATTTATCAAAACACATTGTACAGTATGAAGAGCAGTATCGTACTATACTGCTTTTTTAATGTAACCATCAGCTCTGCCATATGATACTATTTAGCCATGTCAATGCGAAACACTTTGACTCTCAGGGAGTTTTACTGAATGTGGGAAACACTTCCTCCAAAAAGTGACAAAATGAGAAAAATTTCAAGATGAGCTTTCAACCCGTGCTGAGACAGTACACATCAAAAACTACCTTGTCACTTGAATCACTAAACCCTGCACATGGCTGGTCAGTAAGACTGAAAAAAACACAATTACTAAATGTTATAGTAGCGTTAGATTAAGTCTACCAACTCAACACTTCAACCTTTGGTATTTTAAAAAAATTAATCATCCTATACACAGATAAATTCACAGTTATAAATAATTTTGCCTATTTAGGGCATCCATGTTTGCAGATGTCAGTCACACTGATAAGAGCACAGCACTTAAGGCAGGTGGCAAAAATAGGACTCTCTGTGATACAGCAACATCTCCACTTATCCTGAACAGGACAACAAGCCGTACTGCTTATCAAGCCTCTTTTCTATCACCCTCTCAGCTCATCATGAAGTCCCACAGCCAAATAAAAGACAGCCACTTATCAGAAACAGCAGCACAGCTCATCATACCATGTGCCTCCCTGCTGGACAACCTCAGAAGGTCCCAGTGATTAAAAACTTGGAGAGAGGAGATAGTCAAAGAAAGATGGACGAGAAAGGAACTAATCCAGATTTCCATTATTATGTAACTATGTGCTTTGGAGTTGTGTCAAGGACTGTTGTCATGGATGTGAGAAAGCTGACACTGAGGGATTAACCTGTGGCAGCAGGTTCACATGGATGGGGAGTCAAACATGGGTTAAGGCAGAGAACAAGGTTACAAAAATCAAGCCTGCTAGACTTTGGGGACAGACTCATTTAGACACAGCAAGGCGTCCTGAAGTTCTGAACTCATCAGTAAGCTCTTCGTTATCAGGCAAAGGCGTTTGTTGGATTATTTTTTACTGTTTCAATCAAATTCAGGCTCTCCTGCCCCATCATCTCCTCTTTGTCTCAGATCCTCCCACATGTGCAGACTGTCCAAGCTGCCCTTGACTTCTCTCACCAAGGACAGCTAATCAAACCCTTTTCCACCACCTGCGTCAGCCAGACAACTGTAAAGATATGTTTAACCAGAGCAGCAGCCGCCAAGAAAAGTGAGAGACATCCTGAAACTTCACACAGACATGCCAGTGTAAGCCCTGCCCCAGTTCTCTACAGGGGATCTTCACAGCAGTGACACTGATACTTCATTTGAAGCAGTAAACTGCGCACTAAGACGATTTATCAGGGGATCCCAGTACGAGCCTCTTCAATATAGAATAACAAATGTTGGATCTGGAAAGTTGAATTAAAAAAACTTTGAGATGTGTCTTGTGCTGCCTTTGCTGTGTTTAAAAACCAATTGTTGGTTACAAATCAGGCCTAAAACATTAGCTGTTATAGATGAAGATAAGATACTTGGTTCAACCTTGGGGCTTCCACGAACAGAGCACAGCAGCTTGGTGGTGTATCCAACGGTGGCAGCGCGGTCACTGAGGGGTGTGGTGAACTTGGGCGCCTCACTGAAGTCGTGCTCTTGGTATTCAGGAGGCTTGTACACAATACCTGTGAACACATGTAAAAGAGTTGGTAAGTTTTCCAAATAGTCAATGGAGAACAAGCCAACATGCCAACATAAGCTTGATGTATGTACTGATAAAAAAGCTCACATCTCTTGTATTTCTTCTTAATTGGATTGGTTGTAGGTGTAGGATTATTAAGTTTGTCGCGGGGAACAGACCCAAACCAATTATAACATCAATATGGAGGGTTAAAGATGCTGTGAGGAGGATCTGTTTTATTTGGAGTGCATTGCCACCTTTTGACCCAGAGTCTTACGCACACTGTCGTGAAGACGTGACTTAACAAGGCATGTGTTTGTTTTGGAAATGAATGGAGATCAGACCGCAACAAGTTTTCTTTGTTCAAGACAAATTTTTACTGGATACAATGGGAAAAGATAAGGTATTAAGCAGTATAGTTACATAGCCCTGTTATTTGAAATATGACAACAAGCAAATGTCAGTTTGTACAGTAGTTTAGTTGCCGTCTTTATTTAGCGCTACTGGCAGCCCGCTGCTTGTGTTGGTAATGTGTAACGTTAGTGAATCCTGGTTATGTCCTGCCAGTCATCTACCAAGCAGAGCTAACATAACCTCATTCTTCATTTTATTGATAGACTCTCAAGTTTGAACAGACCACTGCAGAATAACTGCTGACTGTGGGTTGGAGTCAACATTATCACAAACAGTTTAGCCCCTGGGTTAGCCTTTAGCTTAAGCTGAATATATTTCTTCTGTTCTTCTGTCCTTTTTCTGTCTGACAGTTAGGCTCCAGTGTCCACCATCACTACAAAACTAATCACAGAAATTGTTTTCAGCAGAGAAAAACTAGATCTTTCTTCTCACTTTATAGGAATAACCTATATTGGTGCTGATATTCTAATGTTAAAGTGTAGATTACCATCAACATATATCTAGAAGGGAGACTTTTTCAAGATCACTTAGAAACTCCTCACAGCCCCTTTAAGGAGTTTTCTGACTTTTCATCTTTTAGGCAGTTAAGTGCATCCTTCATTTGATTTCTATCACATGTTTTAACTAGTCGAAAATAATACATATGTGAATATCCAAAAGTCATTAATGCTCATGTAAGAGCATTAGAATCTACAGCATAATAGCAAAAGCTGGAATATTTCAGGTAAGACTGTGGAAAAGGAAAATGTTTTACCAAATTTCCCTCTGAAGATTAATGAAGTATTTCTGATTCTGATAAAAGTTACACAACCTGATGGTGTTTTTACAAGAAATTATTCCCATATAACCGGCACACAGACAAACACATACACGCACTGCCTTTGAGGAAGAGCAGTGTCTGCTCTGACAGCTGTCTTAATGTTGTCAAACCCTCTCATAATGTATTTCAGTCGGAGCTGAACACAAGCCAAGAGAGCTGAAGCAGTGCCAAGGCCATATCCACTTTAAGAGACACACACTCACACACACACACACACACACACACACACACACACACACACACACACACACACACACACACACACACACACACACAAACACACACACACACACACACACACACACACACACACACACACACACTTACAAGACCCACAGACTTACTGCAGCTCATTAAAGTCTAAGTGGCCACTTGTACCGCAGCCATGCCTTTAAACACCTCAGAGGAGTAAAGAAATGAGTCCAGAAGGTCACCTGTTTTCTGGATGGTAGCTGCATTCTTGGTGACAGCGCAGCTCTCGCTGATTCCCACCTGGTTCTCAGCAAACGCTCTGAAGATGTACGAGTTTCCCATGATGAGGTCTGAGACTGTGGCAGTGAGCCTGTGGTAGTGCTCGAGCACCGTGAACCACTCCTGCAGGAGGACACACAACACGATGCTCAGTTAAACACAACATGGATGGATCAATAAAGTTTTTTCTGATTCTGAAGCTTTCAATTAACTCTTATTCTCCATTATTAGACAAGTCGTCTGGCTGAAAATACAAATTAAAACATTTATGTAGTTGTACCTGGCAGCATTACCCTCTTATATTCTTTTTACAGCCATGAGGCACAAGCTTCAACAAAGTGGGACAGTAAAGTGTATTATGTAGCAGTCACCCTGACAAAAAATTACAGTCATTATCAGAACAAGCGGTTAGATGGTCACAGGAGCCACAGAAACAAGCTTCTTAAAATTTGAAACATAGATTCCTTTGCTTTTTGAGTGATGTATTATCTACACTTATCAAGTATTATGGAAACTTGAGTGAACAGCATGGGCGAGGAACTCAATGTTCTGAGAGAGTTAACCAACCCGAGAACAACAAAAACCTCTGTTCTATCTTCATTAAGCTGTAACTTAATGTCAGTGGCCCTGTGCTTTGCTGCATTTATGTAGCCCAAGTACAAAGATGAAACCACAGGCATTTAAATGAGAAGAGAAGCTGCACGATGTCTTCTTTAGGTGATAAGATATATTAAATCTGTTTATGATTTCTCCTGAGGGCCACAAGTAATGCGAGAATCGTAAGAGTCCCAGGACAGATCCCTGCAGTACTCCACATGATACTGGAGAGGGCTCTGACATTAAACACTCCAGATTTCAGTCAGTGAGACAGGAGGAGACCCACTCCATGCTATGCTAGATATTCAGACCCAATCACTGAGCTTGATTCACAGGATATGGTTGCCTGAAGCATCAAAGGCCAAACTGAGGTTAAAATGTCATTAGAGAAGGCGGTGCTCATGGGATGCTGCTTTTGGAACCGCGACTTAAATTGGTCAGATATATTGTGTTTCTCTAACACAGCGATAAGTTGATGGACCAGGAGTTTGGAAAGCAGGAACTCAGCAGCTTTTCTTTAATGGCAGCTAAACAGTAAAGGGCCTTTAGCAGCTTAGTGTTCCTTACAAAGTCCATGAAAGTTAGTGAACCAATAACATAGAAGGAGTAAGACAAAGTGCTACTCTTAGGTCAGGAGGAGTTTTCCTGAAAACCAAATTTAACTAATTAAAAAAGACCAACAAAATCTTTGAGGCACTGCACTTCAAACTAGGACTGCAACGATTAGTCGACATAATCGACTACGTCGACGATAAAAATTAATTGACGCAAATTTTAATAGTCGACGCGTCGTATTATTGTTTTCATTGTCGTTGTCACGCTTGACAAAATCAAATACCAGGGGGTAAAACTCATCTGTAACTTCAGTTCACAGCATGAGGTGCTGTGTTATTGGATACTTTTATGGGAAAAGATCACTAAGTTCATACATGAGGAATATTGATGAAGAAAAATCTCCACTCCCAGGGAGTGCTGTGCGCTGACGGAGGCTCTGACGGAGCCTGACAGCTCCTGGAGTTTAGCGTCTGATAACGTGATTTAGAGAGTCTCCTTCAATCTCTGTTACAGTTTTTCAGGATCTGAGTCACAAACTAGTGTCAAAACTCCCCTAACTTTTGAAAAGAGAGGACATTTATCACTCTCAAGCTCACACTGCACCAGTAACACTCAGCGGGGAGGAGGAGGGGCAGAGTGCGCATGAGCGAAATAGCGCATGTAGAGAAACTAAACTAAACACATTGTCATGGAGAGCTGGGAGAGAGTCAGGCAGGATCATACAGAGAGCAAAGCCCCAATAAACAGATAAACATTAGAAAACAAGCCCAAAGTCACTAATAAGTGGTCTGTCCAACACTGCGTACAACAACTTCATTTCCCTGTTACCTGCTTCATTCATTTTGAGATTTTTTTTTTTTGTATAGTACTTATATTTTTTATGTTATCATGAATGAAATGAAGATAAAAAAACAAACAAAGATGACACAGGGCTGACCAATCAGAGGAGAGAACCTAACTCTGGGTAAATGCAGTGAAAATGCAAAACACAGGTTGAATTTTAAAGGTCTGCACATTTTAAAGGCCAAATTAGGTTGAAACACAAAATAATTGTAATTAATCGACTAATCAAAAAAAAAATCGATAGATTAGTCGACTTTAAAAATAACCGTTAGTTGCAGCCCTACTTCAAACCCTGTGGTTTTTCACAGCTGTTCAGTCCAATCAACAGACAGCAAAAGATTGGATTAAAAGTCCAACATTATCAAGACATTTGAACCAAAAGAGTGCAGAGAACTGGTATTTGCTGCCACGATCCAGGACTGCAGGGTTTTTGGTGACAGGAGGAGAAAGCAGAAATGAGCAGTAATAAAAAGGATGGGTGTACAGGACATGATTTTTTACTCCGGTTTGTGTGGCACACATGTGAGAGGCTGTTTCTGGAGATATACCACAACCTAAGTTTTCTGGAAATCTCTAGAAATTGTGTGAAGTTCAGGTGCAAAAGTGGTTCTTTAAAAGCTGTAAAAAAATGGTCCAAAAACTCAGTATGGGATGCAAAACAACTCTGTGAACTTTGGTTTATCTCAATCAAAGAGTAACAGACTGCAAACATGTGAAATGTTTTGAGCAATGCAGGTCGGATCATGTTTCATAGATTGCCTAATGTTTAATGTTGCTATTAGCACATGCAGAAAAATGCTAACTGAAACCTAAGTATTAAAGTATCATAACCCTTTCATCTAATCTGGTTTATGGCTACAACTCAAAATAATCTGACAACAGCCAAAGTGTGTTTGTGTGTGTGTGTGTGTTAATTCTTCCATACCCCAGTCTTCTTGTCAGCTTTCTGCACAGTGTATCCTGTGATCTCTGTGTTGCCATTATCCTTAGGGGGGGTCCATTCCAGGGCAGCGTTGAAGCCCCAGAAGTCCACCAGCTTTATGCTGGCAGGAGGTCCAGGCAGCTCTAAGGAGACACATCGTTATGAGTCATTATCAAGTGTTAGAGTCACGGCCAGCGTGTTCATCAAAGCACCAACAGTGTCTGCTGGCTCTGTCAGATCAAAAGTGAACCATTTCTTTGTTCGTTAATGCCTCTAATGTCAGGCTGCACACTTCAACAGCAGCAGCTGACAGCTGGGTCAAACACTTTGGGGTCAAAGGTCACCATTGTAAGAGGTTGTAATGCATGTATGCTCACTCCTTGAATTTCTGTCCGTGCGAGCCACCAGTCCCCAAAGCGGCAAGTGCAAACGTGCTTCAATGTGTGAGAGTAAACATTACGTACGCGTGACTCACCCACAATCTGAAGCGTGATGAGGGCTTTGTCTTCAAAGCTGTCCACTTTCACAGACATCTCGTAAACACCAGAGTCCTCCCTCTGGCCCTGGCGGATGAACAAGATGCTGTCCTTGTCGCTGTTCCTGATGTTGACCCTCTTTGTGTCCAGAGGCTGGCCGTCCTTCAGCCAGGACACCACAGGTTTGGGCTTTCCCTGGAGGGGAAGGATTCCTTTACAAACTGCAATGGTTTTCATACACTATACCCGTGAGTGTGTGTATCTGTGAATGTGTGTGTGTGTGTGTGTGTGTGTGTGTGTGTGTGCTTACAATAAAGGGGATGACCAAGTTGATCTGCTCCCCAACCTGCTTGACGAATTTGGACCTGAGGTGCCGGGGCAGGCGGATCTTAGGGCGCTCTGAAAACCAGGAGCACATTGAAGAGTGTTTTATTTCTATCTTTGAACATCATGACTTTATTATTTTCATTAGCTGATCTGTTGCCTGCTTGGACACTAGTGAAAAGTTTACAGGTTGTGCTATAATGACTGCCAATTTAGGGTCATGTACACTCAGGACGTCTGCTCTATGAGACCTAAATAGACCAGCTGACACTGATTGAGTCTGACCAGACAACATGACTGAATGAGCTAAATTTAACCTCTCACAGTGAGTCCACACTGTCCAGTGATCCAAGAGTACAACAAAATGTACATTTTCCATGTTTAAATGGGTAACTTGGAGGTATCAATGTAAAAAAAGTTTAAAAAAAAGGTATGAGTGTCTAAACGTGGTGAAGAATGTAAGATATCTAGAAGATTTGCTTGTGTGAGAGGAAAAGAGGTTCAGTATCCGGGTAGAGACAGTCTAAAGAGGAAGACCTTGTCTCCAGCAGCACTTTAAATAGCTTTGGCGATGAGATACTTGGACGTAAACCAACACGTGTACTCTCCAGTCACGCACAAAGAAGCAGCAGGAGGATGTCATCACTTTCAGCTTCAGTCGAAGTGGTTGAACATCACATCTCAGAAAACTCTGAAGCTCTAAACGACAGAAATCCACATCAACAGCGATAACTGCGGGTGCTTATGCCGTGATTAAAATGATCTGGATGAAATTTCACTGAGGTTGGAACTTCTGCTAAGCTACTCTGCTGGATGCTTGTGTTTAGGCCGGGTGATAAGTATCAGGAACAGCATCTCTGGCATGTTTGTGCATAAGCAGCAGATATCTGAAAAGCTCTGTGGGCTTACAGGAAACTTGAAACATCTAAGCTGCTGCCCTCCATCACCCTTCTTTGACCTGCAGCGGCCTCTGTTTCTCCTCATCCACTCAAAATCAACCCTCCTGTCCAGCTTTTTGTGAACATCCCAAACTCTCCCTCTGTAGTTGTGAGTCTAGCCTGTTTTTGTTTCGTGTCCCCTTTGTGTTTCAACATTTGTCACAGGCTGGGATCCGGCTGCTGGAAGCATCATTGCCCATGGGGATCAGGTCTGCATCCAGATTTGGCTCAAACAATAATCCCTGCTAATCAGAACACTTCCCAGCAATGCCCGGAAGTGCAGCTAACATTACAGCATCCAGCAGTCTGAGTCCTGCATGCAGTCCATAACCTGTCTTTGTCTCTGGATAAAGTGTCTTTGTGGGGGGCTTTCAGCATATGTAGGACAGTATGTCTTAATCACAGGCCTGGGTGTGTAGCTGGGTGTCTGCTCAGGACACACATCTTAATTTACCACTAACAAGCCGCACAGAATCCATCAATTAGGCTCACGTTTCGCTCCCCTCAGTTGACCAGCAGATTTAATTGCATAACTTGCATTTCTCAACTAAAGTTTCCTGTTTGTCTGCAGCAGTTTGAACCCCAACCAGGAAATGTGCTCAGAGACGGTAAGCTGCCCCCCTGGAAGTGGATAACCAGGGCATGTCAGCTCAGGTCGACACCCTGTCAATGTGACACAGTGAGGGGGCTGATGGAAAATCAAGGCTCTAATAACGAAACAAACATCTGTTAAAACAAGGAAGAAGAACCTGAAACTGTCACTTCAGGGTACATTCACAGCTCGTTTTTAGTTTTTAGCTGCACAGCTGAAAAGTTGACAGCAAATAAGGAACAGGAACAAGAATATATTTTAAAGTCTTCCTGATAAATAGTAAATGGATACTATACCAACCGTTTTCTAGTTTTTCTGATCACTTTAAGTAATTTTACTCTGCTGGTCCCCAAACAGTCCATTTACTGACTATTCAAGTGAACAACATGGTGCTACTTCCATGTAAAGGAGAGGTAACTCATGGGTCCTGGACCTGAGATCTAAACATTACAGACAAAAACTTGTGAACAGAGCTGTGCACGGTTTAACTTTTAAGTGCTGTAAGCTTGCAATTAATGCAATTCCGAGTTTGTTTGCCATATTCCCAACACTTGAGACTATATTCATGCGCTATTCTTTTTTATGTTCTATATTTTGGGCTTTTTACACCTTTAGTTGGATAGAAAAGAGGACAGTGGATAGAGCAGAAAACAGGGCGAGAGTGGAGCATTACATGGGGAAAGAGGCCACAAGCTGGATTCAAACCTGTGCCACCAATGCAAAGGCAGACCTCATGGAGCTCCACCTAAACCACTAGGCTCGGGATGGGTTCTGAATTAGCTACTTTTATGATAACTTACCGATAACTTAACTTATCGACTTTCGAGAGTAGACGATTTTTTATGCTTGTCATAAACACAACATTGCAGGGTTATATATTTAAGAATATATGCGTTAAATTGAAAAACTTTGAGATTTTATCAATAAACAACTGAGTATTTAATGACCACATAAACACACAAAAGTACCAAAAATTGGTACTGTTGAGTACCGATACTGATTGCCAGGTACCGGGCATCAGGATTGTGTCGTTTCAAATGTAAAAAGCTTCAATGTAGCATTCATGCACACATGGACAAAAAGAGGGAAAAACCCAGAATGGTGACCTAAATAACTTTAAACTGACAAAACACTAAAAATAAAAAATTCTCGCTTTTGAATTTTGGCTCAACAGAATCATCTTTAAAAACAAACTAGTTAAAGTCGCTGAAACAAAAATGATGGTACCCCTGCAAAAGACTGAAAATTTTCACAAAAGGGACAAGTTAAACTCAGTTGTTATCATAGGTGTTATCACAGGTGTCATCAAACCTGTCGTCAGTCAGTTTGCCTACATGAATGGTGTAAAGTAGTCACTGTGCTGTTTGGTGTCACAGTGTGTACCACACTGGACATGGAGCACAAAAAGACAAGGAGATATTCGACTCAGTCGGTCTAAAAGATAATTAAAGCCAAGCAAAATGTTGAAGACCCTCCCCTAGCAGCTTAATGTTCATTGTAACAATAGTAACCCAAATTATTCCGAAGTTTAAGGTACACGGACTGTAGAAACCTCCCTGGATACAGCTGCTGATGACAAATAAAAGGATAATACAAATGATAACCCAGGGGCCCAGAACAACTTCCAAATTGATCAAAGTGAACTCCAAGGTCAAGAAACATCAGTGTCAGATTGTGCCATCTGTCACTGTTTGAGCCAAAGTGAAGTTAATGGAAGAGAGACATTAAAACAACAAAAAGAGACTGGGATTTTCCAATATATGTATTTAAAGGCTACAAAGCATCTGACAGGATGTTCTCAAGACAGGTGGGACAAAACTGGAGCTTTTTGGCGAGTTACATCATCTCTGTATTATGTGAATCGTATCGAAAAAAATACCTTTCCTCCTGTGGGTTAGGTCATATTCTGGGCTGCTTTGATGCGTCTGGCACAGTGTTTTTTTATGTCTTTGAAGAGTACAATGAAATCTCAAGAATATCAAGGTATTCTGGAGCAAAATGTGCCACCCAGTGTCTGAAAGCTTGGTCTCAGTCACAGGTCATGGGATAATGACCCATCAAACACACTGAAATAACCAAAGAAAAAAAAAACACTGGACATTTCTTAAGCGGCCTTCTATGAGCTGTGATCTAAATCTGATTGAAACTCTGAGGATGGAGCTGAAACATGACGTCTGGAGACGTCAGCCTTCAAACTTGAGATACGTGGAGCAGTTTGCTCACAATGAGGCAGGTGCAGAAGTCTCAGAGAGAGTTGCAGAAATTGTTTGATTGCAGTGACTGCTCAAAGAGTTGTGTATCAAAAAAATTAAGTCAAAGGTACCAAGATTTTTGGTGAGGTCAGTTTCATTAGTTTGTTTTCTAAAACTAAAGAAACTCTATTTATTAATTCATTTATCTATTGAGTTTCAAGTTATTTCAGTAACCATTCTGGGTTTTTCTCTCTTTAGCAGAAGGGTGCCTTTTGTCCATGTGTGTCCATATAGCTCGCCTATAATGTTTATTTTCATCTGTAGTCCCTGAGGGAAATGTCATTAGTTAAATGCTTTGGCATTAATAAACTACATTTTTTATGTATTTAAGTGTCATATAATAGTTTTACCTGTGCTGCAAAGCAGCATGAGAGTTACCATGAACTTAAGAGAGAAAGTGATGGTGAGGTCACGCTCACAGCCGACAGATGGCTCATTAGCTTTAACTGCTGCTTCACCAGTGTTTGGGCCAACACGGTGCAAGGGGGGAAATCCTGTAGAGTATGAGAGGAACTTTGTTTTTGTTTTTCTTCGTCCCTCTAAAACTGTATCAGGTAACAAATATCCTCATTTTTTTAATGTACTTTTTGAACCCTTTACAAAAGGTGATTTTTGTAATTGTTAACCTGTTATTTGATACTAGCCTTGCTGTGTTCACTAAATTATTTTCACTATTATTAAAGATAAAAGTTAGTACAGCCATTTCAAAATGGCTGATTTTAGGTGGAATTTCATAAAAGCCTTCTTATTGTCAGACACACATTATTATTACTATAAAGATCATTTATTGTTGTTGTTGTTGTTAGCTACTTATTCTCGAGGTGCAACCAAGAGATAGCAGGGATCCATCGATCATTTCTACTTAATGAGAAAAAAAATTACAGGTAAAAATATTTGGAGGGCCTGACCAACTTGTGCCGTAATCTACCAGACCTTCAGTAACTTCTTAAGATGTGGGTGTTAGTGAAAGCCAGATTTACAGCCAATGAAAGGTCTTGTCAACACCTGTGGGATTTATGTACACACATCTGTGCAGTCCATCTGAGGCCACAGCAGTTAATACCTCCAGGGCTGCAACGTGAGTATTTTAAGGATAGGTCATAAGTTACAACCACGAGGGGGCTCCTGATAAAGAGGTTGGACACAAGGAGTTTAAAGAGCTGTCTTTACACCAGTGAAAACCTCAGGTATAAAACCTGTATTTAAAGGAGGCTTATGTTTTGGGGCTTGAGGCAAAGCAATATTAACCAATATATTTTTCTTTTTGGTCATTTTGTACTTTTTCAACGTTTCTGTTGGGACCTCTTTCAGTAGAGCTGCAGAGGCTCCAGAAATAAAACTCACATTAAACAGGTGCTCCAGTGCACACATTAAGAAATTTTGCTGGCTGCTACTTACCACCAACCTCACGGATTGGCACAGGATCAGCGAGTGTCCCAGGCTCACTGCGGCCTCCAGGGTTTACAGCCACCACACGCACACGCAGCAGGTCCCCAGTCGTCAGATTCCTGATGCAGTAGCGGTTAGCCTGGGTCGGCTCCTCCTGAGCCTTAACCCAGTCTGTTGCTGGAGGAAAAACACAGGATTTAAAATCAGCGTGTGCTTTAAGCAGTATCTTCCCTCAGTACAGCTTCATAAGGCTGCTACTTATTTTTCTAATAAAAATTATCCATAAACTTTCATCTCTTCTGAAAAGTGTAAAACATCCCTTAATGGGACATGTTAAGTGGTTTATCGGCTGTTGACACACGATAACAAACAACCTGCCCATAAGAAGTACACTTTGGCCGTCAGAATGAAACCCAAGAAGGCTCGCTGTCATCCGAGCAAACCACTGCTTCTAAAAGTGGTGTCAGGAGATTCAGTGACAGCCGGTGAAATGCTGCCTGCCGTATACGGCCTGGACCCGGCTATGAGTCTATCTGCCCTCTGACACTTTGGGGACAGGTGCAACCACACACACATAAACACACACACACACCCTGACTTACTTCCATCCTTGCAGTACTCAATGATGTATCCTTCCAGGCCTGAGTCTCCAATGGTCTCTGGGGTCCTCCAGTTGATGGTGAGGCTGGTGTCATTCACGTCCTCCACAAAGAGATCCAGAGGAGCACTGGTGGGGACTGAGGAGAGGCAGACGGGTTATTTGAGGATCTGAGTGGACAGCAGTAAGGAAGGATACTAAAAACTACACTGCAAAAAACTGAAATCTTATCAAGTGTTTTTGTCTTTTTTTAAGTTAAAATTGTCTTATCATACTCGATATGAGCCACTTTCAACTTATCAATCCAGAAAAATGTCTTGTTTCAAGTTATCAGAGTACAAAAATGAGGTTTGAATCACTTGTAACCGGTGAAAAAAATCGGCCAATGGAACAAGAAAAAATTGCTTGAAAATTTCCTTGAGACTAGAACAATGTCTTAATACAAGTAACTTTTCTCTTGTTCCATTGGCAGATTTTTTTACTGGTTACGAGCAATTCAGACCTCATTTTTGTCCTTAAATAACTTTAAACAAGACATTTTTCTGGATTGGTCATGTGAATTTGGCTCATATTGAGTCTAAAAAGGAATTTTCTACTGAAAACAAGACAAAAACACTTGATAAGATTTCAGTTTTTCCAGTGTAACAAAATGGAAGTGTAGTCCCCACTGAACAACAAAAACACAGATCACAACAAATAAATACTTCTATGTCCACAAAAATGGTAAATTATGGTCCTTACACAACAAAGAAAATTTCCAAAATTATCAGTTGGCCAATACTGGTTCATTTAAAAAAAAGATTACGTTAACATATTTTTAGATTTCAGATTTTTTTTAAACAAGACGATTAATTCTTTAAACAAAAATAAAAGACTGTATCCATTGATAAAATGAGTCAACAGTTTTGATTATTCATGTAAAAAAAAGTTGATATTTGCTTCTCCATCATTTCAAAAGTTGAGCATATAGAAGTTCTCACATGATAGTAAAATCAATATTTTTGCATCTGAAGCAAAAAGCATGAAGAAAGAAAGAAAATGTCCAGCTTGTAGTGAAATACGTTAGCTGCTCCGAGCAGGAAGAGGCTAACAGCAGAGTTTCCTGTGGCTGTTACCTGCAGGAGGTGGGGGTGTGGGGGCCTTTGGTGGCTCCTCAACTACAACAGGATCAGCAGCTTCAGCTGGAGAAGCTTCAGCTGGAGCAGCATCAGCTGGAGCAGCATCAGCTTCAGCTGGAGCAGCATCAGCTGGAGCAGCATCAGCGTCAGTTGGAGCAGCTAGCATCAAACAAGCAGGAGGTTAATGTTGTGTTTAGAGACCAGCAATGAGGAGGTGATTATTACAATCCAGAGCATCTTCTTTCTATTTGGTTCCAATCTGAAAGCCCCTGTGGAAGTTCTGAGTCCTCACCGCTGGGCAGAAGCTCAATGAATAGCTTTACATGTGAGTTGTTGTTTAATAAAGCAGTCATGATTGCTTGCAGTATGTTTTAGTGTTTTGCAGAAATGTAGTCTGAGTGTTGGTTTCTGTTTACCGTCTGTGGGTGCATCTTCTGATGGAGCAGCAGCACCTTCTTCAGCAGCAGGAGCAGCAGCTAGCATTTAAATCCCATTAGGAAAGCCAGTTAGAGCTTTACATGATTACATGCAGTGGATCAATCAGTTTTAAGATAATAATAATGATAAAAAAAAACACTCCAGGGAAGTAGGAAGCAGGCCAGAGAGTGTTGTCAGACAAACACAGATGAGCCCATGGCATAAAGACCAACTCTTGACCACACTTGGGAGGCACTCAAAGAAATCACACACAGCTAGAGACCGAAATACGTCCAACAGAGAAAAAACTCAAACCCTGAGACATGAGACACAGAGCTCGAGGATGAAAACTTAAAAAAATAAAGTCAAGTCATTCAAAACCAGTGATCAGAAGAGGGAAACACAAGCATGTGTTGTGCACAGTGGGACACAGACACAAACATCGTGCTCTGCATGTTGGACACCCACGGTGTGTGTTTACCCTCAGCAGGAGCTGTCGAGTCACCTCCTTCCTCAGGGGGAGTGTCATCAGCTGAAGTTAGGGGTTACATACTGAGGTTAGCCGGCAAAACAACAACAGCAGCAGTCATTCAGCTAAATTCACCAGTGATGGACTTCACCAAGCAAGGACTGAGGAAAGCAGGTGGAGGATTCATGTAGTTAGAGAAGAGCGGATGTGTTTACCAGTGTGATGTAGAATCACTCTAGATCAGGGGCGTATTTAGTCGTTTGGGGGCCCGAGGCAAACCCAGTTAATGGGGCCCTCCATGTCCTTGTAACTCATCTTCCTAAGAGCTAGACTGGCCTTCCCTGGGTTTACTGTCTCTTTCCGAGAATCAAGGCATGAGACAGTGCTAATCTCGTGCAAGGTAACTTAACGCAACTGATTGCATTTCCTCAAGTTCTGTACTTTAGTTTGATTTTGAAAAAAGTGAATAAATAATTTAGTTCACTTTGTCCTGGATTTGAAATCTTCTATGGTCAATGGACAGCTTATTTGTCCCACAATGGGGAATTTACAGAGTAACAGAAACAAACAAGAAAGTATGAAGTGAAAAACATTAAAATGAGTAAATATTGAAAAAAAATAATTTAGTAAAGAAAAAATATGTAAATATCAAGCACAACATAAAACTGGAAAAAAAAATCTACTGAAAGAGGTGATATTTACAGTTACAATACTTTTTGGTACTATTATTTTAAAGTTAATGTATTTTTATTTGGACCCCCTGTCCAGTGAGTTATGTATCCAAAAAAAGAGATTCTGTACAACAATGTTTATCACAAACTCAAAAAGTTTAATTTTGAGAAAATTATCCTATTTCCTGGGCTAGATAAAGTCCTTAAAATCCTAAAGGTCTTTTATGTTTATCTCAGATCAACATTGTTTTTGTTATTTCCAACTTGGTTGAAATAAGAAAAAAATGGGGGGAAAAGTGTTTTTTTACTACTTTCTTCCTGAGTCAAATTTTCAGATGTGTTGTAACATGGAATAGTCCATTGAACAAGAAGGGAGGGGGAGTGTCCAAAACGATCATTAAAGATTACGCCTTTTGATGTATTTTGAAGCATGTGAAGTAAGATTTAAAATAAAGAAATGCTTTCGATTGAAGAGAACTTCATAAATCAGTTTTTAAGAGATGATTTGGGGACCCCTGGGAATCTTGGGGCCCCAGGCAACTGCCTGTGTTTGCCTAATTGTAGCTACGCCCCTGCTCTGGATCCAAAAATGAACTGAACTTTGAAATAAAATAACACTTGAGTTAGAAGAACTAGTTTAACAGCTTGGTTTAAAGAGAGATGAGGGTCATACTTACTGCAGCGATTCTTATAACATTTGTGCTATGGGCTAATATCAACATTATCTATATCACAGACTTTGAAAATAGGCCACAGTTCTCACACGTGCAATGTATTCCATAATACACCTGATACTTGCAGGAATAAATAAAAAAGATGAGGATTGGCAAAAGTTAAGACGAATGTTGATTCAATGTGTAAAGGACGAAGTGTTCACTCCTGAACTGAGCTTTGTACAAAGAGTTGAAAAACGGTATATGTTAGTTAGTATTGTGCATCAGTGCAGCTCTGCATCATTACAAACCACCTGGTCCAAAATAGCTCTCAGTTAATTCAACACCTCTCCTTACGTAATATAAACCTTGGTGTTAGTCACAGCTTAGTGCACCAAATGAAAGAATAAATCAACCCCTGATTCTCGTCACTTGTGAGCAGCAGTGTCACAAAGTTAAGCTAGGTGTCTTCACTCCCAGAAAGGTACCTGGAGCAGCAGGAGCTTCCTCTGCTGGGGCTGCAGGCGCTGCCTCTGCCTCGGCTGCTGGAGCTGCCTCAGCCGGTGCCTCCTCGGCGGGAGCGGCGGCCTCCGCAGGTGCAGCTTCGGCGGGTGGGGCCTCTGCAGGTGGGGCCTCTACGGGAGCAGGAGCGGGCTCCGGGGCCGGCTCAGGTGCCTTCTCGGCAGCCTTCTTGGCTGGGGCCTTCTTGATGGGGGCAGGTTTGGTTGGCATCGTGCTGACAGACAGCTAGTCCTCAAAATGACGGTGAGGATGGTCTAAGGTAATATATATAGCGAAGAGGATGGGGGGCCTGTCAACAACACGGACGACTCCACCCATCCAGAGATGATGCCCTCAATTCACTTCAGGCTCATCTTCATTTCCGAGAAACGTGAACTAACGCTGTCTTATTTGGGTAACAAAGGAAACTGACGGCTAATTCTTTTAGAAAATAAGCTAACACCTCATTTAAATAACAGTATGTCATTACAAAAATCCCCAAATGCATTTAAAATAGATACACAGCCTCATTCACGTTCATCAACAGAGGCGTTAGCGCCCTCTGGTGGACATTATGTTCACTAACAGACAGGAAGACAGGGAGTGGTGTGAAGAATGGCATGACTTTATTGTGTCCTTTGCTCAGCGTTAGACATATGGGATTTAATGTGGTTATAGAGACATGCCATAAAACCATTCTTAGGCCTCCTTTAAGCCAAGTGCTCCTTCCCACGAGAGGAAGACAATAAAACCACCCAGGATGCCTGTGTTCCCCTCACAGGTACGCCTTCTCTTGGATCTGATATAGACATGTTTTTAATGATTGTTGTCGCAGATGCACTATTTACAGTGTTTACAATAATGACGTCATGTACAAAAGAGGAAAAAAAACCTTTACAAATATTTGCATAAGAAAGAAACAAATGTCTGCTCTTAAAAATGAAAGAGGAAGATATCCAGTTATCAAAAAATCCCTCCCATGATAAGGTTAGGTGTGGTAGGTCCAATGAAAGAAAACTTTGGGAAACACATCAAGGATACCTGCATCAACATCACATCTGCTTCCAACTCCCAGGAAACTCCACCAGGGTGTCAAATCTTTCACACTTAGGATTAAAAACGGTGATAAACTGCACACAAGCAGCCCACATTCTTATCTACACAAAAATCCCCTGAACAAACAGCTCATCACCAGCCAAACCAAAGTCAGGCTTTAACAACCCACTCTCCACCTTAATCTGAGGATCAAGGTGTGACATTAAAGTGATATCAGAGTGGGTGAGAGGAAGATGTTTCCTCTACATGGAGGCCTCCGTGTGGTAGTTTAATAAAGCAGCTTCCAGCAGCTGTAGGCCAAATTGTGATTCAGGCACAGTTAGAAGTAGGCATCATGTCTCTACTTTACACCAGCACCCTGTTTGGAAAAGTAGAGGAAAAACTGGGCAGAATATGGCAGTTTGAGGTACTTCAGGGTGTAGGGGCTCAGGGCTGATAGGTTTGAGAATATCTCCACAAACTTCCTTTTAGGCCTTTTCCTTGATCACGAGAACAGTCAAAGATATGAGCAATAAATACTCTGTAATCTACAACTCTAACATATATTATGTGCAAACAAATGAAGAGAAGGAACAGGGGGAAGCCACTTAAAAATGAGTATCAACCTTTCTTCAGCCCTTACTCTGACAGTTTCCTCTAAAAGTGTGTGAAAGGAAAATGATATCTACACTGTAAAAAATGGGGGTGTTATCAAAGATATAAAAAGCAAATGCAATGAGGAAGAAAATGCTTCATATGTTGTTTGTTTCACTGATGTTTTTTTTTTTCAAGATGATGAAGGAATGATACAGTAATGACAAACTTGTGACTCCTCTGCTTCTTAAGATGACAGCGTAATGTGTATCTGTGTTGGTAACTGGTGGACACAGGTGATATTTGAAGATGACTCAGTATAAAATCCTACAAAATCAACATTTTCAAAGCTGTATCCTCATCTATCACAAGAGATTATGTGTGTTAAAACCGGTATCTAAATACAGAGTATGAGCAAGCATAGCAAGAGATGGTGGTCCTGTTTCGACAGAACGGATACACGTGTTGACAATAATGTATGCTGAGTAGGAGTGTTTATTACTGGAGGAATCTATTGGCAGCTGAGTCTGTTTATGATGACAGCTCCTCACCTGAAACTGATTCCCTATTTCACTATATATCAACCATGCATGTTACTCTTACAGATCCCACATCCAGTTGATGAATGAAAAGGTGTCTGAACTGAGAAAAGAAAATAACATTCAAGGCCATTTTCAGAGCTGTGTTGCAGTGTGAGTTGAGTTCTTGACAGAGCACCTTTGATGAGACTCCAGCAGCAGGAGGCAGATAGAAGACAAACACTGCCATCTAGAGGAGGTCCTAATGAACTGCAAGTTTTGCCCAAACTGATCATCCTGTTTTTTCACACAAAGTCTCTGACACCAAAAATCTAATTACCATGAGTAGAAAATAAAGTGCATTTTTGTCTGCTGTCGAGTGTTGATGCCACTTTTGGGGGATTACTGTTGAAATGAGTCATGCACCATCAGTAAGCACCAATAGTTGTTTGGGAGATTATGGCCTGAAAAAAGTAACATGATCAGAGAAGAATGGTGTTGATCATTAGGATTATACGTCTTATTTTGCATCAAATTACTCAGGTTACCATGCACTTGCAGATTCAACAACAACCCATCTGGAGCAAAAAGAGGGCAGAGAAAAGACCAGTCTCTCCCTGACGTGATCATCACAGCTTCCGATGAAAGCACTTTAACTGTCTTTTTGTCAGCAAACCCTTCATCCTTAATCTCTCTGACTTTCTCTGTAGATCCTTTACACTTTGTAGCTTTGCTGCTCACTGAGCACACAACAGAATCAACTGCTGAGTCTTTGAAGTCTCTTTGGGAACAGACTTGCTGTGCCAGCTATAATAAAGAGTTCATAGTTCCACAGTTTGACTGACAGTCACACTTTCTCCTCAGAGAGTGGCCTGCAGAGTGGGATCCAGACAGCCTTCCCGCTCTGGAGACTCAATGTAGTTTGCAGACTCCTGGAGCTTCAGCAGCATGGCCATCTGTGGGCAGGAGGAAGAGACAGGTGAGTTAAACTGCAGCTTTGCAGACATGATTCTCATGTATCATACCCTGACGTGTCAGATAACATCAAACTACGTACTGCATGAGCTGAAACTGTACTGAGGCTTCAGATAACACTCACCAGTGGGTCTGACTCCAGTGTGCTGGGTGGAGGTGTATCTTTCGGGAGCTTCTTCTCCTCACTGGGTGGACCTATGCTGGGGGGAGGTAGATGAAAGAGCCTGGACTGATCCTGCTGTGCATTGGGCCACGGGAGAGTTCCCCTCACCCACTCCACTGGATCCTCCCATACTGCCTTATGACCGTGCACCTACAAGAAAAATAACATATTGTAAAAAAAATGCAAGACAAGAGGCGTAGGAGTCAGTGTGTAAAAGTAACCTTTTACATGCACTGAAAAAAACTACATCTTATCAGGTGTTTTCATCTTTTTTTATGTAAAAAGTGTCTTGGTGTACTTAATATTAACCAAATTCAATAAAAAGTACCGGGTACCAATTCACAAAAAATGAAATGGTACCATGTATAAGTATCTAAATGCATCCTTGTGACTGGGAGGGAGCGGGGGAGAGAGATTTTCCATGCTGGACATGAACACAGCACTGCAAGGTTATATACTGAAGAATAAATATGTTTAATTGAAAAGAACTGAGATTCTATTATTAAACCAACTGATTGATTTTTACCACATTAACACAAAAAAGTACCAAAAATTGGTACCGTTTGGTACCGGGCATTGGTACCGTATTGATTCAAATGTGAAAGGTTCCAATCTCTACTTAATACAAGCCCCATTTAACTGGCCAGCCAAGAAAAATGTCTTATTTTAGGTTATTCCAAGACAAAAAAAGGTCTAAATTGCTTGTAACAAGTAAAAAAAATCTGCCAATGGAACAAGAAAAATTTGCTCAAAACTAGAAAAATGTCTTAATACAAGTAACTGTTGTCTTGTTCCATTGGCAGATTTTTTTTTCACTTATAACAAGAAATTCAGACCTCATTTTTGTCTTTTAATCACTTGAAATAAGACATTTTTCTGGACTGACCAGGTGAATGTGGCTCATATTAAGTCTAAAAAAGCATTTTCTACTGAAAATAAAACAAAAACACTTGATAAGTTTTCAGTTTTTTTTGTGTGTTAGACTTGAAGGGGTCATTTGCATACCTTGATGCCATCTTTGGCTCCTTCCTGTAGGTACGGTATGATGGAGTGGTTCCAGAGGTCAATAAACCACTGTCTGAACTCTGCCACTGACACAGGACACGACAGGAAGAAGCAGGGACCTGTAGAGGAAGATATTTCTGTTAAATCAGCTATTTAAAAAAAAAAAACACACACGAACTGTTTTATTGATCCCCGTCTCTCACCTATGAGGAAGTCTGAAGTGCTGTGTTTCTCCAGGAAAGCATGCAGGTGGTACCAGAGCTGGGGAACCCAGTCTAGTACCCGTAGGAGAGCCTGATGGCGTGCTGCGTCATGCTCCTTCTCCTGGTAGGCCTCCACAGCTTTACGGTGTAGGTACCTTAGCAGGAACCCGTTGGCAGGCTCCACATTGTTGGAGAACGTCACCATCCTGAGGCCACGTGTGGAAAGACAAAACGTGTTAAAGCTAAATTCTTCACTTTAATAAACAAAAAACTGGGGAGGTCGAGTTAGTATTCTTGAGACTTGTCGTCACCTGAAGCTGAGGTGCAGTCCGTGGTTAGATGACATCTTCACGGGCTGATTGGTTGTTCCAATGACGTAAGGGCTGAAGAATTAAGAGAGGAGATTAATGATTCATTCCACAATAAGCTTCTTTTCCTTCCAGAGTAAAATGCTGTGATGTGTGTTAAAAAGGACTCACCATTTATGATACTTGCAGGTGAGTGCTCCGTTAACAAGCTCAGTGATGGCGGCTGAGTCGCTAATATCATCTATCAAAACCACCAGCGGCAGCTCGCCTCCGCTCTCTCTGTCGATCTGATTGGCTAGATCAGACAGATACAACTGCAGCTCCTGTGAAAGCAAAGAAATAAAAGCTTAAAAGTCTTTCAACTTTTTGTAAAGAAAGAAACGGCAAAGGGTAAAAGTCTTCAGCTGTGTTTTACCTTATGCGTCTGACGGTGCATGTTGAAGGTCACAGCAGAGCTGCGGCCTATGAGAGGCTCATGCTCGGCCTCTGGCGAGTCGCTCTGACTGCGCTGCAGGAGGTAGTGGGCCAGACGCTGAGCCAGGTAAGACTTTCCTGTCCCACTGGGACCAGACAGAACCAGACGCCTGTGCTTCAGCAGCAAGCTGATGTAGTGCTGCATCATTGGCTTAGGGATCAGAGTCTCAAACACCAGAGAGTCAACGCATTTCTCTTTCAGACCTGGAAGTGGGAAGACAAAGACATGAGAGAGGGAACAGGCAGCATTTGTTATTAAATTATTTTCATGACAGTTTACAAAAACAAATTTCCATGACTACTTATATCAAAAAACAATTATTTTTCATCTTTTATTACACCTGGATAACTTAGAAATAACATAACATAATAACATAATAACATATTTTTAAAAGATCGACTCCCTGAAATGAGCAACTTACATTGTACAATTTAACAAAATCAGCTGAAACAATTTGCTCTAAACACAGAGCAAAATAAAAAAAATACACACTTTCTTGAATCAGTGACTCACCTTTCAGGGTGACAGATATTTGAGCTGAACCACTGCTGAGACAACGATATGGTGAAGTCTGAGGTTTCTCTCCACCAATCACCCTGTGCCCTCCCTGCGTCAGCTGGTACTTGTGCAGTGAATCACAGGACAGACCCAGGCTGGATGTGGGGTCCACTTGAGTTAGGTAGTCCTGTTTCAAGAAGACAGGGTTATTTACTGAATTGAAGGTGTAATTTCACACATGAAAAAAATGAGGTATCAGCTTACCTTGAAGGTCTTGGCTATGAGAGAGTCCAGACATGCCCAGTCTGTTCTCACACTGATCGGCACTGAGCCCAGGAAGAACTCCTGCTGCTGTTTACTGTCCTGCAGAGACACAGAGAGGAAACGGGTGCTCAGTGTCTCAGATGTTTGAGCATAAGCTCTGTGGGTAGTCAACTTGATACTGTAGCTATTACAGGTGTGTTTTGTTTACCTCTGCTTGATCTGCAACACGCACCAGTACCCGTGCAGACACCTCATCAAACTGAGAAGACACACTTAGTGTCTCAACGGGGGACAGGTCTGAAAGAAAAGAGGGCAAAAACTGGATGAAAGCACTTCATTCACATAAATTAGTTTACTCTTGTGTATTAAATTATTATAGTTGAAAATCTGTGCATTTGTGTTTTTTACCTGGATCTTTACAATCATTCAGACTGAGGCTGAAGGACTTGGTGAGGGACATGCTCATTGGCTGCCTCAGTGAAGGCCCCAGAAGAGAGGCCAGGCCTGAGGGCTGAGACGTGGAAGACGTGGGGCCAGAACCAGGAAGATGGAGCTGACTTCCTGTTTTCAAATGGTCGTTTTCTGCCTTCAGGTTCTCCACTGTTGACTAAGACACAGGCAGCAGAAAATGTCAAATTCAAGCAACATTAAAATAAAATTGCACTTATATTCCATATATTACTGCACAGAGCAGACATATAATAGGAAACGAACCTGCATGTTGTTCATGGCTTCTCGGAGCTGCTCCAGCTGATGTGCAGAGCTGAGAGCTTCCAATCGGATGTCTGTCAGCTCTCTTTCCTTTACCCAGAGTTCTGAGCGTAAATCTGACACTGCGGTTTCCTCGTTGTCTCCTTCTTCTGTACTCTCCATGATCCTAAAGACAGGAGGATACACTCATCAGATACGTTTTTTTTTTTTAACTAAAGTGGACTCCGTTCTTTTTGGCAGAGAGCTGGGGGGACTGGGTACTTACACAGAAGAAGTGGCAGAGGTTGAAGTTTTCAGAGATGAAGACAGGTTTTCTTCTCCTCCGTCTCCTCCTTCATGACTCATCTTTGGGGAGTTAGGAGCTGAGGAGTCTGGAGTGGCGATTTCCTCGATGTCTGAGTATGTTTTTGTACCTTTTTTGATGCTGAAGGCCTTGTTGAAGGAACTCCTCAGCTACATGGAGAGGGGACAGGCAGGAAGGAGACAGGAAGAAAGTGAAAAACACTCAAAAGAATTTCTTCATTTCGTACTCAGAGGTGTGAAAAAAGAGGTGTTAGGATTGTTTTGATACATGCTAAATGTGACAGAAGCAGTTTGTCATTTTGGGAAACATTTTTTTGATTTCTAGCAAAAAGTGAGATGAGAAGAAACATTTGAAAATATTTCTGGTTTCTTTTGTCTAGCTGTTGCTAGTTCAAGTTGATGGGATGTAACTTAAAGTATCAATTGGTTTCCCAGAAGTCACAAAATACTCCTTCAACTCTTCAGCTGTTTTTTTTTTTTTTTTTTTTGCAAATAGATCCATGTTATAGTCAGTTCATGTTTTTGTGTATTAGCTGCTGGATCAGAGTGGGTTACATGTTAAGGCTGCACAAGAATTCACTGAAGGAAATACACAGAAATGCACAGAAATGCATGATTTAAACAAGGAGGAACATGAAGCTAAATAAACTTAGATTAAAATAACTGAGTCCACTTCTTATGAAACGTCATGTCTGCTGATTGACGCTGCAAATGAATCCATTTAAATCAAATATCTCAGAACAGTCGTCAGGGAGGTCAATGAGCAGAGATGGAGGAAATTTGAGGATTGTACCGATGGCCCATCATGCTGTATGATAGAAAACTACAGTCTTAACTGGGACTCAGTGACTGCACTCACCTCAAAAACCTATAAATGAAAAATAACAACACAAAGGAGGGAAAGACTGGTCAAACATGCTGTAGTTGGGTTTGTGTCCTCACACAAAGAATGTTAATCTAAGCACAGACACACACCTGACTGTGAGAGCATAAGTGGTTTGTTCACATGCAGGGTGTATTCTTACCCAGCTCTTCTTCTTCTTCTTTTTAGCGTCTTGGTCCTTTAAGCTTCCCACACTCGACATGCTGGTCAGGCTGTTGAGACTAGAGATGCTCTCACATGAGTTCTGACGACGGATCCTCATGTCTGGAGCAGAAGAAAACTCAGGGTCAGAAAAGGCAAACAGGCAGAGGCAAGGAGGAAGACGAGAGATGAACAAGTGACTCGTCAAACCTTTCGGGTTATCTGGGTTGTTTAAAGCGCCTTGGATGACAGCCTGGGCTTCTTCATTTTTGGTCTTAAGAGCTTCGATGGTCTCCCTCAGCTCGGACAGCTCAGAGTCCTGTATGAGTGATAAAAGTTAGAGAGGATGAATCAGAGCTGTTAAAGCTTTCTACCACTTCTGTTGGTGAGGAAAAAAGTGTTGAGCTTTTGAACATTTGGGAGGTGTTTCCTTTTTTAATTTACAGCATTACATAGCGAACTAGAAAAGCACTCAGATTGTCATTGTCACACAACACTTTAGTCCTGCTTTAATGTTATTCTCCCTTTCAGCAGACTGTCTGCAACAATTTGGTGTTAGTTGCAGGTTTGTACGATAATTTGTTACCTGACGGTGTTGAAAATTATGATGACCCAGTTCATATTTCATACTCCAGATCTTAGTGTCCAGAATGTTGCCAAGAACTGGATTGTACTTTTACAGCTGTCAGAAATTATGGTGACCTTGTCCTGTATTGTTTTGCAAAGCAATCCGACCATTTATGGTGGAGTTATATACACATATGGTGAAAACAGCCCTATCTCACAATGATAAAGAATCCTTAAGAAAAAAATTCCTGGATCCGGACAGTGATCCTGATCACCTCCAGAATTTAACCACTTCTTTCTTATCCCATTTTGAACATTTCCTCAAAATGTCATCAAGATCGGTTCATTAGTTTTTGAGTTGTATTGTTCACAGACAAACAAACAGACAAACTCTCCCTCTTTGACAAGGCTCCTCAAAGTGGATCAGCAACAAAAATGTGTTTCAGTAATACATGAAAAAGGAGAAAGGTGGAAAAATGAAAAATGACCCCCCTGGGAAATTGTCCTAGTGGGGTTTCATTTATCTGTATAGACATTCTGTATTTAGATTCCCCTTTTCATGCATATTTAAGTGGTGTGCTGTATTTTAAAAGTGTCACTGCTCAGTTACAGAGTAACAAATTTTACATGTAGGTTTTATGACTCTTGAATTCTATTTCAGGTTTTGCCATTATTTTAAAATATTCAGAATAAACATGAATATATTTTCATATGTTTTGGAGACAGGTGTTGTTGGCTGCTATTTTGATCTAGCTCTATGACTAAAAGCATCATCACCAACTCAAACACCTGGCAGGCTCGATCTCCCTCATGATTTCTTCAGTTCAAAAGGACAAAAAGCTGGGAACAAGGCAACCTCTCTGTGCTGCTTGTTGTGTGTTTAAGTCGATTGCACTCCCCTCGAAATGGATCTGCCCGACCCGTCTCCTCAGAGTTAAACAGCCCGTGCTCCAGGCTGAGCTGCACAGGTCAGTGCGCTGGCACAAAAAACAAAGACTTTTCTGGAGGGTCTAGACGAGCCTTTCAAAGGGAGCAGCAGGGCATGAAGCAGCGAGACAGAGACCTCACATTAATACCCGCTCTGAACATCGCCTTGAGCGCTGATCAATTCTCTCACACCAGCGCGGATACAAAGGCTGAAGAATGCTGGAATGTGCTGTTTGGTTTGGGTGCACGTGCAAGCTGTTTGCACTTTGGGCCACTAAGTAACCCCGAGGGACCAGAGCCTGGGCCTCTAACCTACATTTAGCTCCTCTTTGCAGGCTGCGATCAAAGTCACCTCCCTGTGAGTTTGCATGCTTTTGGCTGCCTGCTCCAGACAGACACAGCGCTAAAAGCTAGCACAATTATATTTCTGTGAGTTTGAGTAAGTGGGCTTTATGCTGTTTTTGTAACTTGATGGAATGATGGGTACATTTATCAAAATGTATGAATGTGAGTATTGTGAGCTATAGAGAAAAGTTTTTCCCAAGTTATTTTGAATCACCTATTAGTGTTTTAAAGTAAGGAAGTTATGACATTTAGAGAGGTCGAAAGTCAACAGTTTTTTTTTTTAGATTTTGCGTTCTACACATAGTTTTGTGCGTTCCTGAACCACATGAATAAGATGAAATAAAGATTGTGAAAGTTGAAATGTGTGTTGGTGATGTTACCTTCTGTTCATGGCTGAACGACAGACTCTGCAGCCGAGTCGTCATCAGTGCCAAGCTTTGCTCAAAGGCAGCCACAAGATTTGCCTGTTTGGAAAAAAAAGCAAGTATTATCAAAACACTGATATAAAACAGGAAGCCAGATAGATAAACTCAGTACAGATATATATATTTTCTTTGATAGAGCATCTTTTGGACATAGATAAAGTTTTCAGATCATATCCATATCGATTTCATTCAGCAGGTTTCCACTGCTCTTTTACCCCTGGATAACACACAAAGGCTGAACAGGGTGTCTCCTGTGGAAAATCCACCTCCTCCCTAATCTCTGCCTCACCCTCTCTCTCACACACACACACACACACACACACTACAGACGCCAGCAGGAAGGGAAAATTACTTTCCCCTCTCCTTCATAGAATACATTAATGCAGAAATATAATGGATTCAGCCCAGTCATTAATCCAGCACATGATCCTGTTGTGATCTCAGCATGTGTTTAGCATATTCATTGTCCTCGAATAATAAGGTCATATGAAAAAACACTGTACAGGGGGAGAGAATACACACACGCACACACCAACAACAAAGAAAACACTGGGTCGGTGTGTGCGGCTTGAAGCCATGAAGAATATTGCCGACACTGTACTCCTGCCCTTGGACCAGTGTGGGGTGTTTCAGAGACAACCTTGCAGAGTAGAGGGAAGGGAAGGGCACCTGCATGTGTGTGTCTGAGCGTGTGTGTGTGTATGCACTGCAGCTAAGTGGCTCTGGGAGAGGTTCAGGAGGAGGTTAGCATTATTCAAGCTTCACCACGGATGAGAAATGTGCTGAAGCTGCAGAGAAATGATGTATGACTGACATGCCACAGTTTAATGTAAATCCTTCTCTGTGAGTCTCTTTCCAAGTTTCTATGAAGGGCACATTCTTCACCTTGTGTGAAAAATTGAGTTTGGAGGCAGGAAGAGAGTGTGTTAGGAATCTGTGTTCATGCCAACCAATCTAATTAAAAGAAGTATCAATCAAATCTGTTACACTTCCTTTGACGACACAGGCACAACCTAAGTTTATTTAGCATAGTGATAAACCAGAGTCTGAGATTCAGTTTCTACATGAAGACTAGGAAGTGCTGCCCTGTTGTTTGTGGCTGCCTTTTGCAGCAGCTCTCTCTTCTTTGTCTGTTTTTTGTAATTTTTTTTGTCTCTTTTTTTCGTAATCTTTGTATTTGGAGTGGATCATTACTTTGTTTGGCTCATTTGTTGGTCATGGACACCAAACTTTTTGTGGCTTCAGTGATATTTTTACTACTTTTTCTCCTGTGTTTGTCTGGAGATCCTACATGTAACCATGGCTGCATTGTTTACATGTGAACTCAGCCGTTAGCAGCCTGTAGCATGTCAATGCTAACTGGTGTAAGGCCTGATGTCTTCCCATAAGGTGAAGAGAAGGAGGTGAGGACGACGTGCTGGTTCTCAGGTGTGAGCTAAGAAGTGACGACATCGACCTGTCCTTCCATCCATCATTATTGGGAACATAAGATCTATCTCCAATAAGATGGACGAGCTAGCTGTGCTAAACCAGCAACAGAGGGAATACCAGAGGGCAGAGTAGCATCATGCTATTCATAGACATGGCTAACAGAGCTAACATCAGACACCAACGCCATGTTGGCAGAGCTTCACCTGCTGTGAGCAGACAGGATCTAGGAGACAGAGATGGAGCATGACTGAAGAAACTCAGTCCTGGACCCTGTGGAGGTGGGGGCTGGCTGAACTGGAGAATGATGGACAAGCTGTCATCATCTATCTTGTTATAGACCTTTTTGCACTTTTTATACACTTTCTTTCTTCTGTTTTCTTGATTGCTGCTGTGACTTCAATTTCGTTGTACTTGACAATAAAGTTCTATTTTATTCTATTCTATTCTATTCTGAAGCACTAAAAAGCAAAGAGAAAAAGAAGGACACAGCTTAGGACACTGCTCCATTGCTCATTTTTTTTGCCTGCGACTGCTTGCTGCACACATGTGGAGTCTTTATTATGAGTATCAGTTGCCTCTGCCTGAGGGTAGATGTCATGTCGAGCTGGACAGCTAATCAGGATGAGTGACATGTAATGGGGTTTTAAATGGAAGGGAGGGGCCAGGACAAACAAGTCGCCCCAAGGGAAAAGTTACAAGATGGATCTGTAATCTGTAATAAGGCGTGCGTAACACTTTCTGATTGATTTAACCATCATTTGGTTTATGGTCCACGATCTTCAAAAAAAAAAAAAAAAAAAAGAAGTTGAAACTGGAAAATATAATCAATTTAAGATAAGTGCCTTACATTCTGAGTCCTTTTTTGCATATTTCTAGTATCATTTTTGGAGACTACAGACTTGGTTTCAGATGTAAACAAACAGACACTGATTACATACGTTTGCTGTCAACTGAGTTGTCAGGGATGACACTTTCTCCTGGGATGATTCCAGCTCCCTCCTCAGCTTACGGATTTGCTGTAAGACAAAAATAGTTCATTAAAATTGAGAAAATATACTAAAAGAGTTTAGATAAGTTGTTATCACCCAAGTGACGAGTCGAGAGGATGTTGACCATGAAATTAATGACACTTTTCTCTCACAGACATCAGGGATGAGAGTGATGGATTGTTGAGGAGCGGTAATGAGATGGAAAGGAAGAAAGAGCAGTAAAGAACACTCTTACCTCTCCCTGAATCCTTTCCTCAGCCTTCGGAAGCAAGGGGAGTAAAAGTCAAGATGTTAGATGAGACAAAAAGGAGAGGAGAGGAAGAGAGCGAAGAGGAAAGGCAAGGAAAGGGGACTAATAAGGGAATTTGGCAGCCAAAGGCAGGAAGTGCTGCCTCCAGTGTGCAATCTTTTAAGTGTGAAACAAAGGCAGCATCACTGCAGACACAAACACACGTAAATACACACCATGCCACATAGAGAGCTGTATCTACCTGAGTCTGCATGCTACCCACACTCACCGAGGAGTAGCTTGACGAGGCGTTGGATGCCAGGGAGAGGACAGACCCATGGACTGAAAAACAAAAACATAAGAGTGAAATAAACCAGTCAGGGTGTCAGTAAGATACAGGGTTGCAAAATGAGTGAAAAGAAAAGTAGTGAACAAATCAGGGGCTCACCTTCATCCTGGTCCTTGTCCCTGAAGGATCCAGAGCGAACCATTCCCATGCTGCGAGGACGGTCTGCCAGAGACAGCGTGCTGCCCAGTGGAGAAGCTCCAAACAGCTCCATGGAGGCATCGTGTGTTGGGATGCTGTTGGATCGAGTCATTCTGGGAGGTCCACTGATGGGGCTGGGTACTATGGGGAAATCAAAACAGTTATATCACAAATCAAATCAATCTTTATTTATAAATCACTTTTCATACAAAAACATGTAACACAAAGTGCTTTACATTAATAAAGTTGCAAGTTTTATTGAAGATGCTGTTACACAAAAGCACAGATATACTCACCCATACTGGTCTTAGAGGTTCGAGGAAGGGAGGTGGGTGAGGACAGAAGTGGGAGAGTCAGCGAGTCGGTCATACTGAGGATAGTATGGGAGTGTCTCCTCTCTCCTTTTTCCTTCCCTTCATCCTCAGCCTGGGAGGCACCGCTGAAACTGCACAGACAGAGGACAGAGTCAGCGGTCACAATGGAAAAAGTGACTCTACAGTCAGGCTAAAAAAGAAGAAGTCATTATGGATATGTCATGAAAAACTATAAGCAGATTTTAGGGGCTTCGTTCTGGCTTTGTTCACGTACATTTTTGAGACTTTCACCAACCCAACAAGGACATATTTTGCTGTGTTATATTTGTGCACATTTTAGTTTGATGAGCTTTGAACACAAAGGATAACTTTGATCTTCATAAATCTTATCTACAGTCCCCACATCTGATGTTTTTGTTTCAGAGTGCATGTTTGAACACAGAAACCAAAACCCTCCAGTCATTTACAGTGAGTCATTTTGAGGGATTAGGGCTGAATTTTAAAACACAATTGACAGGAAGATGGGGGTTAATACATCCATCATTCTCTGTAGATCTTATCAATGGGCTCTCTGTACTCGTAAAATTAATGAACTGCAGCCAAATTGCATCACACTGCCTGAAAATCCTGTTACCAAGGGTGTGTATGTCCTGTATCTATGTGTGTGTCTGCTTACCTCAAACCTTTCTTTGGCAGCGTGTTTCTGTCTCTCTGAGAGCTGTGGAGATTAAACAATGTCATTATTAAACCAGTGGTGCAGGGAGTTATTAAGCTCTCAAGAACAGGCAGCAGGCACAAAGAAGCACAGTACCACTGTCAGACAGCTGGTGTCAGCCCGTAATTATGACTTCAGTCACCGAGGCCTGTACAGCACTGATAGTAGGCCTGCAATAATAACAGCCTAGAAACCCATCAGTCTGTGTGTGTGTGTGTGTTAGCGCTGTATGTGGTCGGCCTTACTTGTGAGTTAACAATAGAAATACTATTTTTAGCCTTCTCATTAAGCAGGATTTTAAATGTTTTGTGTTAGCATATACGATGAAAAAATAAATCTGGTCCTTGACAATACAAATTTTCTCCCAGTGTTTTTATGCAGTAAATAAATTGCTCTTCCTACTACATCCTGGCTCATTTTCGTCAGGATGAGCAGATTTTTGTCATCAAATGCCAACAGTATCACCTTTTTATGTGCCCACTGAATGTGGTGAGGGAAGTGCATGACTGTAGCGCAGAACAAAGTAAACCAGATATCAAAGAGCAAACCTTATCCACCCTGCCTCCTCTAAACAATTAACAATATGGGTGCAGTACCTCAGATGACCAGTAGGAGGAGCTACATACTAGTGTTCCAGAACATGCAACACTGTATTAGCTCTGAGAATACTAACTAGTAGAGTAGAATCTAAAAGAGGAAAAGTCTCTCATCAGAAATGACTCTCACCTGTCAATGAGAGAAATTGAGACTTTACTCCCAGAGCTCCAGCTGGCAGGAGGGCCTGAGTCTTCCTGCCTGTTTTTGTCTCTGGACTCTAAGGTAGTGTAGCCTCGCACCAAGCTCTCTCTTTCCTTCTCCTTAGGCTCTGGGGCCAGACTCATGTGAAGTGGCAGTGACTCCATGCTGCGATGGAGCCCCGTCAGGCGAGGGTAAAGAAGAGGAGAAGTGCTTCCTGTGCTCACTTCAACACCCAGAGAAGAGACCTGTCTGGGCCCCAGACCTGTGCCAGAGCTAGAGAAGCAGTCAGAGGAGTTCACATTGAGTACAGGGGCAGGGCTGGGGGTCAGACAGGGACCAGTCGAGCTGGCCAGGTCCTGGAGCTTAGAGTAAGGGGGGATCTTGGGTGGGAGAGAGTCATGAACTCCCATGTCTAGGCTGTTGGAGTTCAGCTTATCCAGCTGGGCCATGGATGGAGGTTTAGCCAGACTGCGCATCCCTGATAGCCTGAAGACAAAGGAGAATAAAGGTGGAGAGAAAGCACATTTATCATCTCAATTTCAAAGTGTTGAAAGGTCAGAGGGGAATGTATGCTTGGTGGTATGATATGAGCCCTGGTACCTGTGTGTGTTGGGTGAGGGCAGATCCATGCTCTTGACGCTGCTCGGGGGTCTCAGACCCTGCAGCTTCCCTCCGTTCTCAGAGGGGGTCTGAGCAGGGCTGCCTTTCAGTGGTCCACCTCCACACTCAGAGTCAGAAGCCACAGATTTTGTTCTGGCCCTCTCTTTCTCTTTCTCTCTGTCTGTCTGGTTGACAGGAGTTGGGCTCAGGATCCCACGGCCTCCTGACTTAGTCAACCCGGATCCAGAACCGTGTCCCGAGGAGGGCTCTTTTAGCCTCGAGCCCTGCGGTGTTGTTGTGGAGGGTTTGATGAGCCCTGAGCCAGTGTCCATGGTGGTGCTCACAGGGCGGGCTGAGCTGGGCCGTGTCAGAGTGAGGGTGTTAGTCTTTGCAGGTCGAGGCAGAGAGCGGTACTGGAGAGACGTCCTGGCATTGGGAGATAGAAAACCACTCTGATCGGAGCTGTTGGAAACATCCAGACTTGTCTTTCGTCCTCCACCCCCACCGCCACCAGACACTGGTTTGACAGGAATACCAGACGTTTTAGGAGTCTTCCCTACAGCCGTGGAGTTGCAGGGTATGCCGCTGCCACCTGTACTGGTGACAGCAGGTGTGCTGGAGTTGTTAGTGCCATTAGCTGTGTTGGGCTTCTTGAAGCCAAAGTTTCCACCAGTCGAAGGCCTGACCAGGCCAGATGGAGGTTTGCGCTGCTCACCAGCGCTGGTGCCATTCCTGTGGTCTTTACCCGCATCAGAGGAGGAGCGCTGTAGGCCAGAGGACTTCACTGCTAACCGAGATTTATCCATCGGCTTTCCGTCTGACTTTGCTGAACCTGCCGAGTCAAAAGATAGGAAAAAAAAAAACCTGATGAGTGGTCTGAACAGTTTAAAGCCTGAGAGGTCTCTGGTGGTGAGTGAGACTAACCAAGCCATATTAGGGCATGATGTCTTATCTGAACACCTACATGGTCTGACTGTCTGCTGATAAAAACAAATCCCTGTCTGTGCAGACAGTGTGTAGACCAGACTCTCCGCCAGCTTCATCATGCGCGCACACACATACACACCAAACGCAGTTATCACGCAGTTACTCTTCTTTTCCATCCTGATGAACTAAAACTGTTTTCTCTGGCTTTCCAGTAAGTACAGGTCTGTGTGTCACAGCTGTACATGTTCAGCGTGGCTGTGGAAAACTGGTGTTCACACACATGGAGGCGTGTCTGCAGGCACAGAGCTGCGTGAAACACCCAAAGTAACTGTATTTCTTTAATGTTTTGAGTATGTTTGGGTGGAGTGAACGATAACCTCTGGAGCGCACATGGAGGGGAAATTATGTGATTTTGTCCCAATCTGTAGATTTCCTAGTTGGCAAATTAATTGGACTGTTTGGAAGTTATTAGGGGAAAAACACTCTATTAGACACATGTGCAATATATGCACCACCCACACAAGTGGAGTTCACACTGCCCACGCTCTTAATTTGTATGTAATGGGAGTTGTTATGGGAGGTTTATATACAAGGCATTAACAGAGTCAAAGAACTGCTGTTCAATGAGACCCACCAGCGTGCTGCCTTGGGACATCTGGAGTCACTTAAGGGTATTTATAAACCCGCAAAAGACACATAAGCACACGTAGGGCCAGACATACAGTATATGCCACACACACACTCACACGACCCTCAGTGATGGGATCTTATAGGAATGTGACACTGACAACACATAACACTCGCAGTTCTTCAGTAAACGTAAAAACTGGGTTTACGTGTCGAGTATTAAACTCAATCCATCGTGTAACCACAGGGTTGCACGCTCCAAAACCAGTTTGAGCTGCAGAAACACACACTGCTGGCAGTGAGAAGCAAACACACACTTACACGCTAACGAGATCCAGTCGTGCATATTAATTCTGATGTGAATGAAGCTTGATTTATGGAAACAGCGACATGTGTAGAGATTTATTGTTCCATGTCTTGATGTGATTGGCTGACATTCTCACTTCTTTTTTTTGTCTTTAAACTAATCAGGGAGATTATTTACACAATTATTGAACTCAAAGATAGTTCTGTCGTCTTCTTCCATCCATACACTCACTTATGTTTGAAGTGACTTCAAGACAGTTTCAGTATCTACATTTAGAGATTCTAATCTGTGTTATATTTGTTGACACAGGTGGCTGGATGCAGCATATGTTACAATAAGTGCATGTGACAGCGAGGAGGAAAAAAAGAGAGGAAGACACATGATCGGTCAGCAGCTATTTGCTCTGCTCAGACAGAAGCATAAACAGGAAGAGCACCTGCACAGTTTCCAAACCGCCAAACCACATTCTTCTGCAGGTTTGTAGTCTGCTGGCTACAAAAAATGACAGCACATGTTTATTCTGCAAGATGAGTTCAGTTTCTGACTGCACAATTAATGCAAACTAATGTCAATCAGTGCAATGTGGAGAAGAAACACTGGCTTTCAGGAAATAGCTGCCATCAAATATCTAATCATAGAATCAACAAGTTTTTAAAAAAACACACCAGAGTTGTTGTTTAACTGGATTTGCAAAACAAAGAGCCCGTAAAGTGAGCACATCTGTCCCTTTCTCCTCAAAGACCTCACACTATCCGTGTCTCCTACAATGCAACAAACATGCAGACATAGGAGTCCAAAATAAGACACACAAACAAACAATATCCTCCCTAACCTCGGGGGTTAATTGATGCTGAGGTTGAGATACAAAGACGCCGTCAGTCTGATAAAGTCTGCCACTCAGCTGGTTAAATTTCAGAGCTTTATTGCACTGATGAGCAACATCATCCGGTCTCAGTCTGCTTCTGCTTGACTTCATCATGTGATCAGTTTGAGAGTTTAACTTAGAGGTAGACCGAGCTGCCTTGATCATGTTTTCATACAGTGCACATCAATAACACAGAAAGCTTTACGCACTTCTCACAGGCTGATCCAACATCCTTTTCTGACATATCTGTCATTTCAACAGCTGGCAGCGCAAACAGGAAAGTCCCGCTGAAAGACAACTGTTTACACAGACACTACCTATCTATACTGGCACACATCACATTATCTAATATCCTGTTGTTTGGTTGACTATATGTAAGAGTGTGTGTTTGTGTGTGTGCTTACGTAAACGGCACACAGATGGTGTGCCTAAAAGGCAGCTGCACAATCCCCCCATTGTGGGCTTTGTGTGTGAGCGAGAGAGTGTTTGCGTGTTAAGTGTGAGGGGTGACACTCTGTTTGGCTGGCACAATCTCAGATGTGTCCGCACTCTCACATAGACACACAATTAGCTACACACTACTACAAACACACACTGTCCCTGGTCCAGTTGTTTCTGGGTACAAGGCCTTTATTTTAGTGCTATAAATTCTCTCTGTCCGGCACAAAAATAAAGCTTGGATAGGAAAGGCTGGACCAATAGGAAGGATAGAAGGACAGTTTTAGTCTGTGTGTGTGAGTGTGTGTGAGTGTGTGTGTGTGTGTGTGTGTGTGTGTGTGTGTGTGTGTGTGTGTGTGTGTGTGTGTGTGTGTGTGTGTGTGTGTGTGTGTGTGTGTGTGTGTGTGGTTGGCTGGCAGGAAGGGAGTGGGTGTTGATGGGCGTTTGATACATGGCACCACTTTCTAAAAGCCCGGAGGGTGGGCTGCAGCTGTGGGTGAATATGTGGGATGAAGACAGAGAGTGTGTCTGTGACTGTGTGGGTGTGAGACTGCCAGGAGGAGGGGAATATTAAAAAGACAGCCAAAGAAATGTGTCAGTGTGCTCAGGTTATGAAACCATTTCAAGCATAGTTATATATATTACAACCCTGGGTGCTTGTGTATGTGTGGTACATCACTCACCTGCCACTCTCAGCCCACTCTGAGTCGTGTGTGTGATTGGGGATGTGACTCCCACAGGTGGGATTCTTCCTTTCTTCAGCATATTCCCCTGACCCAGGGTCTGAGGTTTCTTCAGCTCTCCTTTCCCTCCTTCCAGCCCCTCCCCATGCGTGCGAGTCTTCTTCCACTTATTGGCCGACTCAGACTTGAGACTTCCTGTATCGTAGATGCTGCTGCCCTGACTCTTGCGGCTGGGTTTAGAGTCGTCAGTGTCCCAGGATAGACCGCTCTCCACCAGAGATCTCTTCTCTGCATCTGTGCGCATCTGAAAGAAAAAGACAATGAGACACTCAGAAACACTGATCAGGTCTTCACTGGCGAGGAAACAGTGTTTGAACACTAAAATCAGCACAGCAACACCAGTCACGCTAAAGGAACAGGTTCCTGGTCTTACGTAAAAATCAACATCAAGATGTGATTTTTTTTCAGCAAACTGAGCTAGATGCTGCCCCTATTCTGCTGGGATTAAAGTGACAGGTTTGAATTGTAAGTTGTAATGCATGTGGAAGATAAAATCCTTACACCTCAGTACACCAGATACGTGTGCAGTCTGTCTCACACTGACTGGTTGTTCAGTCTATAGACTGTATATAGAGTGGACAGCGTGGCTCCACTATTTACCATTGTACGGTTTTAAAGCCAAAATACCCCTGTCTCAGGCGCAGCCATAAGCTGTGCAGCCAGAGTCTATGCAGTAGAGACTGTGAGGGATTCTGGGAGAATCGGAGCCGGGTGACAAAAATAAAAATCACTTTTTGTCTTTCGAGAGTCTTATCACTTCTTGATGCTTCCTCCCGACACATTTTATAATCCCTGAAAAAATTACACAAGAACGGCAGCTGTCAGTCATCGTTAAACGTGACGTAAAACTTTGTTTTTAACCTCTTATAACCAATGAAAACGAAACTCTTCAGAAAAAAGAGGACTTGAATACAAGGCAGCCAAATGATATCTTCAAATCACCACAACAATCGGACATGAGAGACATTTCTAAGAAGTGTATACATTTTTTAAAGTTTGACCAGAGCCCATCTGGAATGACTGAAGAGACTGATTTTTTGACCTATACTGCAGCCAGCCACGAAGGGGAGCAGCTTTTGTGGCGACCTCACTTTGAAGGTCAGAACCGACCACAGCTGAGTAAGGTGACGTCCATTTTTTTTACAGTCTATGGCTCAGTCCGACAAGCTGCATTACTGACAGAGAGATGGAGTCACAGACCAAGTTCCCGCGCTTTACACTCTATTGATAAGTATCTTTTTAATTTATGTTGGGCTGTAAAACCTGAAACCTGTTGATTCCTGATCTGGCTCCACTCATTCTGTCCGTTTGTTGTCAGACTCAACCTAAATACGATCTAGTTTTAACACAGTTTATTATATTTTGAAAGTCACTGGGTGTTTTTGCGCAGTTTCCAGTCATGACCTCCTGTCTTGCTCAAACTTGTCTTCGCTGAATTTATGTTTTCCAGCTCTGCGTCCGGCAAAAATAGGATGGCTGTGTATTACTGTGACCTGCAGTGCCAGCCACGGAGCTGGACCACAATGGAGCGGATCCAGTTGACAGATTGATTTGAATGGAAATACATATATGGTCTGTTACCATGACAGATCAGAGACGAACTGGGGGTGCATCTGGTTCAGAACACCATAACTCCACAATGTTTTGTTACTACAAACTCAAGTTTCACTTTGTGAGACTGATTCATTTCCTCAAGGTTGAGTTTGGACACTGGGATGAATTACTCAACAGATCAACTCATCGGATCATTTACGGAAATAAAACAGAGCCGTCCTTTCTCAGCTGGTTCAGAGTTTATAAAACACCACTTGATGAGGTGAGTGGACTTGGAGAGAGCTTCAGACTCATCTTGGTGCTCTGAGCAGAAAAACATGTCGAACTCAGTCATCGCTGATGTCTCATCTCAGTCTGAGCCCTGCTGTTTGCTCTATTTGAACACTTCAAAGGAGATGGTGGAGGAAGATGCTGCCAACACACACGCACACACACTCACACACATGCACATTGTATACAGCCTCAGAGTGATATAATATACACCAGACACAAAGAAACTCCCACACACTGACCTACACAGAGAAAACAGACAATACAGACTAAACATAGTTTAACCAGAGGGGATGTGAGGAGTTAAACTGTGAGGTCATTGTGTGTGTTCTGAAAACATGCAACACACAACACCGGAATTAGTGTGTGTGTGTGTGTGTGTGTGTTTATTGGAGTCTGCATGAGGATATCACTTGTTTTCACTGAGGCAAAAAGCAACCCCCTGTAACAGTTACAAAAGCATTTGGAGGTGTGTGAATATGAAGCTCAGTGTGTGGGTGTGTGTGTGTGCTGGTGTGTGTCAGATCAGGACATTACACTGAGAGGTTCTCATGAAGACTCATACACTGAATTCCTTTTTTATTAAAACCAATAGACCCCATGGGCAGGTTCACATCACATGAAGACGAGTCATGCATGAGTGGAGGTACGTGTGCGTGCGTGTGCATGTGTGTGTGTGTGTGTGTGTGTATCCTGTCTGAACAGACCCTGTTGATAAAACATTGTCATTTCCTCACACAGATTCTCTGATTATTGAAACAGAGACGTATATCTGTTTGTTTAGCTGCAGCAAAAGATGGACAACAACACAGACATTCATAGACAGACAGGAGGACACACATACACACACAAAGGTGATGGTTCAATGGAAAGTTTGGTCCATGTCAGTGATGAAAAGAGGAAATCGTCTTTGTCATATCTCCTCCTACATGTAACACTTTTAGCTTTACCCATATCTCTGTCTGTCGTGTCTCTTTGTGCTCCCTTCCTGTACTCTCCCATCTTCCACCCTCATATCCTTGTTAAGTACATTATATAATAACATGTGGGAGATGAAGAGGAGGAGAGGACGTTAAGTCAGAGTTGCCTTTGAGGAAATTAAAAAGCAACAGGAGTAAAAAGGGAAACGTTGGAGGGATGAAGAGGAGGAAGCAGACAAAGAAAAAAGCCTCAGGACACAAAGAAAAAAAGAAACATCAGCTGAAAAAGACAGGGAGCAGAGAGCCATGTGGATGAGTCAATGTGGGGTGCATGGTGATGTGATAGTTAGTTGCCATAGCAATGATGCCATGGGGGGGTAATGGTTGCTATGACTCCTAAAACAAGGCGTAGAAGGGAGGTTCCCTGTTCTTACTGCTCGCTGGCCCGGATGCAGGATTGCAGATGGCCCCAAATGTGTGTGTGTGTGTGTGTGTGTGTGTGTGTGTGTGTGTGTGTGTGTGTGTGTGTGTGTGTGTGTGTGTGTGTGTTTGTGTGTGTGTGTGTGTGTGCAGATGGCCATGTTCTAGACCTTCTCTTCAGTATACGTGAGCAGACAAAGACCAGCGCTCTCAGCATCCCTGCTCTGTGGTTGCTATGGTTACGCAGATTCCTGCTCATGTTGTCTCTCTTCTCTAAAATCCCTCTACATCAGTCACATTAACCACATTGCGGAGGTGTGACCTACATCAGACACTCACAGAAAGCACATACAGTCAGTGTCTGGAACACGCTCAGCTACAGATGGATCTGAAAGAACCTCGAGCTGAGCCGCAGACAGGATTTGAAAAAGCAGAGGTCACACAGTGCTCAAATCCAACTCTCAGAGGACACAAAAATTAAAGCAGCACTGCAGATTTTTCATGCCAAAGCATCAATATACCAATGAACAAAGTGAAATTTCTCAGGAATGTTGTTCTGAAATCCAAGCTTATTACACCACTGAATTCAGGCCTTTGAGCAGCTGAATCAGTCCTGGAAGAAATACTAACTAGAGCTGGAAAGATAAAGTCTGAAACCCTTCAGGAGCAACACCACGGTGTGCATGGAAGAATGAAAAATGTCCCCTTGCTGTTATGGATTACTGTAAATCAGAGCCCAATAAATGTTTCACTTTTTATGACACTAGCTGGTCACTTCCTGACTCCCCCCTGGACAACGACAAAAGACAGAAAATCAGCTGCTGAACCTCCATAATGGACCAGAGTGAGGCCCTGGTGAACACTGCAGCCATCCTTCATGAGGAGTGTGAATTGCTTGGACATTGATCGCTGCAGATGTGATAAATACTACAGATGTGTGTGGAATATTTAATCAGGCTTTGTCTCTGACTCGTCTGTCCTGCTGTCTGTTCTGTGTATTCTTGTGTGAACATGTGTGTCCTGTGCACACACATCAGCGCTTCATCAATACCTCGCTGGATTAACGACTTAATCAATACTACTGTAACCAACACATGCTGCTAATCCATGTGTCAAGCAGACTTTGAGTGTTAGAGTGTGTGTTAGTGTGTGTGTGGTACCTACCACCATGCCGGAGTTTCTGCGGGAGCTGATGGGAGTGGTAGGAAGGGAGTTGAGAGTGGGACTGGTGTTGAACTCTTCGGAGCTGAGGTTATCGGAGCCATCACTCAAACCGCTGCTGATGGAGCTGCTCTCATCCCAACTAGAAGACAACAATACCAAAGAGGACTGGTCAGACAATATTCAAAAGGTAAGGCAGCATTTCAAGATCAGGGGTACAGATATTACATGGGTTACAGTACATCTGCAACAAACAGCTTTTACGTGGAAATACTGGAGTTTGTTAAACTAGTTTTAAAAACAGTACTAAAAACTAGGGCTGCACGATTATCGCAATCACAATCGCAATGTCAGAACATGCAATTCAGATTTTTCTCCATGATAACCAAGCAAGTCTGTAGACTCATCATGACACAACTTTTTTATTGAATCGCAAGCACAATCGCAATCGCAATATTGTCCACCTAATCGCAAATCGCACCTTTTCCCCAAATCGTGCAGCACTACTAAAAACCCACGAGTCCTTGTATGGCAACAAAAGAAATTGTTACAGTTGACAGTAGATGTAAACAAGTGTACAAATCAGCAGAGATAATTACAAGAGCAGTAATATAATTCATATAAACTTAGTTAAAAAAGTAATTCAATTTGTGTTTTGTAGATTTTTTTTGTTGTTGTAATATTTCCATCAATTAATCTTGTAGCATTGGAATTACAGCCATTTAAATGGTGCCACATTTGTAAGGAACATAAACTTCAGAGGAGCAGCAGCAGAGCTGAACATGTGTGTTGTGCCAAGGAAAATGTTGCCTAATCCTCTCTGCCAATGCTAAACAGCTCACTCTGTTGTTGGTATGGACTCTTTTTTTTGAGCTTCTGGTTCACCCAGGTGCTAACAAGCAGGTGCCTGATTGGCAGGGGCAGGGGCCCCGGTACAGGGGGTCAGTAGGTATCTGCTCCAAAGTATCTGCGGGCCATGTTTGATTGTTTGTTGAAGTTTAAGTAATAGAAAAAGAGTTATGGAGTCTGGAGTTATAAATAAGTACAGTTGAAAACATTTGAAATTCTCCTCCTCTTTTAACAAGCAGTAAAATCATCATGAACACACTAATTTTACATCGATCGTTTCTTTATAAGCCAAAGTGTTGCATCAGTATTCACCAGAGCTTACTGATAGTGCTAAGCGACATTTGGCTTAAAAAGGTCACATTAGAAACACCACAAGATTTCACAATAATTAGTGTTTAAGAGCATAAGATAGATACTGAGGTTAACTCCTCTAACCACAACCGATATCAATAGCACCATTAGTCATCTTGTTCACATCAAATGTAAAAATGTCAGTGAAGTGTCTGGAATTCAGACACTTCAAATTGTAATTACAGAAATTCTCATAAGTTGTTGAATTAAGTCAATTTCAGCAAACCTGAGTTAAAACTCCAATGCAACCAAACACCCACCTGTCTAAAACTGTGCTCCATCATGACATATTCTTTCTATCGCAAGAGACATAAAGAAAAATATTCTGTTTTCCAGCACAGATCAAAAACCATCACATACCACCACCCGCTCACCAGTCTGACTGAAACAATAAGTGGTATTTTGTGTTTGATCTCCTCAAGGTTAAACGCAGTATGAACCATCAAAGTTTCATCAGCTCGGTTACATCAGTGCCTGGTTTACTCGGCTCCATGTCTTCATGTTTGTCTTTTGATTAAAATTTCATTGACCTCAATTAAGCCAGCCTGCTCTATATAACTAACTTTTACACTTCATGAGCTGCAAAACTCTTGGCAAACTAAAATCTGGAGCACTCTCGTCAATATCTCAACCCACACGCACAAAAATAGCACTGAAGTACATATACACGGTTGCAATCGCCCACAAGTGCATGCTGGAGGGGAGTTTGAGCCAGGACTGTGAGGACTGTTCGCTTGGCACACATCTGCTGATACACTTTCCTTTCCCAGGAGCAACTGATCTGAGAGTTGTGATATAAAGAGAGAGGAGGTGTTTGGACAGGAGTTACCTCTTCATACCTTTAATGATTCATGGTTCCATACATTAATGTCATGTCACAAAGCTGCACTTCTTTGTCACCATGAATCTTAAAGGCCTCTTTTTGAAGGGAATGGTATTATTAACTAACAACGAAAGTTTCTTAACAGCACTGCGAACTGCAATGCTATTAAATAATAGGTCTTGTGATGAACAAGTTCAGTTTTGTTTCAGCCACAGTGGAGCAGAGTGGAGGGAAGTGGAAAACTATAGGTAACAATGTTTGTTGCGTGCCTGTCATCCTGTGCTGGGTAAAAATAGTGCAAATGATAAAACAGGGAGGCAATTTTGCTACTGTGGATGCTCCAGCAGCTTTTAAACATGACATGTACTTGGAAAATGAGGAAGGATAAGTTCCCATCAAGGTCATACTTTTTTCCAAAACACTTACGCCAGCTTTAAAAAGAGACAAAGACTGTCACCACGCATGCCGGCTTTCATGATCTATTTAGAGCTGTTGAAATGTCTTTTTAGTCTTCATTTGTTTTTCCATTCTAAATACTGCAAAATGACTGTACCATGGGCTCATTACTGGTGCACCTCTTGTCTTTGAGAAGTATCCCAAAGTATCTTACTATTCCTAAAAAAACGACACAAGAACGGCAGCTGGCAATCATCGATAAATGTGACGTAAAACCCCCTTTATAACGTCTAATATCTAGCGAAAAATAAACTTTTCAGAAAAAAAGAGTTCTTGACCACAATGCGGCCTAATAATATCTTCACATCACCACAGCATATGGATGTGAGAAACTTTTCTACCAGGTGTGTTTATTTTTTAAACTTTGACCATGACTGGGGAGACAGAGTTTTGACCTATACTGCAACCAGTCACCAGTGATCTCCATTACAGATTCATGTCTGTTTTTAGTAACGTCGATGTATGTTTTTAGTAATATATTGATATTTACTTTGAGGTGTGCATTTATATTTGTTCCTGCTAGTTTGTGTGATGTAAAATTTTGAGAACGGCACAAATTTTGCCTTTCTAAAAAGCCATTTTTCATGGCAGGGAATGACTTTGCAGTTAGTTACAATTCATCTGATCACTCTTCACAATCTAGAGTTAATGCAAACTGCCACCATAAGAACTAAAAATTTGTAAAAACCAAAATTTGTGCCATTTTCAAAACTTTTGGCCATGACTGTACAACACGTTAAAATATGCAGTATGGCACAAAACACTGCTGTTGATACTGTGACCAAAAATGGAGAGGTACCACAAACCAGACTCCATTTTTAAATTCCTCATTTGCTTTTCTGTCTCCATTTACCAACTCTTCTAATATTTCCCCTAAAAATAGGTGGGTTAACTTTAGAATACTAATAACCTCTGACTTCTTCATATTTTACAACAGATCTCTGGATTGATTGATTCTATAACACATGAATGGTCAATTTTAGGCACCTCTGTCTAGATTTTTCCTGATGGTGTGAGATATGGGATGCAGTAATTCTGACTATATATCAACTCGTATAGATCTATAGAGACATAATTGGATCAAATTTCATCAGGCCCAGTGACTCCAGGAATGGGGGTTGGGGGAGGCCACATCTAAGAAGTATGTTTTGGCATGTTAGTGTACATCCACATGTGTCTGTTTACATTAAGTAGGTCACGTTCAGGAAGTTAGGGGGTTGGTTTTTCATATTGGGGTCAATAGGTCATACCGATATCACTGCATATTGTACAGAAAGTCAAGAGGGCGGAGCTTGCTTAATGAGGTCGTGTACTCTGTGTCAGAGGGGAGCATGGAAGGAAAGAAAGTGGTGTGGGCCTTCCGGATGGGTGCCTGTGTGGGTCACACTGTACCCTGAGGGACTTGGCGGTGAGGATCAGGGGGAGAGGGGTTGAAAGGAAGCCCTCCCTGTCTAGCCTGTGGATATACAGACACAAAAAAAGAGCAGACGAGATTTTTATGTCTGAAGTGGCTGTCAGGCTGCCTTGTCTGTATGCCAGAGTGGGATTAGGGGCAAATTTAAGATAGAGCCAGACACATTCAGAGAGCTGATGAACATTTTCTGTCATCAAAACACACACAAAGAATATTAAGATGAGGAATACTGGCTCGGATGGGTTAAAAAATATTTATGATCCATTACAATCATTTTTGCACTTTCACTCTTAGAGGGTTTTGAACGCAGCAACCTGGGACCAGTTTTAAAACCGATCCTGGACTCCTGTTTCTATTCACTCTGTATCACAACATTTCACAAAAGAACAAAGGACAGGAAGTCTCTTTGAGTCTGATACTTCTGCCTGTTCTGTTCATCCTTTGTGAACAAACTCCTTGCTGGCTGGTAAACCTCCTTCAGGGAGACACAGCTTTGAGTTAATATCAGCTCTGTTCTGAAGAAACACCCTTCTTCTCACCGCTTGTTATTCACTTCAGAGCTGTCTGGGTGTTCACCGCCGTCGCTTACTGTGGATGATAATGCTCTCTGTGATGAATAATTCAGATCTGATAGGAAACAAAAGAAACACCCTCTCTGCTGGATTCAGTGTCACTCAGCTGATGGATGTGAAAACAGGAACCCAGAGAGAAGTGAGGAGAGGTCAGGGGTCAAACGTCACAGACAGCACCCACTAGACAGGTGAATCACAAGATGTGGCATATACTTAACAGCAGACTGGTGAAGACAGTGTATTTGGTTTTGTTTTATATGAGTTATATTGTTTTTATCCATCACGTTGTTGTTTTTTCCCATGTAAGTGTGAGCTTTGTTTAAAAAGTGAGTATTTCTTCACAGTGGATCAACATCAGTTATCTTCCCTAGCTAATAACAACTTTTGATTTTAATGTTGCTTCTTTAGGAAAATTCCCAGGCAAAAGGGAGGTTTTTATTCAAAGGTTAGATACATAAAACCAAAAAGAGCACCACTGGTTAAAGAAGCAAGTGCAACACCATCTGAAATCCGTACTAAAGGTCATGTATGTGTAAGAAATGGAAAGTCAATGGAGAAAGTTCCTGCTCTCAGCTTTGAACTGTTGTAATTATGTTAAATCAGACTTTAATAACCTTCTCGGCTCTGAAGTGGAATAGCTTTACTTAAGCTCCAAAAAATCTCTGAAATGATCTGACTTATGTTTTAGGCCTCATGCAAATGGAATATTTTCCAAGTGAGTGCAACTGTTTTTGGCTGCAAAGAAACGTTCATATTTCCAACCAGTGTACTACACTCTCAATCAGTGCTTGCAGAGATACAGCTGCACAAGATCCACTGTCATGCCATCCTGCGTTAGTCCTCCATCAACTCCTCTGGATGAGATAAAAAGGAAGCATGAGTTTGAAGAGGGCGATGAAACACGAGGGCACTTAAGAGAAGAGGGTGATGTGACGTGGGGGAGAAGAAAGAAGTGCAAGAAAAAGTATGAGAAGCTTAGAGCTTTAGTGGGAAAAGGAGAGCTGTTTGTAACAGAAACTCCTCTTCATCTTCTCATAACATGATGCTTTCTCTCAAGAGGTTAGCATCTGAAATTTTCTAAGAGTCTTCCACCAACTCCCCTCCTCTACTTCTGCTCAATCCCTACTTTCCTTAACAGCAGCTTTTTAAATCTCCTGTTATAATCTCTCCTCACTCTGCTCCACCTCGTCTTTTCATTCTTAAGCAGCAGCTGCAGAGACGGAAGGATAATATTAGCTTCCCATTCATTTTTGTCACCCCTTTCACACATAAGCTAAAGCACCCTTTTATAAGAGCCGCTTCCCTGTCACTTTCAAAGCTACACTGAGTCTTCTGAGAAGGAAAAATTACAACTGCCGTATTACTTCTGTGTGTCCTGACTGTGAATATTTGATTTCATCAACCTTTTAAGACTTCATATTTGATCTCGAGCTGGAAACACAGCTGGAGGGACGGGGTGATGACACTGAAAAATGGCGCCCTGTGACTGTAATTTCATAAGCAAAATGAAAACCAATGCTTATTCAATTTGGTGTGCAATAACTGTCAATTAATTTGAGATGAGCTTGATTAAGCTCGTTCTTCACCTCCACATGGGAAAGATTTTTATGCACACAGTGTGCAAAAGCTGCCTCCCACTGAGTGGAGACTAAGCCACATGGACTGGCTCTATGCTGTTATCTCAAGCCAGCTGAATCAGAGTACTTTGCTCCTCTGTCCTCTCCCATAAAATTATAACTGCCGCTCTGATAAGAAATGCCACAAAGACTTGGAAACAATCTAAGATCCAGTCTCCGCTCTCCAAATGAGAATGCATTGCGCATGTTGGAGAATATTTCAAATGATCTGAATTTTCTCTTTTCTTCTCCAGGCTGTTCAAGGTCATAGTGGTCAATATAAGCAGCATCCTCTTCCCACAATGACACGATTTCTTTGTTCTTCACAGTCTGCAGAGAGGACTAGCACACCCACACAAACGCTAAGCCTCACAAACCATCAAGAGAGGAGCTCAATAGCTGCTGTTGAGTTAAATAGTCAGCTTTTATTAACAAGCTTCTGTCCTCTGCCATTCAGAGCATGGAGTTAATTACTGTGATCACAGCATGAATAGTCTTCCTCTGCAGCATGTTGTGAGAGCTCAGCACCCTGTTTCCTTCTCTCCTCGCCTCTTCTCACTCTGACCTGTCTGGAGTTGAAGGATAGGAAGGAAAACGAGAGAAAAACTGCAGATCCAGAGGACAGAAAAAGTCACTGCAGAGACAAAAGCAGCTTTGCTTGTGGCTTGAGGATGCAGTGCTTGCTGGGAGTTGGAGTCTAGCCAGTTCCTGGGGGCAGACTTAACAGCGTTGGTTGATAAGCTTTTCAATCTAAATAAACATTTGTTTAAACTGGATGTTAGGGATTACGAGGACTGTAATGCTTAAGCTCGGGTTTGGTGGGATCCAGCTTTATGTCAATTAAGTAATTTTTTTTTTACTTTCTTAGAATGATGGGCCATGACTGTGAAAGGAAACACTGGCACAACCCTCACTACAGAGAGGAACAGAGAAACAATCAAGTAATTACCTGATCTATTGTCAATACACATTAGAGAGAACGTTAGTGCCCTTATGCAAAGTCTGCTATGGATCAATAGCAAGAAAGGACAAAATGTCATTAGAAATGGGACAATCTAATAATGTATCACTTTGCAACCAAACTAGAAAACAGGATTAGCTAAATAAAATGATTATTAATCAGGGTATATACAGCAATCCTTGAGTTAAATTACCTTTAAATCCCTTTTTTACTACTTAAAGATAAAAAAATAAAAAAAACACCATGACACTGAGTTGCAAGTGTTAATAAGCAAACTTTCCAACATTTACGCAGATTTTTTCATATGACACTTTACACAGCAGAACAAATTTAAAGACTCACTGATTTTGACCAAATATTGCAGATTTGTTTCACTGTGTGAATAAAAATAAGACAAACAATGTAAAATGTGCAAAAAAGAGATAGTTCCAGCACACAGCATTCACCGCATGGCATCTGCTATATCTGCTAACTGTTGCTGATATCACTTCACATACTGGCATCCACTACATAACCAAGTGAACTGCTGTTATTTGATTTTAACTTCAACATGTGCTATAAGCCTGATATGAGCTCCCCTGAGCCAGCCCTTAAACGCTGGGTCTCCCTCAGCACTGGGTACACCCAGCTGTCAGAAAATTTGCATTTTCCCATTACAACAATGATAGTTGTCTGTACGTTGAAAATATGCCAGCCAGTTTGCTACCCAGACGAGCCTGCATTGTGTTTGAGATGTCGAACCACCACTGAATATGACGTCATCAAACATAGCCTATGAAGTGGAGACTCCAGGATTAAGAAGAGGATTTCTGATCATGTGGCATGACACACTGAAGCCCACATTTAAACAAACAAACGGGAACTTTAGAAGATAGAATTTCAATCTGAATAGGAAACCTAACAGTCTAAACAATAACACCTATTTTTCAAAAAATAATTCTCTAAAACCTTATTTATAACTTTTTATGGCCTGATAATTGGCACTTTCAATTTATCACCTTTTAATACTTTTGTAAAACCCTGTGGACACCTTGTAAATGACACCTTTTCTAATGAGTGAATCCCTCTATTGTTTATCTTGTTGAAAAGAGATTCTGGCGAGAGTCCCACTAAACCACTGATCAACAGGTGAAGGTACAAGCCAAGAAATGCAGCAACACAGCAGCAGGGAAAGAGAGGCCTCAAGCAGGTAAACACAGATGTAACCAATGCTTGATTTAAAATACATTTTAAATTAGGTTTGCAAATGCCTTCTGAAGACCAAAACAAGCTCAATATGTTTGTTAAACTTTCACGGGTAAACATATTGCATTTTGATGAGCAACACCGAAACAGAGCCCTCACACTGAATACAAGAAAAGTTTATGAGACACCTTTTCCAACATGCTGTCTGGACATTTAGGAACTAAGACTGGACCCTCTGGACTATATTAAAGCAGATAAGATGAAAATAATGAGGACAGTTGGAGGCTGTAGAAGTCTGTGATTGTGTGTAGACAGAGGGAAATGCTGCAGTTACTCAGCGAAGGATTTTGTAAACAGCTCAGTTCAAATGAAATGGAGATCCAAAAGAGTTTCTTTTATTTGTATCCCCCTGAGGTTAAGCACGTTTTATTCAGGCTGAGATTTGTGTCTCATTTGTTTTAAAAGCATGGAAAGTGTTTCAGTGGACGGGAACTTTCCATTCCTATTAAACTCCTCTGTGTCACATGGCAGAACCCAGAATGGCTAAATCAGACGGGATCCTGGGTGTAGTGATGCTTTTTCAGGCTAACGGAAAAGTAGGGCATGGCCAAACTGGCACTGGGCAGTCGGCTCAGAAACCGGAGGGGGCACGCATGAAAGGGCTGTTGAAGTCATTAGATTCACTAAAAAAGAGTAAATATACGAGACTGTGACTGGTGCTGGGGGATGTGGTGAAATCTGATGTCTGTGTTAGTGTATTAAGCTTTACAACGATGTATGGAAGATAGAAATCTGATACGCTCGAGGAGGACAACAGCAGGTGACTTGGCCCTCTGAGGTGTGGGTGAGGGACACTCAGAGGACACATCTGCCACATAAATGCTACATTCAATCTCACAGAAGGGTTGAGGGTGAATAAACACGGTTACTTAATACATGCAGAAGTTTTTATAGACTAGATCTCACACAAAAAGCAGAACTACACAAAGAAATGAGCAACACTGAGCACAGACTTGCATGGAAAGGAAAAAAATGACTAATTTTCAGGGGACAGCGTTTTGACCAGCCACACCTTCAGTGCTTCTTCACCCCAGCAAGGTCACGGCTGCATTGAGCATCTTAAAGAAAGAGTTTTTAGAAAACGCTGAATTAAGCCTGAGAGATGTTCCTGATAAAAATCACGCTGACTCTGCACACAAAGCTCAGATCAGTTGTGTGTGGCCGGACGTTTACCTGATAAGACCAAAAGGGAGGTCGAGTGTGGCTTGTGCGCACAGATGGCTAACAATATGGGTCCCTGGACCACTTCAGCAGCTTAGCACCAGGAAACTCACACACACTCAAACACACACACACACACATACACATAGAGATATCTGTGAATCACCTTGTTGGCTTATGAGCGTGGAGCAGATTGTGGAAACGGAATAATTATCTTCTGATCAAAAGGAGAGTAGAAATAGGACAGGTTGATGTGATATCTAACATTCTTCTTGGCTGGACGAGCGTTTACACACTCTCGTGTTGATTTTTTTTAAAGTGGGAGCCTTCTGGACAGGATTATTTATCACTGCAGCACCATATAGGGCCATGTAAAAATCCCCCTGCAACTCTGTTCGTGCATTTGCTATATCTTGAAATCTTCAAACTGTGTCACATACGGTACATTGTAGACAAAACACTTCATGAAGAGTTACTGCTGAATGTCGTATGGTGGCTAAAACAACCAGAGTATACATTTTTTCTCTGTAACTTTTCTCATATTGGATGCAGTTTGATTAGAAATGTCCGTTCAGCTTCTTTTCTCGTGTTTGTCCATCTGCTGCTCATTGATAAACTACTTATCCATCCACTTTTTAATCACACCCTGTTGTTGTCCAGGCACTTCGGGCACTTGTCGAATAATTAGCAGCAAATCTGTGATTAAAAATGCCTTTTAATTAGCCACTCAATGCAGGTCCTCAGCTGAGTTGTACTATTAAACACTTACAGTAAATCATTGACAAGACCCAATTAAACACTAGCTGCTTCCCTTTGGGTGCACACTAAAGAGAGGAAATCATTTCCTCTTTAGTGTCGTTTATTGTGTCCTATCTGCGTTATTTCCACGATATGGAGAGTGGTCTCTTCTCAAACAGACTTTTCTACACACACACACACACATGCAATACAGAGCGTACACCCACCATACGCAGCAGTATTTGGGCATTACAGGGGATTACAGAACAGGCTGGAGTTAATGAGCTCGTAATTACTGCAAATTCCATCTGCCACCAGGATCAGAAAAGGCCAGAGACGTCAGATAGAGGTGGAGTGTGTGCGTATTTGATTCTGTGTGTGTGTCTGTGTGTGTGAGTCCATAGAGGTCACACCCATAAATGGCCATCACAGAGGAGAAACCCTGTTGTGTCTCTGACTCTTTGACAGGCAATTCCCTGACAGCAAAGGCCTCAGGGATTAGGACACCATCGCACACACACAAACACTGCACATCAAATGCACTTAATTGCTACCGTCCCCTGGAGTAGGGCTTGGATTAGCTGTCAAAAGTTAGTGATGTTAGTAGCTGGTGAAGACGGCAGCCACTGCTCCTGTGAGGGTTACGCTGAAGCCAGCGAGGCAGCGTAGTCCTGGCTCTGAGATGTGTGTGTGTGTGTGTGTGTAGAAGATTACTGACGTATATCTTTTATCCAGATTTTCCTCGAGGGGAAAGGGACGAATTCTAGAGACGCTTCAGGGCTGTGTGGATGGAAAGTTCAAGCACTGAAAGGCACTTGGATGCATAGGGAATCCTGGTCAGTGAAGTTTTTTTCTGACTGTGGGGGAGGTGGAAATAGATGGACGGAGAGAAAACTGCAGAGCTTAAGAAGAGGAGAAATTGCTTCAGCTGTATTCGCCTCAGATAGCAGATTAATCTCTGAATCGCTTCTCTCACTCCTGACCTCCCCAGGGTGGACGGACAAGGGTTTGCTGAGAGTTCAACACATTGCAGCTGAGAGTCGACTTGGCTCTGAGCTCTCATCCCTGTGAAATTAAACAGGACGGTTGACACGGCTGAAAGCTACAAGCTTCATATAAGGAACTTTGAGTGGAGCAAAACTCCTGCAACCAAGAATTTGTGACTGTTGATCGTGCACACGCTTACTGGGTCGTCTTGATCTTCTGATTCAGAAAGCCCCAAAAAGGGAAACGGTAGGAGCTGGGAGATATGTGCACATGGATGCTTAAGAAGCACCAGGCCGATCTCTATTTCTCTGTGTTTGTCTTTTTCTTCTTGCTCAAGTTAAATGAGGTTAAAGGTCAGTAACCCTGATACTAAGCAAGGTCGATGCAGAGAATTGAGAGTAGTCACAATGCACACAATACCTTTTGAGCTCTTTTAGAATGAATGGATCATTTTCAGCCTTATAATAACAGAAAGTGTCGTACAAACTCTCCAGAAAGTCATTCTGTGCTCCTAAATCAAAGATCATGCCGAAAGAGATCAAAGGCTGTGACAATTCCAGAGAAATAAAAATTTGTTGGTGTTTTAGGTGGTGACACAGTAACCTTTGACCCTTCAGAGCTCCCTGTCCTTCTCCACAAGAGAGCAGGAAGCAGAAGAGGGACAGCACTCTTGGGACAAGGGTGGAACGGCCTTTTAAATCACCTCCATAAGTAGTTCAGTCTGGGGTGCAGTGTGGAGCGTTTCCCAGCCCCAAAACTGGAGCTGAGAACCAGGGAGGAGCTCACAGGGGGAACCCCGGCAAGCAGAGGCCCAGGACAGGGGCTGGATTTTGGGGTAGAATTACTTGTGGCCTCCCTTTTGCACATGTCAGTGACAACAAAACTGTGCGAAATATGAACCTGTGAGGTTTTTGAGGATGGAAATTGTTGCTCAGGCCTGGGTTTAATCACTGATATTAAGTCAGTAATTCTATAGTGATTGCTGTTCGCAAAGAAGCTAGCAAATAGGATGTATCTGTCGGGGCTTGCAGCACTAACAGATACATTGCAACAGGGAAATATCTTGAATAACGAGAGCTCATTAATTTAGCAATTTGGCAATATTGTACGTTTATTGCAAGTTATCACAAACACGAGCGGCACAGCTCAGTATCTGAAGCGTGAAGTGGAAGGTGATGACTGGAGTAGACTAGGAGCTGATAGAGCTCAGAGGTCAAGCTGCATCTCTTAAGTTCATGTTGAGTAGAAAAAGGTTAATCATGCTTTAATAGACATACTTAAAAATAAGAACCAAATTTGACAGCATAATTTTTGGTTGAATCTGATCAAGCTAAACGAAGAGCCTGCCAAAGATTTTCCAATCACCACCTGAGAAAGAGACTGAAAGAGTCATTGACAGTCTTATTTCTGTTTGAGATAAATAGGACACCAAATAAAACACACACATTACTCTCACGCTGAGGAGGGGACAGATTACTCCAGTGTGTATTCCCACGTACGAACTCGAGCAGTGGTGACCGACCGGCCTCCGGGGCACACCCTGCATGAGCACGCACCCATCACCTGCTGTCACTCACAACATTCACATACTCTGGTCATGCCACTTAAGGTTGTTACAGTGAGTTTGGGAGACATTCCTCGCCCTCAGGCTGCTGAAAACACACACTTCGCATTCCAGTGAGTGTATTCTGAGGTCCCACTCCCTAATCCTTCGACATATGCAGACGCATATATGCATACCATTGCGCGAGTGTACAGACAGATGCAAAAATAAAATGACTGATCCAGACAACAAAAACAAAAACCACAGGCTGTAGTTCATGAACTCAAGAAGAACCTGCAGAAATGATCTCACTTTTACACAACGTTCAAAGAAAGCTTGGGAAGTTTCCATTCCACTCTACATTTCTAAGGAAGTGAGAAAACTACTCCACTACCAGGTGAAAATGACATCCACAGTTTATTATCCTCTGTGGCTGTCAAAGTCAGGCTTAAAGCTCTCCCTCTGGTCTGCAGTGAGGCTGTTAAGGTGTACTGTTGTTTGGCTGTAGGTCCTCCTTAGGCTTTGATGTAACAGAGAAACTCACTAAACCGTGGGGGGCACCACCTCATGAAAATATGAGCTCTGTTTGTGAACACAGGCTCCTGTGTGTACAATAAAAACGAGCATGAGTCTCACAAGTGCAGGTTACAAGCGTCTGTTGTTTCGCTCTCTGGTTTCCCTAATGACCTTGCAGAGCAGGAAGTACAACTGCTGTTTTGAATAAATCTTGAAAATTAAAAAAAATGGCAGCCTGAAAGCAGAAAGAAAACCTCATGTGAAAAATTAGGATGTGTGAACTGTCATGCTGTCAGTTTTCTGTGCTGTCATGGGACCTGAGGACTTATGAACACTTTTTTGTGTCAATTTGAACAGGAAGACATCTTAATCCTACATTGACTGAAAGCATCCAATACCTTTGTTTTTTTTTTCTGTATTTTCATTGGCACTTGTGTGGACATGAGTGTGTGTTTAAAACTAAGTAGAGCTCATAAAACTTGAAAAATGAGGGTGAGATAGCATCAACTGGCCGTTGACTCTACAAACTCAACAGTGTCTGAGTCAGCAAGCTGTGTTTCCAAAACAAGTTTATCTGTGGTGAATCCTGTGTCTTCAACCCTCCAAAAACTAACTATATATGTTCGTCAACAGAGAATGTTGCAAGCTGAAATTTTCATCTTTCTGCGCCTAAAAACTAGGGTGTAAATCATAATATCCTGATGTTGCATTTGTGAAAGTGTTGTGCTTCATTTGTGCTGTAATGAAGAGGAATTCTCCTTCACCTATGAGATGACGAAAGACGTCATTTAGAAGAAGTGGGCACCATCACTTCACAAGTTCCACCTGGAGACTACAGAAAATGGATGTAACTGAGATCCATTGATTAAAAACAGTGTTGATTTCTGCTGTGACTGGTCATAAATGAAGCAGCTGTCGTGGCGTGGAACCAATCAGAGCTGCTGAAATAAAACAGGATTTATTTGGGTGTGACACAATTCAATGAGTGATCTCACTGTTTTACAAATCAGTTCTTATACATTGAGGTTTGTTGTTAATCAAGGGTGGCTCTAGATATGGAGGTATGTCATGCTGAGGAGGCTGTTTGTGCATGGTTCATATGACAGCACACTCACACACACAAACATACACACACACACACACACTGACAGGCACAAAGTTGATGTTGGATTGCTTTCAATATGACTAATAGAGTTGATCAGACCTTTGTGTTGGCTCAAACTCTTGCTCATGGTGCATGTTTAATGTTTCAGTGTGTGCACATTCACGCTGACACACCCACACAAAGGCTGACATGTGCAAAAACACACAGATACACACACTCACTGATACAACCTCTGGCTTAGATCCTGTAGTTTATCAGTCTTTTGACAGCCAGTATTTTTAAGCACACATGTCCAATAAAAACACACACAGGGTGTAAAAATATGTGCCTTTCAGTTAGCCTGTGTGTGTGTGTGTGTGTGTGTGTGTGTGTGTGTGTGTGTGTGTGTGTGTGTGTGTGTTGCCCCAATATCAGGCCACTTTGCCCTAATGGGTTTACATAAAGGGTCGATGGATTCTATAGGGGTCGGGACCAAAAAGAGCAAAGCTAACCCCCATCCCATCCCCAGTCCCCCAAATGCTCTCTCTTTTACACACACACACACACACACACACACACACACACACACACACACACACACACACACACACACACACAGAGTTACAATCCTCAGCCTACACATATCAACTGGCCTATATTAGCCCACACATTAAGCCTCACAATTAGATAATTCTCACTCTGCTGTGTGGGTATAAAGATGATATGGAGGAGGCTTGCTCTGCTTCATCCAATCACAGCACATACCGGGAGAAGGCATCTTTCAAAATGTAGGTCAGCCGTTCAGTAGAATGCGGTCCGGTCCTGCAGCGGATCGATGCGAACACACCCACTCACTCACACATACACACACACACACACAGACACATCTACCTGCCTCTGCTGACCCAACACCAGGCACCAGCATTCCAGTTGTCATTGCAGCAACTTGAAACAATGGACATGGCAGCCGAGCGTAAAATTTAGAAACAGTGAAAGGCGCGCAGGCACATTGCGCGCGTGCACATGCGGCATTCACATCCATTAGCGCTTTATTCTCATTAGATGATTAGCATTGTGTCCTTTGATATGGATTCCTTTCAAGCCAAAGCGTCACTCTACCTTTACAATGCTGTTTCTAATAGTCCATACATCAACCGGCAGTAAAAGATAATGCTGATTCAACATATGGTTTTCCGCATTGAGCTCTGCGCTCTTATAGCCCACTGACTAAACCTCCATCCATAGGCTCAGCATCAGCACGTTCTTTACCGGGCGTCTAGACAGTGATAAAATAAACTGTAACTGTCTGGAGCATGCTAGTCACAATAATGAAACGTGCCACCATGCAGCTGTTGGAAATTTTATCAATGAGACACGCTGCTGCTTTTTACGCACATGCTCCACCGGCGCTCTTCAACCCCATTCACCGGTGTATGATAGCAGGCATTAGTACCGCGTGTTTAGACGCAACTAAAAGCAATGTCACCAGAGTGTCAATTAGCTTCTCATCCGGCTCACATGACGCAGGCTCTCCTCTCATCTCTTACCTTGACAGAAAGTGCATTGTCCTCCCAGCGCGCTGCGGAGCCGGGAGCTGCAGCATTTTCCCGTTCAGCACGCGCCCGCTCATTCTGCAACCGTCCAGCTTGTCACGCTGCTTTGTTTCCGACTGGCATATCCTGCTACTACCGCACTAAAGCACAAGAGAGTGTCCAGCCGGCGCCGATATCAGGGGAACCGCCTGTGAGAGTCAGCAGTGTAAACTGACTGACCCACTCCCGCAGTGCCTCCACTCTGACACACACATACACACACACTCTTTCGCTCTCTCTCACTCACACACCCACGGAGGGAGGGAAGGAGGCGATGAGCAAGGGAGGGAGGCATGGATAGAAAGGCAACACCCCGAATTCCACCTCCTCCTCCTCCGGCCCCGTCTCACTGATCGCGACCAGCTGTGTCTTTTCATGAAGCGCAGTGGCTCTAACGCGCGTTCAGCAGCGAGATAAAAACGCAGTCATCACATTCTCTGAAGCGCCGTGACATTTTCACACCCTCACATCTCCAATCAACTCACCAGGCTGCCCACTGACTACCCTCACTCAACACCTTCTCAGTCTGCACTGGGTTGGTTGGCATTCGCTTTAGTTTTTGGGTTGCAGTGTATGAAAGTTGGCAAAGAAATGATCCTTCACTTCAGTGATCATGTCTATGTCAGGGTATTGAAAGCTCAACCGAAAGTGAAAGAAACAAAATAGATAAAAACGTGTTCACTGATGCATTAACGCAGAATTTGATATCACACTCAGATACATGCTGTAGTTAATGTGTTATATAACGGGTTGGCGTGATTATATCAGGTATGGTGCATTTGTTTGGGTTGGGGTTATGAATACAGCCTTTGGCAGATCTTACTTTACCCTTGGGGAGGTTTGCCTCCTCAACCTAACCAGAGGTTAAAGCTATGGAAGATAAACTAATTGACATTGGATTGAGGAAAGCGATTTTCCTCTTTAAACTGTTAAAAAAAACAGTAGGACTATTTGAGTTTAAAATGCCTTCACAGTGTACATATTTAGTAGTGGTGGGAGGAAAAAAAACATATGTTATATTGGGTTTTTTGGTTGGCAATATTAAAATTGGGATTCATTGTCAAAAAAAATTTTTTTCAAATTCTTCTTTTTAGTCTTTGTTTATAAACTGGATTCGAAAACGTTACCACTTTTCTCCAGCAGAGGGTGAAATGTTTCTCGCTGACTAATGTGTTATGCATTTTATGGGAAAATATGGCTCCTGATATAGTCTATGGACAGTATCATCATCATTTAACTTTTTCCTATGGTCTGGAGGTAAAAAAACAAACTAAATTTTAGAAAATCATAACTATCGAAGAATCGCAATTTAAATCAAATCGGCACCCCAAAAATTGTAATAGAATCGAATCGTGGAAATAGCATATCATCCTAGCCCTAATATTTCGGCACTTCATGTGTTACATCTTTTCCTTGGACACCATACCACCATATTTTTCAACATGACATTCTTGCAAATCTTTAATTAAATCTTTAATAATTTGACTTTTAGGCCCTAAATTTTACACTTTGATGTTTGGTTTTACATGTGTGAATGTAGCCACTGTAACATGGTAAAGGATTGATTATGTCTCAATCTGAAATATCTGAGCAGTCTTCCAGTTCATGTTCATCAATACAAGAGTTCAGATAAGTTCAATCTCATAATTTAAGATAAAATGTGTTTTTATCAAGGCCAAACCATAGCAGCACATACACATGTTTCTGAATTAAAAAGCTCTGAGTGATTACACATAAATATCACTCAACAGTCGCCCTCTATGTAGAAAAAATGCTGGCTAGTAGCCAAACCAGTGGTGGCATAAATAAGCCTCAACCAGGATGTAATGAAGCAGAGAGGGTAAATGACTCCAGTGTTTCTATTGTAACAAAGTGTGTATTGGCTATTGGAGACTAACTGAGGAATAGAGTGGGTCTCATGTAACATCCTCCCCCCTGAGCTCTGCCCCCCACCCACAACATCCAGTGGTGTAAAACACTTTAAGCACTGAGTGCCCCCCAGTGAATAGATCTGCCTGTCTGCTGAGTCTGTTCAATAAATGAATGAAGGGTGAGAAAGAGACAGACAGACAGATGAAGAAGAGGAGGAGGAGGAGGAGGAGGGGAGTGGGAGATAATTAACAGTGTCTTTTCATTAAAGAGGGGAGAAAGAGAATGGTGTGAGTGCGTGATGGAGAGAAAGGAGAGGGATGGAAATGGAAGGATTAGAAAACACACCCTGAGAGAGAGAAAGAGAGATCATTAACACACTTGTTTTAAGAGCAGCAGGAACAAAGACAGGATTCTTCAGGCTCCTGCTCACCCGTACCATGCAGGGCGAGGTGGGCACAGTGTGTCTGAGTGTGTGTGTGTTTAGCACTCTGATTGACATTTTGGCAAGCTGAACTGCAGGTGTGTATGTGTTCTGCCATCGTCGTTGCCTAGCATTAAAGAAAAACAGTTTCTATGTGAACTAACAGGTTACATTCAGCCCTCCTTAAGTCAGGAGAGCCTTTGCTTCTATTCACGTTAACTCTCACCCGAGTTTCTGGGAAGGCTAGTTGGGCAGAGCCCTGTGTCTGTCTGGCCAGCTTTAACTCTGACCGCTGACTCATGTCCAGACATGCCCTCTGTCTCTCTCTCTTTTTATCCACTTCTATCATCAAAGACTCTCCTTTTTTTAAACCTCTACCCCCTTTTTTACTCAGTATCCAAGACCACAGTGCAGGTTTTTAATGTCTATGTTCCTGTGTCTGCGCTGTATAGTACAGGCCGGTGTAATTAGGTTGTGATGTAACTGTGTAATGACAGTGCACAGGCAGGGTCATCCGTATGACCCTGGGAACCTGTCACTCCCCTGCTGATGAAAGAGACAAGTGATCTGGGAAAACTCATCCCCCTTATTAGACCAAGAACACACACAAGCATTTGCAACACATGCTTAGATACAGACCTTATATAAACAAAAATTTAACAACCCATCTACACACCTATATGACTGAAAAAGAAATTTCCTTCTCAACCTCAGATGACTTTTACTTTTCTTCTTTTCCTTATCATTCAGAAACACACAACTGTGTATTTTATCATCCTTTTACTGTGCCACTCACCAAGACAAACACACCCACATTTAACCGACTTACACAGATGCCAAACAATATAAATTGTGCATGGTTCACAGGTAGGAACAGGTATTTTAATCTCAAAATGTTTGTTTAAGTGACTTTTGGAGAAAGAATCTGTCAAAACAAACACTATGACATTCTTTTCTCAGACTTCTGGTGAACAGTCTCCTCCCCCTGAGTCAAACCATGGTTTGTATACAAGCCTGCATGCTCAGTCTAGTAGCTCCATGCTGAAAAACATGACCTCATGGTGAAAAAATCACATCAAAGTGATGGTCTCAGTCTGAAAAGGTGCTCTTGTGGCTAATTAAGGGACCCTCAAAGTTTGGACCACTAAATCCATCTAATTAGACCCTCTCTTTAGGAGAATGCTATTTTGAGGGTCTTATCTGCTACAATAAAAAGAGGAGCTGCTCAGACTCTTTAGTAGTTCAAGAGGAACTACAAAACAAAATAATAACCAACACACTTAGTGGTTCAAAAGCACCCCAACAGGTTTATGCAGCCAGTTGAGCTTATGTCTGCTGAGAAAATAATGAGGATATGTTCGCTGCTGGAGGCTCTGGTGCATAAAAGAAAGAATGAGATTAAGAGTTGCTGCAATGAGGAGAGCAGGAAGGGAGTACAATGGCAGGGGGCAGAAAGAAAAGTGTGTGACTAATGTTGAAACAGCTTCAGAGAAAAAAACACGGTGAGAGTCAATGGGAGGTAAGGGAGGTTAATTCTTATGCGCATTGCTAACCCCCGTCACACCCCACTGTTAACCTGCCGTGGCTCAGCTCTAGAGTGTGTTTTGTGTGTGTGTTTGTGAGCGTGTGTAGCAAAGATTTTAGCTCCAAATCCTAGCTTCTCAAAAGCTTGTCCTTAACCATGAAGTTTCATTTACCCCCTATAGAGAAGCTGAGCATGTTCCCTAAAGGTTGTAAGGATGAAGAGGGAGGGGTTTGGTTTGTTTGGTGTGTGTGTGTGAGTGTGTGTGAGGGGGGTGTTGGTGGCCTTGTCTTCTACTGTGGGAACCAGCCTACAGGAGTGCACCTGATGATTTCCTCAAACCAAACGGCTCTTGGGGGAAGCGTGCTCTCAACAATGGAAACAATGTTTTACACAATGATTAACAAAATGATCAAAGGGTAAACAAATGTAAGTGTTAAAGAGTTTCCTCACTCACATCATCTCCACCCATGCAAAAGTGCTAATAACTACAGCTCTTCGGGATTTCGCTTAAAACCAGCTGCAGAAACACCAAAACCAAATACACACCGAGCCAAAAACAACATTTTTTTCAGCATTAATAAACATGTTTACAGCCTTATGGCCTCTGGTTTGTACACCTTGACTGAATAGATACCATCCTTGAGGTGGGGGGCAGCAACTCCATCAATGATTAAAAACCAAATGAAACACCAGAGAGGTTGGGAAAGAATTAAAAAAAAACAAAAAAAAACCAAACAAACAAAAAAAAAAACATATAATCAGCATTATTGGCACCAACTGTCACCTGACCCTAACTGTCAACAGAAAACTGAGAATTTCATGTCTATTTAGTTTGCATTAAAAACGAACGAATAAATTTTCAAAGGATATTTTAAAAACTCTGCTTGCAAAGTAATTAAAACTAAAGGTCCGCCTCTTTGTGCAATCCAAACTAAACAAATGAGTGATGTCACTAACACTGATTTTATGAATTATATAGTCTATGATACTAAAATGTTTTAAAAAAAATACTATTCTGATGGTTGAATGCTAAAGTGTTGACAACACCATCCATCTGCATTTGACACATTAGCATGCTATCTATTGCTGACTAAAGCACAGTAATGAAACTACCCTCATCACATTTTTGTACTTTTTTATTGAAGAGTGAATAGTGGATAATATTGGCGACCTTCTGAGTCATTTAGTATAATGTTGTGGAACCTTAAGAAGTATAATAAACAAACAAACATGGGAGCTTCACATGAACACATGTTTACGCTACGCTGTACAGCGATCCTTCGCTGCTTCTGTCCCTGATGCTGGCACAGCAATGGGACATGGTGGTATGGATCACGTCACAACCCTGTAACGTCTGGCCTTAAGTATGAATATCTCTGAGGAATGATGATGACACCATGAGGACCCATTGCTGTGCCGGCATCTGGGGGTAGTAACAGAGCATTTAAGAGGCGAAACAGGAAGTGGCGTAGCAGGCAGGATGGTACAGCATTATGTGTGTGTGTAACATAACTCCAATTATTGTAAATATATTTCCATCATTACTTTCCTAGAAAGGTGACTGACTGTCTTAGCCTTTCCTTGACCTCCAGAGGGTAAAATCTTAATCCAAGTCCTCTTACTTAAGCTGTGTTTCTTTGGCTTTGCATCTTTTCTAAGAAGAGCTACAAAATCCCAAAATGGAAAAAACCCCAGAAGATATAATGGTACAGCCAACCTTTAATTGTGTGTATACATGATTATTGTATACATGCGTTTCTTGTATATGCACAATTCCTAAATGTAGTCTTCACAGTCAGGTATCAAATTCAATCTGGAGCCTGAAAGCTTTGTTGATTCAGTGATGTCAGCCTGTGTGGTTTAAAGCTATGCTTGTTGGTTTAGCATCGTGTTCGCCATCAGTTGTTGATCTCAGGTCATTTCATCCCTTTCATATCCTGCATAGGTCAGGTGTGGTTATAACATAAGAAGAGTAAACAAAGGGTAGACAGTAAACACCTCCAGGAAGAGTGGGATCCGTCCTTAAAGGAAACTGGGTGAAACTGGTCATCTGGCAGAAGTTGTGACCTTTGACCTGTGTAAGTTTAGAAGCTGAGTCCACTCTCACACGCACACTCACTCCATTTATTATTGTTGACATGGTAACACATCCCTCTGAACTATGTGGGGGTCCTTCACGTGCACACTCTCATGCACACAATGGTCACATCCCTGTCCACGCCTCCTCGTCCTTGCAGTCTGCTGACCACGACTCTGAGTTCTCTTTTTTCTTTTCCAGCCCTGCCATAAGAGGAAGCTGGGGATTAACTGGGATTATGCCATAGCGTCTCCACAGAGATTTGCGAGGCATTAATGGGGGGTTTGGGGGGCTTTCTAAGCAACAGTAGCCGTGGCAGTGGCGTTTCTTTTAGTGAAGTTGAATGACTGAGCAATTAAGGGAGAGTTGAGTCATTCAGGGAAAAGATATGAGTGATGAAGCAGAGAAATGATTTGCTTTTTATTTTGACTTTTGTTTGAGTCCAAAGCAGGATGTGGGAAAATGTGTCCGAGCGATGTAACTGTAGTTCCCAGGCTTGGATCCAGAACATGTGTTTGTTGCTCAACATCAGCATGTTTCACAATATTCTAATGGCCCATAGTCAAACTAAACATATCCTTTTTATTAGGCCAGTATAAGTGTACGTGTGTAGCTGTACATGTATGTTTGTCTGTCTCTAAGTGAGGACAGACAGATGGAGTCGCAGACAGACAAAGAGTGCGACGAAAATAAGAACAGCAAATATTTTCTTTTCAGCAGTTGAAGTCACCGTGGTTGAACCGGCTATTTCCAGAAAGTCTTATTCACTTTTCCATGTTTGTTTGGAGTTTGAGTAAACAAAGCAGTGTAATGACAGCGAATTAAGAAGGTTAACCATGAAACCATGTGGCTTAATCAGCTTCGACAAACACAGGATAATAAAAAGGTACATGAGGAAAGAGTTCCTATAAAGGAGGAGGCGTCAGGGGGTTTCTGGGACTCTAAATCCCACAACAGCCCCATATGTTACTCTCTGTTAAATCTTTTAATGTGTGTATGTGTGTATGCTCCTTTATGAGTATGGCTGCATGTGTGTGTGTGGTTGTGTTTGTGTGTATTGTGTTCCTCTGGCAGACGAAAAGATTAATGTCATTATTGTTTGTCAGCAGCGTCCTGCTGTTACAGCTGGAAGCGTTTACATCATCCCTGAAAGAAGTAACCAATAGACAATAAATCAAAATATTAGATCAGCTATGAGACATGAAGTAAATGTAATTATCCTGCAGTGTGAGCAGGGCTTTCATGCTTTGTTCATTCAAAACTAGACAGAAAAGCTGCTTAAATTGTATGTCACCCCTAATACAGGACAACAGTAATTTCCACTGTCTTTATACGCTCATGAATGTGTGTGTGTGTGTGTATGTGTGTGTTGTCTCTCTGGGTGTTCCCCCTGGTGTTTTGCCCACACGTGCTGGAACAAAGAAAGAGCGCACTCCGCCATTCACTCAAACCTGCTCATAATGACAGGAAAAGTAATTGATTACACGCCGCACTGAGCAGACAGAGCCAAAGGAGCAGCACAAAGAGTTGCATGGGCACAGCGTGGTTTTGAAAAGAGCAGGTAGTGGATGACAAGAACAATGCATGCTCCATCAACTCGCCTGGACCCCACCTCAATATGCCTCCCTTCAGCTCTTCATGTGCATCCCACTGTGTCAGACACACACTGTCATACAGACACAGGGTTAAAGGAATTTTGACGAATATATAAATGTTTCAAGGGTGCTTAGGGAGAGTTGCACAATTCAGACCTTATTCTAAAATGATGTTTCTCTCTGCTTTTAGGATAGGAATATTTCAATTTGTTCATTTGCTTTTACCCTTAATTGTTTCATTCCTGTGTGCTTGAGAAATTCGACCATTATAAAAAAATGTTGGAAAAATTGCACTTGTAAAATTAACCTACATTAGCTTTATTTACACAGTAAACCATTTTAAACCAAAACTAAGTTTTGACAAAAATGGATGCAGCTACGTGGAAAAAAGGCGTAACACAAAGAAAGTCCAGAAAACTTAATGGCACGTTCTGCTATTGCCTCAGAAAAGCAAAAAGTCACTAAAGCAGTTTTAGGTGAAATTCATATAGATACATAGTTATAGTTAAGAGCAAAGTAAAGCAGCCTTGGTTATTAGCTGCACTGTAAACAGTAACTAGGATAACCTAAAACTATACTTACATTAGCCAACTATTTCGCATTCATGACAAAAATGTGTTTTCTCTTTTAAAAGAGTAAAATTCTCTCAGCTCATGGTGAGAAAGAGAGTCCTGGGTCTCAGGGAGACTGCTGCTGTTTTTCTTACTTTTTGTGAAGGGGGTCTGTAACTGGACCTGTGGTATGACTCATAGCGTAAAGATCTGACTCTCAGCACGAGGGAAGCCCAGGGTGTGTCCACTGAGAATCACATCAGGGGAAAGGGAGAGAAAGCGAGAGTGATTGAGCGGATCCGTCACCTGTAACATAAATCCGACCCAGATGTGAGGAAAGGGATTCATTAGTCAGATGTGTCAGGCTGTATTAGGTTCTCTGTGTGCAAATGTGTGTGACTCTGAGCCTGTGTGTGTGTGTGTGTGCCTGTGTGTGTGTGATTCTAGTTTCTTGCCAGTAGATGGGGTCAGAGTACAGCAGGATTGGACTTGATCTACGTTTCTCTCTGCACCTTCACACAAACACGTGCAGACGGATATGAGTGTGTGTCCTTGTCAGTAACTTCCCTGTCTCACTGGAAATGAGGTTAAGAGGCACTGACAGGGGCTAGGACTTGGGGTTAATTAGAGGTGCTTATCTCTGGCTGTGTCTGATAGGCATCAGTGAAAGGCGAGATAATGACCTCCAGGTCAGTTTACACCGAAAAAAACAGGAAGCAAATCAAATGGTCAAATCACAACTGGTGTCAGTAAAGCTTTTTATAGTCATGTTTTGTGCACTTCTCTATCAAATGTCCCTCTGTCTGTATCATTTCCCTGTTCTGAGCTGGATTTACACTCAGTTACTCGCCCACTTCTGCTTTTCTAGAAAGCAGACAGCTCTAAAGTGGCAGACTACAGGGAACTGGGTGTGTATGAGTACATAATGTGAGTGTGTGTTTGTCCTGCTTCAAATAAATGTTTCCATAATTCAGACGTTTAGTGCAGTGAAGCTGCTTGACTTGCGGCGTAACCATGGAGACTGTGCGTTTACTAATGGGAGGTCGCTGAGGATGGGTGCTCTTCCATCCGGAAACAAAAGCGTCTGCACCCAGCAGGGCAGAAAGAAAACACACGCTCATGCAATCGTCTACACGTGTGTTTGTGTACGTGCAGTGCCTGGACCATTACAACCACTTGAACGACAACAATGGCAATCAATAGCAAGGATTAAGTCCAGATGAGGCTGTTTTTGATCCAAAAAGCAGACAAAAAAGGACTCAGCTTTATGCTTTCTGCCATAAAATTACATACAGACACAAACTGGGCCAGTACTTTTCTTTTGTTTGCCCACAGGTGCCTCATTCCCTTCTGATTTGCTCCCCACGTGGTCACACACTGGGCAGTAATGGAAACATTTATCCTGTTGCATTTTGTGTCAGATTTGCTGTAGACAGTGTACTGGAATGAAAGCTGCAGCATATTCACACATTATAATTATTGATTTTGTTAATGGATACAGTAAGGGTGCTCTGATATTAAATTTTGGCCGATAAACGATACTAATATTGGTAAAAAAAAACAAAAAAAACAATTTGAGATGATGTGTCAAGGTAGTTCAGAGAGAAAGAGTGGCGCGATCGTGAGAAAAGATGACCATGGAGAGGATCAAAGGTTGGAGCAATCAAAAAAGTATGTTTTGTCTGTTTTTTGGATCAAAAACACAAAGACAGACATAAAAGAAGAGAGTCCACTCTTCTCAGGTAGTTTTGGTATGTACATAGTCATAGAAAACAATATTAATCGGGTCTTGAAAGGTTGTTTAAGATGCTCTGAAAATGGCCGGCAGCTAATGAGTAAATATCGGCCCATCTTCACACATTGGCTGATGCCATTATGTTAAAAAAATAACCAACATCAGGTGATACTGATATTGATACCGATATATCCTGCATCCCTAGGATACAGATACAATTTTGCATGTTACTTTCTTTATCAAACTTAACTCGTCCTTTTCAGCCAGAATGAGGATAAATAAATGGTTGTACCACGTTATCTCCCTTATAACCTGGCTTCCTCTCCATCAGGTTATGTTGAATGTTGAACGAGAACAACAGGCTCACACAGATCAGATTGATCTGTCACTCTCCATCTTTGCCTGTTGACACTGTGGCAAAAATGTTAGTGTCTGTCTCAGGCTGGTCTTGAGAGTCAGGAGATACTGACAGTTTCCTGGCACAGATAAGGGAGCAGCCTGAGGAGCTACATCACTGGAGCAAAAATGAATCAACATCTCCTCAAAGAGGGAAAACACAGATCCAAATCCTGAGATCCTACACTGTTTTATTTTTAAAATGTAAACCCACATCTTGCACCTCATTGCATTTTACTTTCACGCACACTCAGGGGAATTACCTCCTCACGGCCCCCTTTTCCCTGATGTTTCCCGGTGAGAATGACGTGTGTGAGTGTGAGTGAGGAGGGGGGCACTGGAAGTCTGGACCCAGATGTAAAGCAAGCAGCGGCACAGGAAATGTGAAACTGACAGGAGGTGCTGTGAGTCAGCGTGTGTGTGAGTGTACGGGGTCTGTGTGTCAGGCAGGTCAAGATACAGTCACGGTAAACCTACCTTTGTATATGAACGTGACTCATGCCCATACAGTAAAACTACGGTGAGTCACACTCAGACCCCTGATGAGTCAAGTCCCACTCACACATATATGTTTACGACCAAACTTTAATACGTTTCCTCACAATTAAACAGAACAAAGAGATGGGCACGATCCAACCCAAACAAAGAACATGTGCGAGTGTTTGTGGTAAATTATGCATGTAGGGGAGTCCTATGTATTATATATGCTGGATGAGATATGACAGTGTCGTGTGACCTCTCTATGACCGGGGCACTGCACCTATGTATAATGGATAAGTATGGGTAATACATTATGATGCTGGGGGAGGTCTATCCTGCAGAGGACTAATTCAAGTTGAAAGGCTGGGGAGTAGAAAGAGAGAGCCTGCCCTCTAGTGGTAAAGACAAAAAGCTGCAATAAAAAATGGCTGCAGCAGTCAAGTTATCAAAAGCTACAGGGTAAAAAATAAAGACAATAAAAAGAAAGGTCAGTCACAGAAACAGCCACAGTTTCTCATGCTAATTCGTTTGTGCTCAGGGTGCTAAAATACTGAACAGTATATTCAGTAATGGAGCAGTTGTTCGCTGCAACTCATAGTTAGAATACGATGAAACAGCTGCACATTTTCTTTTTATCTCTTTTTTTTCTCATCCTTCAACCCCAGCCTGCCAACTCATGTTGCCTTCTCACAAAGTGTGCTAAACAAACCTGTGCAACCACTAATTACATACAAATACACAATAACACAACAGGAAACATAACAATGTTACAATTGCTTCCCCGATGACTGGGGTGCATTTTTGTGGTTACCATAGAGATGTCACGCTGTGTCAGCAGAGGTTTGTTGTTTTGGCTTGGTTCTGCAGCTCTGCAGCTTTACCCAGACAGACTCGGGGACGCAAACAGAGGCACAGACTTACTCTCAGAGTCCTAGTTTGGAATCAGATGGTGTTTTTCTTTTCTGTGCTTGGGCTCAGTCAGAGACACATGACGCTGTGGTGCCATACCTCCTTATTTTGAGACAAATACTGCACAGTTCTCCAAAAGTAAGGAAAGGGAACACAAACTAGGCCATTCAACACAACCTCTGAACACAGTTCTTTAAATATATGTGGAACTTGGTTAATTAATTATCTGAGTCACAAGATAATGTAATTTCCTCCAGACAGACGGATGGAGACTCAGAGAGCCAAATAATCATTCAAACACCCACCGCAGCTGCTGTCATGCTCCTTGGGATTCAGTTGACAAACAAAAACAACATTCACGAATGCATGACACACTCTTTTTGGGTCATTGTGTTATTTTCCTCCCAGACAGACACCCAAACACATTCACATTTGTATTCGTAACATGAATGAGATTATTTATCTCTAATCCTTTTTAAAGCAGATGATGGATGTAAGGGAGAGAAAGTTCTCCTGTAAAGAGATCAATCATTCATGATAACCACAGCTGAACTGTGGAACAACACAGACAGGTGTGTGTTTGTAAAACAACACCGATAAATATGTTCCAACTTTAAGAAAGGGTATTTTTCTACTGCAACACAACACCACACAAAGTCCTGACGTTGTTTTGCCAATGTGATCTCAACATCAAATCTCTTTTATCCAGTGACTCCATGCCAAGCTTAAAACAACACTCCTTCTAACCTTGACAGCTTTGACTGAGCCTACCTTGGCTCGGCAGAGCGAGTTACCACTTTTTCCAAAATATCAGCATTCAAGCTCTGCCAGGGGGCCCTGTCGAGCCAACGCTGCAAGAGGTCCTCCACGAGGAAGACTGCTGGCAAAGCCTGTGGGCTTGCAGCTGAATTTGACAGGATGATCTCTGCAAGGGGGCTACATGATTGTGACATCATCCACCGCCTATGCCAGAGGGCTGTTTACTGACTACGGCAAAGCCAGCTGCACCAAGGGGGGCCACAGCTGACGGTGTCGAGGCCGACTCTGTGAGAGGCTGATTGAGGCTTTGTTGTGATACTAAACCACAAACACCAGGCCGGCTGCAGCTGTGGGGCCATAACAGCTAGCAGGTGGCAGGATTCACCTCTCCAGAAATGTTACGATCACTAATGAGACACAAGTGTCCAACTTCCTGCAGACAGCTTGGTCACAATGTTCTGAAGTGTTCTTTACCCTGACCAGACAAAGGAAGAAGGTATAAAAACAGTTTCAGATTTAAAAAAATTACTCACCAATTCCCCAGATCATCAATGTCATCATCATCATCTTCGTCCTCAACAGGACTCTTCCCTCCAATTTCACTGCTGCTGAGGTAATCTCCCTTCAGGAGGGACGGATCAGAGACATCCAGTGCCTCGATGAGATGGATACGGGAGGTATGGCCGATCCGGAGGGGGACGTCTGACTGCGTGTTACCTGTGGACGGAGCATCACCAGCCTGCAGACGGGGGCTGGCCTGACCCTGGCGCCATGACAATGGAGAGGATCGATTGGACAGGCTGGAAACCGAAAAGGCGGCAGCTTCATCGCTGTCATAGCTCATGGTACCCTCCACACAGCTATGGAAGAACACAGAGGAGACATTTTTGTAAAATTAAAGATAAAGTTAGTAAAGAAAGCTAATTGCAAGATTTTTAACGAATTTCCCCCAAGGTTTATGCACTTCTGTGTCCCTCTCTATGCATGCTCTCTCTATTCCACTGTATAAAACTTCACACTACTATCAGCTACACTCCTGTGAATCCATAGACATATCACATCATATTATGCAGCCCTTTTGCGACAGCAGCATGTACATACTTAGTGTCTGGGATGAGCATGATTAGTATTAGCAGATTAAAAGTTTCTGGCTCTCAAACTGTACGACACTCACATTAATCTTTTCTGCAGGATACAGAGACATTCCCATGAAAACCATGAATGGAGACATTTCCAAATGAGAAGCTAAACCGCTAACGCGAAACAAGCAGGAAATACGTACAGTGATCAAGGATGAAAGAGAGGCTGCTAGAATGGGTTTTCACAGGGAGCCTGCTTGTTATGCACAAAGTACGCATCAAGGAAAATGTGTGCAAACATAATGTGCTTACTCACCAATTCATTTATTGAATACATAAAAACTAGCTCTAAAATGTTTTTTTTCCTCCCCAGAAAGTACATTTTGTTTGTACAGGAAACTTTCCTGATATAAGCTATAGGCCTCACAACAGATCCTGTCTTTAGGGACATCAGGGAATGACTCAAGGTTATTACAGTGCTTCAACAGTATGAATGGCAAAGAAAATGTATTCCAGCAGGTAAACCATCTGCTGATTTGCTCTTCATGTTGCGATCTCCTGCTGAGGGACAGAGAAAAGATACATGGCAGGAGACGCACAGACAGAGAGGAAGCTCTCAAGGACAAAACTTGAAGACGCACTGAACTCAATCAATAAAGGACAGGAAGAAGAGGAAGGAAGAGGCATACAAATGCCCACATGCACTCAATCAGAGCATTAATGCACATGTTTTTGTGTGTATGCATGAACGTGAGTCGTGAGTGTGCATCGACAGGGTCGACTTTGAAGTCAGCTTTGAGCTAATCCCGCGACGGTTCAGTATTAACAAGCGCAGGCGGAGAGCAGAGCTGGAGCAGAATGACAGACTTATGGCTACTAGTCTGTCAGGAATACTGATATTGATCTCAGGGCCCAGCAGCAGTTAACCACCACACCCCTAAGACGCCGTTAGCCATGTCAATATGAATCTGCTCATGTCAACATCTCTCCTTTTCCTCTGCTAACTCCTCCTGCTTCATTTGTTTGTCTTTTATTATTTTTGTGTGTAAAGTCCTGTGTGTGTCTCTTGGTTTGAGTTTGTGTGTGTCTGACCTGTGGCTGAGCTGCACCCCTCTCAGGCTGGTCATAGTCTCCTCTAGGTTTTGTCGAAGGTCCAGCACATTTTGCACCGTCCTCTTGCGTTGGGACTCCGGGTCTGCAAGGGTGAACACACACATTAATATTTCTAGACAGAAACAGGAATGGAAATTTTTAGAGGTACATTTTTCCTGGAAAACCCTTTCTATGATCTAATGATTAAAAAGTTCATGAAGACACAGAAATGAATCATATGTATATATATACACACACCAACAAATGCACATAGTTATAATAATAATACATCATGTATAAGATATCTGATTGTCAATGAGGATCATCCCTCCAGAACAGACAACAGTGGCAGAGTAAGAACATCTTGTTTTTCCAGGTTGCAGCAGAGCAAAATAAATTAAATATGACAGCAGTCAGACATTCAAAACAACAGGGGAGACCTTTACAGCCACACTCTTTCATCCGTCTGGCTGGATGGATGTATTTCCTTTTCCCTTCTTTCTGACCACACTCAGCCACAATGCCCCGCTGCCCGCTTATTGCACCGTGCCCCCTATGCCCCCTTCACCCGCCACAGAGGAACAAATCAAAAGCCTTCCTCATTTAAACCCATCAGGGGACATGTTGGCATTAGTCTCACCACTCCTAATATGATGTAATCGGATCAGGTTGGGCTTCATAGATTTATGCTGGATGACTCCTGTTAGTGGTGTGTGTGTGTGTGTGTGTGTGTGTGTGTGTGTGTGTGTGTGTGTGTGTGTGTGTGTGTGTGTGTGTGTGTGTGTGTGTGTGTGTGTAAAAATGTAGACGTCTTCTTGTGTGCAGAGTGGGGATGTTGATGAATTAAAATTTTGCTCAGAAGCATGAGGATTCCTCTAATTATCAGATAAAAACTGCAGACTGGAGACTCTGATTACGGTATAAACAGTACACAAAATAATCTGCCGGATAAAGATGTGAAACATTTGCATCTTCATCATAATGAATCATGTCACCCTGGCAGGTATCATCTCCTGGTCATGTTGGTTGAAGCATGCAGAGAAAATCATGTTTTTAATCATGAAGTGAAAAATGCTGAAATAAAGACGAGATGGACACTCCATACTGAGTAAGGAAAAAAGACAAGCTCTGACCCATCATCTTAGGTATGAGCTTGTGGTCAGTCATACTCAGATTATTAAATACTTTCTTGTTCTTTATTTACAAAACTAGCACTTAGATCCATACTCATCAATGCAGACATTTGCTAAGCTGGCAGGGTTCCTTGTCTGTTTCTGAATAAACCTCAACCAAACGGCCTGCCTCTGGCCTGTGCTGACCTTCTGGTGTGTATTTTTGTGTAATTGAGGGTCATGGTGATAAAAGTTATCGAGATGGGATATAAGACAGGCGGTCCACCCACAATGCTCAGTTCAATAGTCCATTAAAACCTGCCAGCTGGCTCCCACATGAACACAACATGAGATTCACTTTAATGAAGTGAACAGTGTCAGATGGGTTTATGAATTAAAATACTAGGATGATATTTTTAGAACTTGAACTCTGTATCTACATTTTGTATCTTATTCAGTGTTAGCATGTAGGCACTGTCCCAGAGACTGTGTGTGTGTTAGCATGCTGATGTATCCAAAAGGAGTGTAACAAAGATGCTAGCACAGCTTTGAGGTCTGTGTTCTTACAACAAACTTTTACAGACTGTATGCAAAGTCTGTGAACTCTGGCCTAAAATCTCTACACAGAAGCAATCACACTGGCAAACGGTGCCGTGCTTAAGCAGCTTTAGCCCTAAAGCACGTTCAGAATGGCCAGTGTGGCCGTTACTGTACCGTGATGAAGCACGATTCATTTCCGTGCTCTGGTACGCTCCGGGAAGATGGGCTTCGGCCCGGTTTACTTCGTGCACGCGCCCAAGCACGCGGACAGCGCGTGCGACCCTTGACGTGTAAACGCCGCGAGCATATCTCTTGACAATCATATTAAACGAAGCGGGAGTGTAAAAGGGCTGTGTCTGACCAAAACTACGTAATATCAGACAAAAAGTCTCTAAAGATGTAGCAGTGCTCTCTATCTAACTGTGCTGACTCTTGTGAGATCTCGCTTCATGTAAACAGACGCCCCACGATGACGTAGGCGGGCCATGCCTGTGTAGTACCCGCCAAAGTCTGGTTCGTTTACACGACAATGGTTTTGGGGTGAAACGCAAAAGTTTTGTTGCGTTTCAGCCTTGCGTTTAAACGGAAACGGCGTTGCAGCCGACCTAAAATGCAAACTTTTGAAAACGGCCTCCAGAGTGGGACTTTTCTGAAACATTCCAGTCCCGACACCGTTGCCGTGTAAAAGGTAGGCCGGCGTTTTCAGTAGAAACGCTGACGTCACACTCTGCCGCGCGCGCATACAACAGGACAACAGTACTGTTGTTACGATCCTCACGAACTACCGTGTTGTGCTTGTGCTGCTTAATCTACTGTATCTGCCGACTGTCTTCAACACAATGTGCATCGTTTGCTCCACTTTTTATTCCCCAATACACCAAATGACCGGCTCAACTCTACTTCGGTGGAGATCTCCCAAAAGCGGCTTCTGGACAAGACAGTCATAGCACCACCTACAGGCCTGGCATGCTTACGACAGCGTTTTCAGTTCATCAGCGTTTCCGTGTGTAGTGATGTTCGTGAATGCAACACATAACCGGGGACGCAGGGGTATGACGTCAGGTGAGAGAAGGAGGGGAATGAACTGCGAGAACGCAGCCCGGACGGTTGTAACAGTTCTGAGAGTTAATAATAAAACTACGTTGAAACCAAGTAACGACTAACTGGTGATTAACGTGACATGGTGTCAGAAGTGACGGACTGAACGCCGAGGACAGATGGCGAAGTTTGGTCCACCGGAGCCGTTTGACTTCTCACAGCCGACGGAGTGGCCCGTCTGGAGGCGCCGGTTCGACAGATTCCGAGTGGCCTCAAAGCTCGACAAAGAGAGTGGGGAAGTACAAATTAACTCACTTTTATACGCCTTGGGAAGAGAGGCTGAGCCCATCTACGAGTCTTTTGTGTATGATGGAGATGGAGATCATCCGGAGTATGATTACGCGACCGTTATTACAAAGTTTGACGAACACTTTGTGCCGCGACGGAACATCATCCACGACCGTGCTTGTTTCCACAAGCGGTCGCAAAAGCCCGGGGAAACCGTTGAAGCTTTCGTGAGGAGCCTATACGAGCTGGCCCAACACTGTGAGTTCGGCATAAGCAAAGATGAACACATAAGAGACAGAATCGTCATCGGCATACTGGACAATGATATTTCTCAGAAACTGCAGCTCGAGCCTGACCTCACTCTGGAGAAAGCTATACAGTTAGCGCGGCAAAGTGAGCAGATTAAAAAACAAAATGTCGACATGCGGGCCGACTCAGCACTCAATGCAGTTAGACGCAAGGCACAGCAACATCCAGCTGGAAGAGGGAGAGGACGTTGGCAGAACAGCCCAAAGCAGGGTGAGTCAAAACAGGGCTCCTGCCCAAGGTGCGATAGGATGCATGCAAAAAGCGATCCCTGCCCAGCACGGAATAAAAGATGCAGGAAATGCAATAAGATGGGACACTTTGAGGCTGTTTGCAAGACCAAGCTGCACAGAGAAGTCATGGCTGTGGCACCAGGGGAGACAGATACGGATGAGACATTTTTCCTGGGAGCTGTGGTAGAGCCTAAATGCACTGTGATAACCCAACCCGACACAGATGAGGACTGGCGGGTGACTCTGCCAGTAAATGGCAGTCCAGTTGACTTTAAGATAGACACTGGGGCAAATATCACTGTAGTGACCGAGAGGACGTACAACATGCTGCCACAGACACCCCGCCTGGTTAAAACTCAAGATGCCACCAGCCCAGGCGGAGAGGTGAGATGCATAGGGAAATTCCTTGCCTCAAGCCAGTATAAAGGACAGAAATATGCCTACTGGGTGACTGTTATAAAGGGGCAGTTTGCTCAAAACCTGCTAGGGGGCGGGGTAGCTAAGAGAATGGGCCTAGTGAAGAGAGTGAATGCAGTTAACACAGAAGTTCAGAGTGACATCTTTGGAGAGATTGGGCTACTGAAGTGTGATCCGGTCAAAATCAAGCTAAAGCCAGGTGCAGAGCCCTATGTCACTGCTACACCTCGTCGGGTGCCATTTCCCCTCCTCCCTAAAGTTGAGGCTGAGCTGAAGCGCATGCTAGCCTTGGGGGTCATTGAGCAGGTAACCGAGCCCACCGACTGGTGTGCGCCTATGGTGCCAGCTGAAAAGAAGAACAAGAACGAGGTCAGGATATGTGTCGACCTGAAACGCCTGAATCAGGCTGTCAAGCGCGAAAAATACATGCTGCCAACACTGGATGACATCACACCAAAGTTAGCTGGTGCAAAAGTCTTTTCCACACTGGATGCGTCTAGCGGCTTTTGGCAGATCCCTCTCGACCCTGATAGCCAGAGACTAACTACATTCATCACTCCAATGGGGAGGTTCTGTTTCAGACGCTTACCATTTGGCATTTCATCAGCTCCAGAAAATTTCCAGAGGCTGATGTCCACCCTGCTTAAGGATCATGAAGGAGTGGTGGTCGTGATGGATGATATCCTGGTGTTCGGGTCGAGCGAGGAAGAGCACAACCAGCGGCTGAATGCTGTTCTGGAGACCATCAGAAGTTCCGGGCTGAAGCTCAATAGGGCAAAGTGCCGCTTCAACAAGTCAGAGATCTGCTATTTCGGACACACAATTAGCCCTGGCGGCATAAAACCAGACATGAGTAAAGTGAGGGCAATCATGGAAATGCCCAGTCCGACCAATGTCGCAGAACTAAGGCAGGTGCTTGGGCTTATTAACTACGTGGGAAAATTCCTCCCAGGCCTCTCAACGACATTGAAACCAGTCACAGACCTGCTAAAAAAAGAGAGCGAGTGGACATGGACTGAACTGCAGGAACAAGCCCTGCAAAAAGCCAGAGTTATGCTCTCAACAGCGCCAGCACTCGCCTATTATGACCCAAACCGTCAAACAGTGATCAGTGCTGATGCCAGCAGCTTTGGTTTAGGAGCAACACTTCTGCAGGAACATGACGGGGAGCTGCGACCAGTTGCTTTCTGCTCCAGGACCCTGACAGAGACAGAGAAAAGATACTCCCAAATAGAGAAGGAGTGCCTAGCGGCTGTGTGGTCCTGTGAGAGGTTTGCAAGGTATGTACAAGGAATGGACAGCTTTTGTCTCCAGACAGATCACAAGCCACTGGTTCCCCTTATCAATGCATGTGACCTGGATAAAGCACCACTTCGGTGTCAGAGACTCTTGATGCGCCTCATGAGGTTTAATCTGACAGCTGTACATGTTCCAGGCAAGCAGCTGGTTGTGGCCGACGCACTATCCAGGAGTCCCTTGAGCCACGATACAGAGTCAGAAACTGACCTGCACATTAAAGCCTACGTCGAGGCAGTGGTGGCAAACAAACCAGTTACACCAGACAAACTCAAGGAAATCAAAGAGGCCACGTTGAACGATGCAGAACTCCAGTCAGTTACCGCCTGCATAAGGAACGGATGGCCACGTGGAATGGCTGGATTTCACTACTCCTCTGCATTTTATGCATCCCGACATCACCTGTCAGAAGCAGAAGGACTGATTCTATACCAGGACAGAATAGTGATTCCTGCACCATTGAGAGCCAAAATCCTGGGACAGATTCACGAGGGCCACCAGGGTTTAACCAAGTGCCGTGAAAGGGCCAAAATGTCCGTCTGGTGGCCGGGTATTAGCAGCGCTATCAGGAAGACTGTGGTGAATTGCGAGTTCTGTATCAAGCACAAACCAAAGCAAAGGCGTGAGCCGCTCATCACCACAGCCCTGCCTGAGGGACCATGGCAAAAGGTTGCTGCAGACCTGTGTGAGTTTGGAGGGAAGAACTACCTGATCGTGGTAGATTACTATTCTCGTTACATCGAGATGGCTTACTTGCCCTCCACGTCATGTCTCCAGGTCGTTAACCATCTCAAAAGTATGTTCAGCAGATGGGGAATACCACTGGAGTTCATTAGTGACAATGGGACACAGTTTACATCAGCAGAGTTCAAAGACTTTAGTGAAAAGTACGGTTTCACTCATACAACCTCAAGCCCCCATTTCCCACAGGCCAATGGAGCTGCTGAAAGAGCAGTGCAGACTGCTAAACGCATTCTCAAGCAGCCGGACCCACATATGGCCCTGATGTGCTACCGGGCGACACCCATCACCGCAACAGGTGCCAGTCCAGCCCAGCTAATGATCGGACGGCAGATCCGTTCAACTGTCCCACACATTGGAAAAGAATCTGCAAGCCACGCCCATCAGGCATGATCAAGTGCAGATAAAGGATTCCAGGGCTAAGGAGTCGTATGAGCGATTCTACAACAGGCGACACGGGGTACAACCCCTCCCAGCCTTGTGCAGTGGACAGACGGTCCGAGTCAGGCTGGACGCGGAGAAGGAATGGAAGACCCCTGCAAAGGTAGTGGGGAGGTCTGCTGAGCCACGGTCCTACCTGGTCAGACTGGACAACGGCGCTGTGCTGCGGCGGAACAGGGTGCATCTACAGCCCCTCCCTATGGAACATCAGCGACAGCCAGAAGCAAGTCCAACGCCACCAAGGGACAGTCCACACCCTGCACCAGTCTCCAGGGAGGCTGAGCCCTCTCAAGACCTGGCGGCCTCAGAAACAACACAGAGGACCCCTGTGCCGCCTGCTCGGGAAGGTGCTGCAAGACTGACCTCTAGAGGCCGTGAAATCAAGTTACCTCTGAGGTTCAGGGACACTTAAAGACTGATTAATACAGTTCCTGATCTTATTCTAATGTTTCAATGAAAGAGGACATTTGTTAGTTGAAATGTGCCTTTATTTTGGGTATCCAGGTTCATAGGAGGGAAACAGTAGGAATAGTGAGGGTTGGAAACACTTAATGTGGTTTATTTTATTTTCAATAGGAACAGCAACTACAGAGGGCAGAATAATCCCTACGTTGCTGCGGACGGAAGGCAGTCTACCCTGAAGTCCTAGTTTCAGTTGATTGCATATACTTCATGTTAGAATGAATGTTAACGTGTAGTTAAGAGGTCTGAATACTGAGGCCAAGTAAAACTGGTTAAGCTTCCAACCCTTTTCAAAAGGGGGAGATGTAGTGATGTTCGTGAATGCAACACATAACCGGGGACGCAGGGGTATGACGTCAGGTGAGAGAAGGAGGGGAATGAACTGCGAGAACGCAGCCCGGACGGTTGTAACAGTTCTGAGAGTTAATAATAAAACTACGTTGAAACCAAGTAACGACTAACTGGTGATTAACGTGACACCGTGTAAACGCAGAATTTTTTCACTGCGTTTTCACAGCGTTTTAGCGTTTTCAGATGAAACGTCGTTTAAAAGGGGCCACGTGACCGCTGGCCATACTCTCCGGCGGGGATACGGCACTGCGGGGGGGCAATCGTGCTTGAGCACGGTTTGGATGCTCAGTATGGACGCGGTCACACTGGCCAATCGTGCCGTGCCTAAGCACGCTTCAGCTGTAAAGCACGTTTGGAATGGCCAGTGTGACCGCAACTGTACCATGCTCAAGCACGATGCCCTTCCGTGCTTCGGCACGCTTCTAAGAGGTGGGCTTCGGCACGGTTTACTTCATGCCCGAGCACAAGCACGCAGACAGCGCGTGCGATCCATTACGTATAATCACCGCCAGCGCATCTCTTGACAATCATTTTAAACAAAGTGGGGGTGTTAGAGGGCTGTGTCGGCGAAAACGACTCAATATAAGTCCAAAAGTCTCTAAAGTTGAAGCAGTGCTCTCTGTGTCTCATTTTGCTGACTCTGATGAGATCGCGCTTCATGTAAACAGATGCTTCACGGTGACGTAGGCGGGCTGTGCGCGTCTGTGATACCTGCTTAAGTCTGGTTCATATTGGGCTAGTGTGACTACTGGCCGTACTCTCCAGCTGGGGAACAGCGCTGCAGGGGGGCAATCGTGCTTAGGCACGGCACGTTTTGGATGGCCAGTGTGACCGCGTCCTATGCTCCTAATAAGGAGACAAGACGCATAACCCCCCCCCAAACATCAAATTCGCAGCCGCTCCTCAAATGGACCAGTACAGCTGGTTTATGAGGAGGTGAAGGGGGAGGCAACTTGATTGACTGCGTGGGGGCAAATCACGAGTTGCTAAAGGCGTCAATCTCAACAACAGCTGCAGACTGAAAACGGTGCCCACGTACACACATATGTGCATCCATGAGGGGTGTGCGCACATTCTCACAAACACACTACAGGACACTTACTGCACACCAGAGCTGATTTATAAAGCTTGATTGATTTCTGTTAAAGAGAACAGCCACACAGACAATTGATTAGGCATCCCCAGGGACGCACACATCATTGCAAAGATGAAGAAATCACTGTGATCCATCCTCCTGCTTCGCTCACACATTCACACACAGTGTAAATGTTTTAATGAAAAAAATAAATGGACAGAAATAGAACGACTCTTATTTGCTGTTGGTGTTGGCATTTGAGGTTGTGAAGCACCATATGGAAATAAAAGTATTAAGAGATGTTTTTCCGCCTCTTTTCTTGTAATCTGTGCAAACAAAGGTTTCCAGAGAACAAAGACTCCTTACAAATACAAAGTGTGACGTACACTCCAGCACACACACCCCTGCAGGCTGTCATTGGGCAATTTTTAATTACCTTAAACAGGACTTGGTTAACAACGGCATCAAATTGATTAGATACGGTCGCATGATTGTGCATGTGTCTGTGTGCGTACATATGGGTTTGAGTTTGTAAAAGACTTCCTGTCCCGTGTCTGCTCCTGGTCCTGGTGGCCCCAGCTGGCACAGTTTGGGGGTGTAGGGGTGGTGGTGATGGGGGAATTAGGGATGCAAATATCCCTGTCAGCTCTGGCAGCCTCCCAGGGGAGCAGATGAATTACACAGATCTACTTTAAAATGAGTGAGTGAGTTAGTGAGTGTGTGCGAGTGTGTGTGTGTGTGTGTTTGGGATGTTGAACACCACCTGCCACATCTCAATACGTTCATGAACACACACTTCAGCCCTGAAGAGGCCGTGAAACCAGCAGAGGAGCCTTTGGTAATGGCCCACTCAGACTCTTCTGATGAGAGTCAGCAAGTTAGAGTGAGAGTGTTTTTATGAAGAGCACGTGGAGGATGACCTCTGGATCCTGATGTTAGTCAGACAAACAAAGAGAGGAAGGAACAAAAGAAGAAGAAGAAAATGAGAGATGTGAAAGATGAGAGACAGAGGGTGTTTAATTTTGGTTCTCCTACAGCTACACTGCAACAAGAACACAGATGGAGGGTGTGACAGCACAAATATACAGTGGCATTAAAAAGAAGCACTGCCCTCGTCTCCTCATCTCTCTTGTTGTGTGTATGGTCAGATTACAAGCCCATTAAACAGAAGTGCTGGTCTCTGCATTAGCAGTGATGTTAGGAAGCTTGTTCTTGACTCCTCATGACAACAGAGCTGAGACTGATGTTCAGGGGAGGCTCTGAACAAACTCATCAAAGGCAGGACTAATAAATCTGAAAGGCTTCTCTGTATAACTGCTCAACCAATAAAGCACGTGTTTCTTATTGTTTAGAAATCCTATAATCCCCAGCTCACACCACATCAGTCATTTTCTATATTTTCCCACAGTCTACATTTTATTATCTCCAAAAGTATCTGGACTCAGGAGGAAAAGGTTGGCTGGTGACTGTTCACAGCTGAAGATGTCTGATATATTTTGTTCTTGAGTGAGTATTTTCTGCAGCGTATGTTGCAAAGAATTTGAAAAGTAAGTGTGCCTGGTACATTTTTAATAAAGTAGATCATCACATGGTGCAACAGTGTGACTCACTGATGTGTTTTTAATAGTTGAGAGTCAACAATGGACATCTGTGGAATATGAAAACTCACTCCATTGTGCAATATTTTGTGATGCGAGGGATCTATTCCTGTTTTTTAGTGTGATTTGCTGAAAGTATTGAATATTCACAATATTATATCATTATACCTTCACTTTGAATATGTAGAGAGTATGTGTCAGGATGTGTTGATGGCCACTTAACTAGCAGACAAAGAGTAAAAATCTAAGACAGACAGACTCCTGCTCACTTGGTTTTGTCTCCTGGGTCCTCGGTCTCTCCATTAGAACAGGAACAAAAACGAAACTCCCCACAGACAATCTAATGGTTCTGCTTTTGCAGGAGTTGCTGCTATTGTGTGTTTGTGTGTTTTCATCACATCCTCCTCCAAATGAGGATACAAGCTTCTGTCTGCAGAAAGCGGCTGCCTTTAAGAGTTCAGTTTGGCAGAATATGAATGAATTTTTGAATAATGGCCCCCCGTTACTATTCTTTCCTTCCTTCCCTCCGGAGTTCATTTGTCTGTGTCCTGTCCACGTGTGTGCTCATACATCAGTGTCACTGTAACCCTCATGTGGAAACAGTACAGACATCACATGATATGTGTGTGGTGCATCATAAGTTTTTTTTTTCCCGGTAGTGATGTGTAACTCTTTTAAACTGTTTTACACTTCTACAGGGCTTTTGTCTGCAGCTAACACAATTATTACAGCATTCCTGACATGTGACATAGACACACACAAACAGGATGCTTGTAAAACCTTTGTGGTTCCTGTTATTGTTTGGAATGTTTCATCAGGTCATGGTATAAAAATTTAAAATTTATTGTAAATATAACTCATCTATTTTCCTGTAGTTTAATATTTTTCATTTTCATCTCTTTTCTCCGCTCATCTGAGCATCACAGCCCTCCGCTGACCTCGAGCACTTTGCAAAACAGGAAGCATTACAACATTCAGCCATTCCTGCACATCTGGACGAGGCCGACAAACGCACGCGAAGGCACCCAAATGTGCATCCATGCACTTAGACACACACTCACACACACACAAACACACAAGGACAAGCACACATGCACTTAAGTTCTTCTGCTTCACTGGGATGTCGCAACAGGATATTAGAGGCCTTGAAGATCATTTCTGATATGAGACATGAATGGTTCATGAGCACGTCAGCACGCAATGCTGCATCTGTGTACCCCCTTTTTTTTGTGAACAAAGTTTTGGGTTCAACTCAACACATGCTGCAGTAATCTGCCAGATTATGTAAGTGTCGATTTTCATGTGTGAGAAAGAGAAAGAGGAAAATGAGAAATGGTTCACTTGGGATTCAGATCAGCTGTTTTGTTATCCATTTGAATTGAAGATCCCTTAAGCAAGAGTAGATTCTGTTACTAAACCCTAGAGGATGAGTAATTTACTGACTGATGCAGAAATATGCTGACTGTAGGAATACAATATCAAAAAACAGACGCAGGATCCTGCGTGCAGCATTAATGACAGGAGGTCAAATGTTTTCTCTTTTCCTCTGTTCTCAAGTCTACTCATCCAAAAAAACAAATCTGACTCTGAATTTTGAAAAAAACACAAACATGAGCTTACCATATCTCCTTATTTTGGACATTTTACAGGCTCGGGGTCATTGTACGACATGAAGCTTCCTGTAAACACTCCACAGGTCAGGAGGAATAAAAATATATAGGGTCCAGGTGACATAAGTGTCTCTCACCTCTGCCCTGTCTCTGAGCACTTTGTGTTGTGTTAGGGCTTTAAGAGAGCAGCAGGTGTGACTGTGAGTCTGAACGGAACAGAAACAGACACACACACACACACACTAACAGTGCATGCAGACACATGATACCCAGAGTTGTGGCTTTCTTACTAAGGTTATTAGAGCGAAACTGCTGTGACACAGTTAGATATTACAAATAATTTGTCCAAATCCTCAGTTTTATTGATTTTTTGACACATGCGTTTTCTTTACTTCTTCAGTCTAACAAGCCATGTCCTCTCTGCTTTGCTTTTGGAAGCTTAAGGCTGATATCATAAGCATAGATTTTTTCTTTTTCATAAGTTTCAATGCCTCCTGATACCACTGACAGAAAAAGCTAAGTGTACTGTATCTTTTTTAAGTGCATGGTATCGAAAAATATTTAAGAAGTGAAAAATGTACCCAGTGAACTTCCATGACTCGTGTGTTTTCATGATATTTTAAAACACACGAGTCATGAGTGAGTGTGTGGGTGTTCAGTCCTCTCTGCTGAGCTGAAGAGATTCAATGTCTGTGATGTACTCTGAGATTAAATAAAGAGATGATAATCAGAAATACAAATCTTTTCAAGAAAATGAAATAAAGATTAGCTGGGCACAGACAACCAAAGTTCTTTAAAAATGTCAATTATCGAGAGTTATTTGCAATGTCTTCTATTTCCTGTATGTTTGAGAAGTTTTCCGTCAACTCTAAATCACAAGTGATCTAAATACTGACTGAGCCACACACACACACGCATTCAGCCACACGCGCTAAATAAACCCAGCAACGAGCCAAGGCTGAGACCATAATGTGTGGCAATGTTTGGGTGTATTTTTGTTCAAGAGAGTTGTTTCCTGTGGAACTGTATTTTACGATGTGCAGTGAGCCAGCTGCAGCCCTGCTCACATGTCAGGCAGACAGACAGGCAGGCTCGCCGTGAGCAGTGCCTGTGCTGTCATTTAAGTGATGGGTGAGGAGGGAGAGCTGGTGACAGCGAGGAAGCGTCAAAACTAAATCGACTTTTCGTCAACATGATGTCAGGAAGGAATGAAAAATAGTGATAAAGGTTACATCAATAAAAACTAGTTGCTTCTTCCACAGTATCACTTCCTGTTGTGATGTGGATTTGTCAGAATAGCCTATGGCCTATGGGTAGGCTATTTTATTGCCTATGGCCTATGAATTTATTCCAAAAGGCCGTCTGAAAAATTAAATGACCAGTACTCAGATGATTAAAACATTTGGCACAAGAAAGCCCATAACTGCTTCATTTAAGCAAAAGTTGCCTCTTTAAATCCAGTTTATTGAAAAGTAGTAAACATCTGGCTTGGAATGCACAACCCAACCTGAAATATTTCATGTTTGCATTTTTATCCTTAAAATGAATTTGAAGTGTATGCTGCTGCCTCTTTACAGGACATATGGCGCCGCTGCATGTTTCCTTTTAAAATTCTTCTACAGAATTTGGTTCAGTTGGCAGTATCACAGCAGAGCTGTTCTTCACAAAATGTCCAAGTCTGAAAAGCTTTGTGTGTTTTTGACAAGACTGTGGGAAAGTCTTTTTTATTTTGATCCAGATATCATGACGTGGGGGAAACAATAACCAATACATAATCAATCTCCTCCAATATCTGTGAATATGAACAAAACAGAAAATGTTTGATCTGCTTTCTACATTTTTTCGTTGTCACATGACCCCGAGGTGAGTAAAACAGAATAACATTTGTGTTCAGTGGTGGCAGATTAATCTAGGACATAGAGCAACATGTGCACCCGTGGTATAATTTTCTACCAAACCAAAACAGTGTCTTAAGTATTTTCTGAACTGTTTTTGGATTGGTTGGCTGGTTAGTTATTTTTAAGGCAAGGGACATTGGTTACTGCCACAAATTTGGGGAAACTGGCTGAGAAGTTTGTGCACCCCTGATCAATCCAACACTGTAAATTTTGGTCAACAAGATGTTTCCAGGTAACATCTCTGTTTTGTCAACTGTTCTGTTCTGTTATGTTCCAGCTAAAACCACAAACGCTGCTCAGGCACTGCCAGAGGTGTAAGAAAACCACAAGACTTTCATAAGACTCAGCGAAGTGTGCTTTAGGTGACTCAAACTTCGGCTGAAGCGCACGCAGAGCTGCAGCATCAACAACGATAACTTTTATCTGAGACATTTCATGAGATGAAACACAAATGGAAGAGATGCAGATGAAAAAAGATCTTTGTTTTCAGAAAGTGGCCCACATGACACTGCTGCTGTCTGTGCCTCTCACAGAGGAAACAAAACACAGTACTAGTAAGTGTGTCTCACTCAGACTATAGTGTGTTTAAAGTTGTCTGAGTGAGATACAAGAGGTTTGTCGTGTTACTTGGTAATGATTAATCTGAAAAACATGAATTTTTGGGGTGCTTTTGTCTGTGATTTATTTATTTTTGGGGGGTCAGATTTTAATTATTTATCTCATTCAGGTTGTGTACTTTGATGTTTGGCTCCACTCCCACATGCACATTTTACTCAGTAGCAATCTAAAGGTAATTTTCCCATGGCACTAATTGAAGGTTAGCATGAGTGCTCCAGAGTCATCAATAAGCACTTAAATCTTTTCAACGTCAATAAAAACCTGAAAAACACAGCTGGCTGCTGCCAATTTGATGTCTGAAAAACAAACAGCATATACTGAAAATGATCTGATTGTAACTCTGTTGAATTTGATCGGCAGCGCATGTTTGTGTGTGTTGAATCAGAGCTGATGGGACTCAACAGTCCAGAGAGCACTAATGTGATTTAGGAGGCGTATGGCAGGAAGCAGACAGCACTAATGCAATGGCTCCTGCATTAAGTCTGAATAGACTGACCACAGAGCATTGTAAACACACACACACACACACACACACACACACACACACACACACACACACACACACACACACACACACACACACACACACACACATACACGCACACACACACATAAGGGAGGGAAAATGCTTAATCATACAACCATCCAAATGCACAAACATGCTCCTCGTCCATGAATTCTTCAGGTGACAAAATCTGTCACACCAAAAAGACGTCCTCTGTCCTCCTGAAACACTCGCACCAGAAATATCCTCCCTGCTGTCTGACTGGTGACAGAACACTGCTAGCTGTCAACTCACATCAGAGATGAAAGAAAGGATGAGAAAAACAGAGAGTGGGGAAGGGAGAAAGAGACAGAGAGGTAGAGAAAGAGAAGTGCGGGGATGCTTTATTCCTCACTTTCCCTGGGCGGTCGTGTTTATTTGGCTTGTCACCACCTCCTCAATTGGGAGGGCGATTGCCCCGAATCCTTCAGTCAGCAAAGCCCGAGGAGGAACCAGCCACTCCCATCACACCCGCATCACATTAGAGACTCAGCGCTGCTTTTTCAGCGGAGGGATGAAAAATTCCCTGTCACGGCCGAAAGGGTGAATGCCAGGAGTTTAGAGAGGAGCAGATATCAGCGAGTGAATTCGCCACACATTCAGAGTGCTTGTCAGCTGTGCTTGCTTGGGACATGTAAAGCTGCAGCGCTTTGTTGTTATTTCCTGCAGCTCTGTTAAGTTCTCTTGAAAAGGATGGTGTGTGTGTGTGTGTGTGCGGGAGTGTGTCATCCTTTTAGGGCTTGTTGATTGCTCTGTAAGGTTTATTGTTCCACAGACAGCTGACAGGGATGTAAGAATAACCATCACCCACACAAACATGACACAGTGTCACGCTAACATAACAAGCATGCTAGCAGTCAGGGCTACTTTATAAGCAGCTCCTCTCTGGGCCTGTACAGAAACCACTCGGCATCCCCAATCCTCTACTCTAAACCTATTCTCCCTATCTGAGTCTTTCTCAAGTAAAACTCCCCCAAATCTCCAACCAAACAGATGTCCTTTGGGCTTTAATCTGTGATTCTTTTTAGCCTTGATGGCTGGTCTTTTGCAGGGTGATAGATCCATGATTAGTGGCATGGAGGCTGAATCTCCTTTATCTTTACGAAAGGCCTAATCCCACTGCCTGCTTGTGACTTCAGAGTGGATTTCTTTAACTGAGCCTGCCCCCATGCTGGGAAGGGCCACTGCTGCAGGGAGCTTACCCCCTCACACACACCTCATTATGGGCACTGGATGAGGCCTGAAGGTGTGACTAGTGGCACACATCTGAGGTTCGCTGCTTACATTACTCTGGCAGCCGATGCAGGGGCTGCTTTACAAGGTGCCTTTTTCAGGCCAACTCATTTTAAATGCACAATTTACAGACTTGATCGTTCTCTGCTGATACGTCTAACCCTGATGCTAATGCTGTTAACAAGATATAGTAAAAAACATGCTGGGTTTGGGAGAATTATCTCTTAAAGTCCAAAGCTGCTGCCCATAGACACACAAGTAATTCCCTAAATCCAATTAAGAGAAAGCTCTTAATCACTCAGTGGTAAAACAAGTGAGATTATAGAAAAAAACAGATCATTCTGACGCTAATCCTAAACCACATCACTAGATGAACATACAGTAAAATACAGGCCCTAATCTTAAATATCTGGATTGTTTCTTCTTTTCTTCTCTGTGAGAGTGTGGTGGGGTGGTTAACCCTTTAAGTGCATGGTTTTGGTTGTACATTTGATTAGTCTTCACTGGCAGGGTCCATTATCTTTCCCTCCAACTGTCGGCTAACCTCAAAAGGTCAGAGCCACAGGGCACGCGGCAAGATGTCACGAAACACATCTTCCAGCATGTTTGACGCCCTGCAGCTAACACAGCTCACATGTAGCTTCAACAGGGTATCGAGGTCATCATGAAATGACACCAAACGGTACAATTACACTTCCTACACATACATATAAAGATGATGTGACAAAGGCAGGACTGTATATGAGGAAAAGAAGGGGTGGTTCCCTGTGAACGATACCCTTAACATCTACAATCTATCTTTTTAAGAGAGCGCACAGAGCAGAAACCAATTAGCTGCACATCCCATCGGAAATAGAGAAGCAGATACGATAAAAGACGAGCCCACAGTTGTTGGCTGCAGGGCAAGTTACAATTAACCTCTTCCTAACACACACCAATGCACACACACACACTACCATCAACAACTAACATACACACCTACTGTTTGGTGATAGAGCACTGGCAGGACAGGTTGAGGTATACTGCACTAACCTGCTACAATTTACATCATTAGCTCTATTTGACATCAGTTTCACCTGATACCTCACCCTCTCTTTTAGAGATGCACCGATATGAAAATTTTGGCCGATACTAGGGATGGGTAACTTTGGCATTTGAAACGATACGGTACCGATGCCCAGTACCTGGCAGTCAGTACCGGTACCCAACGGCACCAATTTTTAGTACTTTTAAGTGTTTATGTGTTAAAAAATATCAATTTTTTAAATAATGAAAGATAAAAAAAATTCAATTAAACATATTTATTCTTCAGTATATAACCTTACAATGCTGTCCTGTCCATGTCCAGCTTGGAAAATCACCTACTCTTCCACTCACTCACAGTCACAAGGATGCATTTAGGGACCTAAACATGGTACCTTTACATTTTATGTGAATTGGTACCCGGTACTTTTGAGAGAATTTGGTCGGTACCTGTAAAAGGACCTTATTCTATAACCATCCCAAGCCGATACCGATATCAGATATTAATATTGCTGTTATGGCCAATAACCAATATTTACTGATATCAGTATTGGTAAAAAACAAAACAAAAACAAAAACAAAAAACAATCTGAGATGATGTGTCAAGGTAGTTCAGAGAGAAATAGGGGCGCGATCATGAGGAAAGACGACCATAGAGAGAATCAAAGGATGGAGCGCCGGCGATGGACGGGATCTAAGAAGTAAGTTTGTCTGTTTTTTGGATCAAAAACAGGAAGAAAGACATAAAAGAAAAGGCTCCACTCTTCTAAGGTAGTTTTGGTGTTTACATAGTCATAGAAAACAATATTATTTGGGTCTTGAAGATCGTTCAAGATGCTCTAAAAATGGCCGGCAGCTAATGAGTAAATATCGGCCCACTTTTACACATCGGCCGATACATTAAGAAAAAAGCCAACATCCACCAATACCGATATTGATACCTATATCATGCACCCCTACTCTCTTTCTTCAAAAACTCTTTTTACCTTCTTCTTTCTGTCATATTTCAGTTCTCCTCCTTCATCTTCCTTCACTGTCTCTGTTTTTCAGTCCTCTCCCTCCTCCCTACCTGACAGCCAGGCGTAGGTGTGGCCAACAACACTACAATGATGACTGAAACAAGGAACAAGGTCACGCACAGATACACAACGCATGGACACACGCTCCATGGACACACTCTCACAAGGTCAGAGCAGCTGTGATTTTGGGCTATGCTGCGGGAGGCGAGCTGGTGAGGAGACAGGGATGGGGACGGAGGGAGGTTTGATGATGGGTAGAAAATTATTTCCTTGTATCAAACCAGATACAGCGGCCTGCTACTTTGTTCTCCCGCACTCTCTGATGCTATCTGCTCCTGCAGAGGGAGGATGGAGGGAGAATGAGTAATAGATAGAAAGAGGAAAACACTGGCATGCAGGGAGTGTGTGTACACTGTCATGAATAATGGATTTTAGGTGCAGATTTGAGCCTGTTTGACCTGTAAGTCCCACACTCCTTCAAAATAGCCTCATCAGCAATAACTTATGATACACAATTCATCCAGACTCCTCACCAACAATGTGTGTGACTGTGTGTATTCTTGGGGGGATGTATGTGTGAATGGTGGCCCGCTGACTACCTGCCCATGCCACCCCCTTAGATTCCCCTCTCTCCTCCTCACGTTGCCCCCGGTAACAGGGTGAAGGGGAGGAGGGACTGGAGGGGTGGATGGTGACCATCTGTCAGTGGCCTGAGGATCAATGGAGCTGGGAGGGGAGGAGGGTGAAGGAGTGGTGCAAGGCTAAATATGTGGCCCACTGTGACCGGGGCCTGACTCAATATGCAGCCGTTTTATTTACCGACTGAACACACACACACACGCACACACACATAACCAGTCCAACTCACACGGCCTTTATTAACGAGTGGCTGGTTTTGATGCAGGCCACAAGATGCTGAGGCTGCGGTACAAACACACACACACCTCCATTGACTGCTTTCAATCCGCACATATGCTCCAGGGTGAGAAAAATAAAATGTGAGAAATGAGAATGTGATTTATCACAGGAGCAGCGGCGTGATATTTATGGGGTTAATGCATTTCTAGCTCACTGTGGTAGTGGGTCATTCAACACTAGGACAGAACACTCCTGAGCTAGATAATGAGCCAACAGCAAAACAATGTCAGCCCTCTGTTTCTGCTCATTCAGCTTCTTCGAGGAGCACACGGTGCCAGTAAACACCCACACACCTTTTCACACATATATTGTATACATCAGTTTTACACGCAGAAACGAAGCATCTCTTAATGTTACAGCGATGTCAACAGAGGGATTGACAGTTACAGAGAGAGGGCTCTCAGCGGCTTATAGAGGGAAAAACACACAGACACTACGCTTTGCTGCAATAGAGCCTCATTTAAAATTCACTGTTGATGCTAGAGCTACAGCGGGAGCATGGGCGAGCAGTTTGGGTGTGGAGAGGAGAAGAGAGGAGAGGATGTTTATGTTACTCAGTGCCTTATGAAACATTACATTAGTGTTGTTAACTTACTGATGTACAGAATATCACTGATCAATGTGTATCAACCTGTATCCATACATGGTTTGACTAAATCAGACTCACCGAGTATTTGGCTGAAGAGAAGCTGCTCCAGGTCTCCTAAAACAGTCACCACTAACTCTGGATCCACCTTCAGAAAGCCCTTATCTTCTTCTCCTTCGACTCCCTTCTTCTCTTTCTTCTCCTCTGCTGACAGAGCTGCAGGTCTCCCCTTCTCCCCGGGTTTCTTCCCATTACTTCCAGTATTCCCAGCTCCATTGGAGTTTGCCTTAGTTGGCTTGTCTGCAGGGTCTAAGTCTGTACTCTGGCCTGCCTCAGGGGTCTTGCTGATGGGCTTGACCTCAGCATAAGGTCCCCGCGGTTTACCAGGAGCGGGGATCCGGCTCGGCTTGCTTACATTAGGAGCCACAGATGGAGAGCAGAAAGGTTTGGGTTTCCCCTGAAAAAGAGACTGTTCTGACTTTGAGAGCGTCCGGGACAGAGGTGGTCTCCCACCCCCAGCGTGAACTGTCTTAGTCTGGCCTGGTTTATTTGAACCAGGTCCAGTGCCAGGCCTGCTGGCATCATCGTTCCATCGGGGAGATTGATAAAGGTGCAGCTTCTTCTCAGCATCAGTGAGCACACATAGGTTGCTAAGCGATCGCTGCTTGCGGAGCCCTGACGGATTGGGGACAGGTATAGGGATAGATCCAGAGGAGGGTCGGTAGACCTTGAGTTCTGATGCCCCAGAGGTACGTGAGGGTCCCTGGGGCAGAGAGGACGGCTTGGTTGAGGACTTTCTTGAGGCCATTGCCTGGGCTGGAGTTTCCTGGCAGGAGAAAGCAGCAGCAGACCTCAGGTCCAGCTCTCTGGGCTTAGCCGTCATGCTAATGTTAGCCACATTAGCCTCCAGCATCCCTCCTGCAGAGAGCCAAGCAACAGCATCAGTGACACACTCTGACATACACACAGGCAGACAGAAAGAAATGGAGGAGGGAAAGAAAAGGGGAGAAAGACAGGTGTAGAAATGTCAGGCTTGCCTCATCTCTGCCCACAGCAGATCCAAACTGAGGCAGACTCCCTGCTGTGTGAGCCAGTGGATCCACCACTGTGTTTAAATGACGAGTGGGTTAGTAGGGTGGCAGAGACTCACTTCTGGTAATCCATGGATCTGCAGACCTGTGTCCAGTACCTAAATCCACCTCCTCAAAGCGTGTCTGCAGCTCCCGGTGCCACAGTAAGGCTTGAACAATAAAACAGTGAGCAGCCTCTTTCTCTTCCTCTGTCTCCCTCGCTGCTCCTCTCACGCTGTATTCCCTCCCGCTTGCCGGGCAAGCAGCAGCCGACTGACAGGAGAAACAGTCACAGCAGCAGCAACATCCTCCCCCCTCCTACTCTTTCTCTCCTCCCTCACACGCTGGTTTGCTCACTCGGCCCCCCCTGGCTCATTCACCCTCCCTTTTTCTTCTTCCCTCCTGTCTTGTTGACTCTCTCTGTCTCTCCTCCCACTGGATGATTCAGCCGCCAATCTCTTCTCTCTCTCGCGCTTCCTCTCTTGAACACTCAACGCAGATGCTGTTATGCTGCGCACCAGTGACGAAGAAAGAGAGGCGAAAAAAAAAAAAAAAGGAAGCCAGAAAAGGAAACAAAAAATCAATTTAAGCTGCTTTTGATGTGATAAAACCAGACGCCAAATTTTACAGCAGGAATCTAAGACACCCCCCCCACATCACTCATAATCACATTAGCTGCTGTATTCATCCATTCATATTCAGATTTTCTTATGTGATTTAATCACAAGAGGCCCATTGGGCTGATTCAAATTATCTGGAAAAAAGCCGTAACAGAAGGATCAGCTCAGAAAAGAGGAGCAGGACGCACATTTATCAGTCCTTTATACACACGAGAGAGGTCAGCCACTAATTATGGTTCAATTAGCAGCCAACAGACCTCAAATGATCATCACACCCCCTCCCACCTGCACCATTCAACTCCTTTGCTCAAGTCCATCGCTCTTTTTCTCATTTCCCCCAGATATGTCACCCATCCCCCTTCGCAGTTAATACAGATGCACAGGCTATTAAGTTTGCAGCGTATAGATTCATCATCACAGAGTTATTCATCTCTCAGCACAACTCATATGATACTCCAGAGGTTTACTCCAAGCCTAAATTTGCAGGTGTGAGTTTGTGAATAAGTGGTGGTGTCTATATTTCTGTCTTTTCTGCCCTGAATGTGTATAGCTGCGTTTCCACCAAGCAGTACGGGTCGGTTCAGTACTGTTTGGGACGGTTTGGGACAGTAAAGTCTCAACCCGTTTGCGTTTCCACAGCAAACTGTGCCCTCTCGTGGTGGGCGGCGTGTAAGCCGCATGCCGGAAGCCACAGCTAGTAAACAATAGCGCGACGCCGCAGCAGCTTACCCCGCGATTAAATCCAACAAAGAAGAAAACGCGACACAGTAAACAAAGAGCATAAATGGAAGACATGCAGCATTTCGTCCTCTCTGTGATTTTCATGTAGCTCTCTGTTACAAAGTGCAATCAAGCTTCGTTTCAGAGAAGTCTGTGAGCCGCCAGGAGAAATGCAGCTGCTGTCGGGGTGAGTGACGATTCTTTTGACCAATCAACCGTCTGCAGTGTGTTGCTCCACCTCCCGAGAGCGGATCGGTTCAGTCTGGCACCCATACGAAAGGGTCCCAAAAAAGTGGGACGGCTCGTCTCGGTTTTTAGGGATCCGTCCCGGGATGAGTCTGTGGAAACGCCGCTAAAAGCGCACCGTACCGAGACGAACCGACCCGGACTGCTTGGTGGAAACGCGGCTTATGAGTGTGTGTGTGCATGAGTGTGTGTGTGCGCATGGGCCCGTCTCCAACAGTGTGTCACATTGATGAGACAGTCTCAGAGAAGAGAAAGCTCCAATCCAGGAACTCGGTTAGCTCGTCTCATCACTGAGGGCATCCTATAATAATCAAGATCGGAGTAACTCAGACTTCGTCATCCTCTAACTTCTAGTTTCTCTGAGTCGTCCTCTTTGTTTGGGCAGGAGCTACTTTGCAGGATATTCCCCTCAGTATCAATCTCATATTTCCTTGTAACACTAAATGAGAATTTGATGAGAGAGGCATCAGTGGAGACCGAAGAATAATATCTCATCCATCTTTATTTCCATTAGAGGAAATCATGATGACAGAGCAGAAGCAAACTTTTAGTCCACCCTTGCTTATAATGGATCAATACAACTGTTAAAAGAAGAGTGTTTTGTGTATTAATGCACCCATCCAGGTGGTGTAACTGGTGGATTCAGTGTTATTGCCTTGGGTGAGTTACCGTCAGTGTACTTCCCTCCCTCATACACAAGCAGCAATGCCTGCAGCCACGATGTTATCACGTCCCAAACTGTTAGGAGAAGTACAGAAAACAAGCAAGCTGCTGGGCTAATGCCCATTTTCCGTTGCATTTGCATAAATTGGTTGACACTCAACCAGAGGGAAAACAAGCTGCGTCCTGTTTGCTAAAATTCCACGCTCAATATTTGGGAGGTACTTTTTTCAAAACTGCTAATTTTTCAACAGCAGTCGACCTAAAAGGGATAATGAAACATATTATGGTGTTAAAACAGCACACTTCTGAACAAGCTCAAATCTATTTAACTTTAATTGAGAGTGGCTGCACTACAGGAGCACGGTAGCAGACAAAAACACAGACAGAAACTGGCTTTTTATGAGCCAAAGGCATTAATTAGAAGCAGCTAGCTTTAATAAAGGGCCAATGTGAAGGTGGTTGTGCCGCATGGAGGCCAGAGCTGTGTGGTGACAGTTATGAGGGGCTCTGGAGGGCTGGTAGAAGGCCAGCAGGGGGGTAAGAGGTGTAATTTAAGGCTAATAGGTGCTGTACATCAGCTCTTATATCTCCCTGATGAGGGATTAAGGTAAGCTAAACGAGAGTGACCATGCACAAAGCAGGTCTGTGTTGTGCACAGATGCGCATGGGGCTGAGACACACGTCAGCGCTCTTGAAAGCACGTACACACACACACACAGGTAACGTGTGTGTTGGCAGAACACAGCTACTTGTTTGTCTCAGATCTCGTCTCTCTGGCTCCACAGGCTAATCACTTTAATATATGGTTGATGTAAACATATAATCTCACTCTTTTTACCGCCTGGTTTCTTCATTCACACACAGACCCACACACAGACACACACAGCATGTTGTCTGACTGACCTGAGCAATCTGGCCTGACATCAGAGGAGCTGGCAGTTGCAGCGTGTGATGAGTGCCAGTGCTCAGTATTAGCCTACACATTCATAGCAGAGGGGACTCACACGTTCAGTACGTCATGGATGTGTGTGCGTATGTGTGCGGCTGACCACAGTGTCAAGAGCTCAAATTTGTCTTGATGACGGCAAACTTGTTGCACACACACACACACACAAAGACACTTTTAAGCAAAGGTAAAGGATCGGTAAAAGGGGCTGATAAAGAGTGATACACAGCTGAATGGCTGGATTCAAAAGAGCGAAGCAGAGACAGAGATGGAAAAGTTGAGAGAGACTGACAGGCAGGAGGAGGAAGATGGTGTCCCTACTTTGCATGAGCATATTTGCCCTAACATCTCCAGACAGTTAAGAACAGAGCCTCCTTTATCTTACACAGAATATCCGAGGGGACATACGCCAAAGACACTGCAGCTTATTATATCCATGTAAATAACATTACGGAAGTACTATGGCGTAACAATTGTGCCAGAGCTTCTTAAAGGAATAGTTCGGCTTTCTCACTGCAAGGTAAAGCTCAGAAATGTTCTTATTAGAGCTAATGCTTGTGCCAACATTAGTGTTTGTGTTGGAATTTCCTTAAATTTGCTGCACTTCATGGTTGAGTTGATCCCATCTGCAAGTGAGCCACAGTCTAGCTTTTGTACCCGCCCTGTTCCTCATCAAAGTGGCTGAGCTGACCGAGATCGCTTATGATAAAAAAAGCAAACTATCCCTTTAACCGTTGACTTAACAGATGGGATGCCCTCTCACGTTCACCCACTCCCTGTTGGCTCATCTTGTTTTGCCTTTTCATGTTTAACTTGAAAATAAACATGAGACAAGTGTGAACAGGGTGGGAAAGTGAGAGGATGACAGGCGTGAGTGTGACTGATACAGGAAGATGAAGAAACTGAGAGGGAAAGAACAGCACATGACAGAGCAGAGCAGAAGTCTTATGGCGCCGATGGTGAAAAAAAAGGAGAAAGAATGAAAGTATGAAATGATAACGCAGAAAAAAGTATAAAAAAGAAAGTGAGAAGAGGAGGTGGAGGATGAGGAGGAAGAACACAGGACAGGGAAGGATCTCTGAATAGGAGCCAGAGGAGCAGAGGAAGCCTGTAAGACAGAGAGGGGATATCCTGCCTCACCGCCTCGCCACTTCTGCTGCGTTCACTTATGTCCGCTAACACACTTGAGTGTGGGGTCCACAGGACGGGGACCGGGATGAATACCAGACTGTGACACACATACACACTCTACTGACACAATAACAGGGCTATTAATGTCCTGTTTACACACACAACAACCTGATACATACAGTGTGAGTCAAAAATGTAGTGTGAATGACAGAGGATGTCGTCCCACAGCGACGCCTCTTTGGTGGTCTCACTCAGAGCCCATGATGCACAGGGTGAGTCACTGGCCTGAGCATTTGGGAAATTCTGACACTTAAAGACTATCCATTGCAACAGTATGAGCGCATCACTCACACTAAGCCCTGGTTCTGGAGGCACAAATGCTAATCTAACAAAAACACCATTCTCTCATGGGGCGAATGTCGCACACTCATCGTGACTCACACACAGCTGAGAGCTGAAAAACACTAACTGCCATCTGGGAATATCAAAAAGGAAGTCAAACGAATGAATCTGTGTGTTTTAAGGAGGTAGTGTTCTTTATACATGCTCCCTTAAAGATGAGTCAGTGTTGACTTTCTCTGCTCACTTCCCAGGGGTATCCCACAATGCTGTGCTGCCTTGGCTGGTTGCCTGGATACAGCTTGGTGTGCGCAGTGGATAACATTAGCATGAGCATGTTGACTTGTGTTTCTGTCAGGATAAAGAACTTAAGTTAAGAAGGTATCAAGCTCTTTGTGAATGATCAAGAAAATAAGACGGAATGAACGAATAAAGGATTAGTCCACCTTTCTTTTTCATATTTTTTTTAAATTTAATTTATTGAAATTATTTTTCATTTATCTATCCTTGCATTTTATCGAATATTTCTTTTATCTATATTTTATTTCTTTTTGTATCCATATATATATATATATATATATATATATATATATATATATATATATATATATATATATATATATATATATATATATATATATATATATATATATTATTTATTTATTTATTTATTTTTTATTTATACAATCGAGGTCAAAATGATTAGCCCCCCACTGAAATTTTAAGTTTATTTTTAACTTCCCAAGTGCTGTTGGAGGGTTAGGGTTGGATCAAAGAATTTTTAACACAGCTTTTCCAAACATCCTAATTTGCTCACATAACTACAATTTTATCTCTTTTTTTTTCCAGAAATCTGAGTTGGTACTTGATCCTCTGTGGGTTACTTATTCAGATGTCTTAATGACTTCATTTTTGTGTGCATGAGTGTGTGTCCTCTCCCACAGAGACAAGGAGAGGTTACACACATGACTGACTCAAGATCTCCCTTGGTTGGGAGTCACCCCAGAGGTCAGAAATCTTGAGAGTGTGCACTCATCCACCCATTTTACTCCCTTCTCTCCCCCTTCTCTTGTCCTGTGTTTTGCTGACCCTCCTGTGATTCTCACACACTGTGAGGAAACGTTCAAGTGGAGAAAAATGTTTTTATACACAGAGTATATGCTTATGTTTTAAACATTGATGTTTCCACATTCAGGATGTCTTCACAGTGTCATCTGTTAGCACAAAAATAGGCCACTACTTGAGCTCTGGTCCACAGAACTCTTGACCCACCAAAGTTAGGGTCAAACATAGTGTAGGGACAACATTAAACCCTAAATAGTGATTACTGCCCCACTCGCTGGTGATGAGCGGGCACATAATCTAGAGCACGCTTATGTCTGATCATCTTCCCAAAGCTACTAAACCACTCATCACTGTCCAAGCGCCAACTCGGCATATGCCTCTCTGATTAGATTGGCCAAAGAGGATTATGCACTCTCTAAGAGTTGATGCAGCGGGGTTATCAAAATGCTATTCATCAGACTGTGCAGGAGCATCAGGGGGATGGTGCTTTTATACTTTCATTACAAAAGATTTGCTGACGATGGCTACTCTAAAGGTGAATGGTACAAAGGAGGTTTAAAATGTGTTCGCATATATGGGGATTCCCCAAAAATATATTTTATTTCTCATTTATAGACTCATCTAATTTATTCTATTTTCAGATAGAGAGTCAAATCAGTACTGTATCAAACAGTATTGGGAATGAAGCAGGCAACCTTCATGGCTGTTTGAAGAAAAAAATTTACCAAAGTTTGAAATCCGTGAAGAAATTCCATGTGCGATTGTGCGATTTTTCTCTGATTGATTGAAACGATGCCAGGGCTGATACCGATTATTGATTGTCCAGGAGGCAGATAATCAATGTTTGGAGCAAATATTTTTTTGCAGTAAAAGTTAAAATATTGGCGTCAAAATATGGAAAAATACAAACTCTAACACTTAACTTTTTCTAAATGCCATGTTTAAATCATATGTTTATCGAACAGCTCCCAGGCTATGCAACTGTCTTATAACATTAAATAAACAAACAAAAAAAGCTCCCTAAAGTTTTTTACAGCGAGTCAAGTTTTCCAAACAATGGCTCTGTGTGTCACAAATCAGATGGTACTGTGGGTGGGACAATGCTAGAGACAAAGTAGTGACTCCAGACAGAGAGGTACGGCAGGATCAGAACCAAAAAAACAGTTTTAATTTCAATTTCACCAATTTTGCCACCAGATCGAAAAAAAAAAGGCAATAACGATAGGCTTCAAAATATCAAATACCGTCCTGATAACCAGCCCAGTCGGTAATCAGTCGATCCCTATAAGACACAGAACTATAAGAAAGTTTAATGAGTAACAGATGCAGTGAATGCCCTTGGTGCCCTTATTTTTTTCTGAAGGTACCAAAGTTTTACATAAAGCCTTTTGAATAATCAAATCATTTACTTTTTGTGAATAAAGTTCTGGGAGACAGTAGTTTGAAGTGCTGTTGATTAAATGATATTTCACTACCACACCATGAACAAAGATGAATCCCATGACTGCTTTAGTGCCTGTGTCGTCAGACAGAGATTTTTCTGCTGCTTACAACAAAACAGATGCACTTTGTTTGTACAGTATAAGAGTGTGTGTGAGTGAGACGAAATCTGCAGGGAACATCAGGCCATACTCTCACTGAGTATGAAAAATGATACAACCTACACATCACATTTATCTTTCAACCACCATCTGTGTACTGTCGTACATGCTCACATACACACACATGCTCGTACACCTCTCAAGAGAGCGACAAGGTCAGGAGGTCTGTGGTCTAATAGAAAGCACATGGTGCTGCGGTCACATTAGATGTTCATGTCTTCATTAGAGTCTCACATAGAAGATGGAAGAGGTAATTATGTTACAGGACATGCTGCAAAGTGAATTTGAATACAGGGAGGATATTTTACTGGAGGAATAAGACTCCTACACGTCACCTTTAAAATGTAGATTTGAAATGTATTTAATCTTTCTTTTTATCACTGGGCAAACATTTGCTCTTTGTTCTTGTTCCTCCTTACAAAACAAAATCTATCAACCTACAGACCTTATCGGTTCCCGTCTTTTCGTGTCTCACTCCTTCTCTCTTCCTTCCCTCCAAACTTCGCCTTCCTCCCTGTTCCCTCCCTTCCTCAGCTCCCTAAATTACAGTTATTACGGTGTCAGCCCACCCTCCATGTAAACGCTGCTTCAGAGGAGCATAAGACACTTCAGTTCTGTTTCTAACGCCTTTCAGGGACCAATTACAAGGCCACAACCACAGCCCTAAGACAGCCCGGGGCCTTTAAAGACCGGGACTGGTCCAGCATGTGCTCCCATCCCCCCTTTTCCACAAGCAGCTGGCCGAAACCTCTGAAAAGCTTTTAAAAGCTTTTATTTGCAAACAGCTCCAGTCTGGTGACTACAGTTTAGTTGACAGGCTAAATTTCAGAGGAGACAACTTGAAAGTCAATCTAAGCGTTTCTGGCAAAGATTTATATAACAGATTTCTAAACTAATGTTATATATCAGATGTCTAAATATGATATTATCTTTTGACAGTAAAGTCTTTTTCCCCCTTTGGCTGCGGCTGCAGCTGAGGGTGATTTATAGCCAAAGTTCACTTCCAGACTAAGAGGTTATGTATAGATAACAGTAAAACTTTTCTTCACTTCAGATCAATAGATTCCATCTTTTCTCAAATACCTGCTCTATCTGACTGAATATGTGTTTTCTATATCATCGTCCTGTCTCTCTGCAGGTTTTCCATCTTTCTGTTCAGGTTGTCTCCTTAGTATTAAAGGTCTCATACAGAGAATGCGATTGTCTTTGGCTGCACTGCTTCATCTTCTCTAAAGTAGCTAATGTCACAATTGCAGTTCAACAGTAACAAAAAGTTTTTTGATTCAAAATTTGCAAAGAAATGAATTACAATGTAACTTTAAGTTCATACAAATAAATCAGCAGAGCATCAGCATCACTGTATTGGTGCAGATATAAGATGTTTTTTTCTTGGAGTATATTTAAAAAAAAAAGGGGTTGCCTCATAGTTGGGTCTAAATGCAGTAATTTAATGCCAATATTTGTTGACAACAGTAGACAGCACCACCATCCTGATAAATGAGTCTACCCATCGTGATTAGGGGTGGACATTTCAACCAAAAAAAATCAGCGACTGTCAATGAAATAGTTCCCTGCTAATCCTGCGGACTAAAGAAGTTTTCTTTTTTTCCCCAGTTCTGAATCTCACAGTGGCACTTGTACTTTCTCAGCTTTTTGGGATGTTATTGTGTTATTTTGAAGTTTTTTATTTGTTGGCAAAAGCTTAGTGCTTTCAGATATGTTTTAACCACTGTCTGGTGGTAATGTCTCATTAAAATCAAGGGGGAAATAAAAACAATAGAAAAAATGTATTTTTAAGATGACATAACTCTCACATGATCTATTTGATTTTTTGGTCTTATGTGATTATTCAAGCATTCAAACTCATAACTTGTCCTCCCTCATGCTCATGGCCAAGCTCAGCCCAGCAATCAGGGGGTTCAGAAGACACGTAGAAAACAAACTGACTCCAAAGTAGACCAAGTTGTTCAGCCATGGTGGACATTTAAAGAAAGTGGTTTTCAGTGTGGCAACTGTCAGACAGCCATAAAATATTTTGTCCAAAAAGTATTGGTCTAAGTCAGTAAAAATCTTGTTTGCATTGAGTTCTGGTGTGGAGTATATACTTAAGAAATTAAAATAATCAAACTAAGCTGGTATAAAAGCATCTTATGGAAAAAAAACAAGTACAACTAAACAAAAAGGAAAAATAAACTATTCTTTAGAAAATCATCTGTACACAAGCCTAAAAGACACGAAGTGAATTTTGAAAAAAAAAAAAAAAATAGCCTTGAACCAAACAGTTTAAGAAAATAATTTAGTGACTGACTTGGCATCATTTTTGAATCAAAAATGCTAAAAAATAGTTGGCTCTGGGTGACAGTACAGCCTTATGTGGTGGTTAGGTTGATTTCTCATGAGGTGAGTCCCTGAGCAGGCGGCTGGGGTGTGAATCAGACCTGTTCCTGCATGTCCTTCCCAACGCTGTCCTGTTCTCTCTGATTTAAGGCAAAAAAGGCCCCCACCCCAGATGAAAAAGAAAATATTAAGGTTTGTAAACCAACAAAACAACAATAGCAGATTAATTCTGAAGAAAGTCTGTTCCTTTACAGCACTTTTTTAAAGATCTCTAAAATAAGAATGGGTGCTCATTGGCCCAACATAAGGAAAACTCCCCCACATCCTTAAAAACTGAAAATCAGTGCCCTACCACTTTATTACTAGCTTGTCAGAAATGAATAAGCTTGTAGAGATTTTGTCACTCTCTATCTATCTTTGGTCTAAGCTGGATTTTTGATCCCTTCCCCTCCCGGTGACTCCACATCAAAAAGAATGATTCACTAACCCACTGATAAAGTCACATCAGGCACGTCCACATCCCTCGACTCACACTGACCACTACAATGCATGACTAGAGCTGTGGGTGCAGAGCAAACCATTACTCAAAAGGACAGGGAGGGAGGTGGGTCATGATGGGAGTGTGGCTTTTTTAGGTCACTGAAACCGTAGAGGAGGAATGAAGGGGGAGGCAGTGAGAGAAATGGAGGGATGAAAAGAAAGTTTGAAGCTCTTGACAGCTCTTGGGTTAAGCTGGAATCAGCATGGATGCACTAAGTTTGAGTACCCCATTTCATTGTTGTTTACCCCCATCACCCCGTCTTCTTCCTTCATCATGGGTCCATCTCTCTTTGGTCTCTTCATAGAGGAACCAGTGCAGTCAGCAAAGCCCCAGGCTGATACACAGACACAAGACATACACACAACTGCACCTCCTTCAGCCATGGCGTGTCTACTCATGAGGAGTGGGAGCTTAGCGGACTTACATTAAGAGAGAATGGTTGACCCTGAGTCCATCTAAGTTAGACAAAGTGACCCAAAGGCAGGCTGCTGGCTCGATTTTCCTGACTCCATTTCAAACTCAGCCTGAAAAAAATGCAGTGGCTAACGTAGGACTAGACTTCACCCAATACACTTCACAATGCCACAACCAGTATCTGCCCGGCTTTGCACCAAACCTTTCACACAGTCTCCTGGAACCTAAGAATAATAGTTTGTTGTAAATTATCTGATCCCAACACACCACAACAGGGAAGTGCTTCAGAAAATATTTATGTGAATCAAAGCAAGTGTTAAGGGTGTTTTTCCACCAATAATACAGACAGTGTCTATGTGGCTTAGGAAGCACGGGTAATAGAGGCCCCATTTACATGACGTTTCACCTGCAAAAATGCAGCAAAAAGGGTCTGTGTTTAAGGACTGAAAATGCTGTAGTAAGCATGCCAGGCCTGTGGTTGGCGCTGTGAGTGTCTTGTCCAGAAGCAGGTTTTGGTAGATCTCCACTAAGCTGCAACTTCCGGTCTAAGAATATGAGACAATGCGGAAGTGCTAATATCTGCTGTTTCTTGAGTGTCCTCTTGAGGCTGGCTCCAGAAGTACCGGAAGTCACATACACACCAAGCCAAAAAAAGCTGTTTTCAAAGCAGAAATTGACCCATTTACAGCCTGGTTAAAAAAATGTCTCCTGTCTGAGTCACTAATTTTAGTACCGGCTCCCACTGTACAGGTGGTGAATTTTTTTCTAACTGGGCCGTTCAGAGGATATCAAGATTTCGAGCTTCCCCAATAAGAGGCACAGCTGAGGGTCATGTGACCAATAGGCGCCCTATGGCTGTAGGCGAAGCCCTTGCCACTACCAATATGGCCGCTATAGCCGATGTGCTTCATTTTCTGTTTCAGAAACAGACAGGTGACATCAGCGAGACTACGTCCATGTTTTATACAGTCTATGATCTCCACTGAAGTAGAGTTGGGCTGATCATCTGGTGTATTGGCGAATGCTAAATCCAGAAGTGGTGCAACAAACATAGATTTTGTCCAAAGACAGTCAGATGATTCAACAGATTCAGCAGCACCATGCAGCAAAAGCACAACACGGTAGTCCGTAACAATCATAACAACAGTATTGTTGTTTAGCTGTATGCACAAGCACAAAGCAGAGAGTGACACCAGCATTTCCACTGAAAACCATCATCAAGAGACATAATGATGTTGGAGGAGCCAAGCATGGATGACTGGTGGACAGCTGCTAAAACCAGTATATGTATACGGTACATGTCACAATGTGTGTTGTTGTAAGACCAGTGTTGTTGTCTCTGTGTGTATGACTGAATCTAACCTGGTGTTAGGTCATCACAGCAGACTTCTATGGATCCAGACGAGCAGTCGCTCAGGTCATCAACGGAATAATCACACTCAAACTCCTGCACCCTGTGAAAAGATCAGACAGAAAACATTTGTTACTGTGATTTCCATAGATGTACAACAACAAAACAAAACAAAACAGAAAATGAACACACAATCCACTGCAAACAATTAAAACACTGTGTAGGTAAAAAAGAAATACAATATAATACAGTATACATTTTTCTTTATAGTCTCATTTATTCTACTTTAACACCACACACCTGTCAACAACACACACTAACACTGAGTTTTTTGATTACAGAATTAGAATCACTTTTTTTGGTTTCATTCCACACATCATGAGCCACTGTTTGTGTGTGTGTGTGTGTGTGTGTGTGTGTGTGTGTGTGTGTGTGTGTGTGTGTGTGTGTGTGTGTGTGTGTGTGTGTGTGTGTGCAAGAGAGAACAATAAATCAGCCTAGAGGTGGTCAAGAGAACACTTTAACAATCAACTCTGCTCCAGAAAACACCAAGCAAGTGTGTGTGTGTGTGTGTGTGTGTGTGTGTGTGTGTGTGTGTGTGTGTGTGTGTGTGTGTGTGTGTGTGTGTGTGTGTGTGTGTGTGTGTGTGTGCGTGTGTGTGTGTATCCTCACACACATGCATTGCTGGATATGATGAAGAGGAATTAGGTTGATATGGCGACCACAGCCCTCTGGGGCTCAACTATTGGTAGTGGAAGTCAAAGTGTGTGTGTGTGTGTGTAGTGACAGAGAGAGGAGAGGAGGAGATGGTCAGTGAGAGGTCAGAGTGGTTTGATATAATATAATCAAAGACAAATTAATTGAGTTAATCGCGATGGAGGTTTTAAAAACTGTTGTACAGTCTGTTGTGTGTGTTAGTGTGTGTGTGTGTGTGTTTTTGTGCAACCCACATACCTGTAGCTGAAAGGAGCCACAGTAGCCATGTTTACTCTGGGTGTGATGGTCTCTGTGGACGTGGTCTCCTCATCAGGACTGTGATCCTGCATACTGACAGCCACTTTAGACTTCAGCGGCATGGTGAAATTGATCAGTGGCAGCGGCAGGGGGACAGGAGAGGAGGCTGGACTGCTGTCCTCAGGGGTTCCCATCTCCTCATCTGATTGGCTGGTGGAGTCACAGAGACCTCTGTTTGCTCGTTGATACCTCGTCTCTGTGACACATGGGTGGAGGTGACTGTTGTTTAACCTGGTGGACTTGGGTGTTTGATTCTCTGGAGGCTCTTCCTCCCTTTGAGACAAGGCCTGACATGTTTCTACACACACATTGGAGTTGTCACTTCTTCTTCTGAGCTGGGATGATGGACGCAGGTTACTGTTGCTGGCTCCCAATGAGTGGTTCTTATTGGCGAAGGTATTACTGTTGTGATTTCCGTCACATGTGAGCTGTGAGGAGACGTGAGGGGAAGGTTTTGCTAGATCCAGAGTGTCTTTGGAGTAGGCTGGCAGCACCCTGCGCTGGTTTGACGGGCTGCTGTAGGCAGAGCGTGACACCTGGGGAGTAGGGAGAGCTCCTGTCCGCTTGAAAAGCTGACTCTTCAGACCAGAGTCCCTGGAGAGAGGCCCAGGGATGCTGGAGCTCCTTGGGCAAAGCAAGGGAGAGTGCAAGGGTGTGTGTGTGGGAGTGTGTGTGGGTGTATGTTTGGGGGTCCGTGATGAGGGCTTGGGCAGGTCAGTAGTCCGACGGTGGGTATCTGCTTTGGGGGAAGAGGGCAACAGGCTGCGTGGGAGGGGGATACCTGTGGAGGTGAGAGCCCGGGGGGCTGACTTCACATTGACTCCCCCACTCATCCTGGATGAAGAACAAGAAGACAGAAGACAAGTTCAAAAGTTAGACTCCAATATTTTTAACCACATTATTATCACAAAAACACTCTGCAAAGAAATGAGTTAATCCATTTTAAGGTTAAGCACACAGCATCAAAGTCTAATCTATAATCTAATCACATCAGGTAGAGCAGGACTTTCTGTTCTGAGCGCAGAAATAGTTTAACATCCACGCTGTGCGACCATGTGAATCCAGCACATATGACAAACTGAGTCATGGTAAACCACGAGTTGAGCTTATTTCAGTAAGGCATGCAGCGTCCGCGCAATCCAATTTGCCTGCTGGGAGTTCAAAACACAAAAACGGCTTCACAGACACACAGACAAACGCTCAGAGCAAACACCGACCAGCTGTTCCAGACTGCTGCGCTCCCAAATAACTGATTTTCTCCACATAATGGATTCAAATACACACTTCTTATGACTCCCATGGACACACACCATTGCCAGAATACAACGCTGTCTTACATTTCAGAGGGCGGTGCTGGATTGTCCTCACCTGGATTGCTCTTGTTCCAGATATTCACTGTTTCTGTCACCCTCTCAGAAATAACAAAGCTCTGCCGGTTTCGTGATCTTTGTGCCCTTCTGTTGTGCTCAACCCACAATGAACGCTGCTCTAGAGACTTTTCATGTAATGTCATATAATTTAACCACGGGACGCTGTGAGGTTGGAAGAAAGGCGGGAGGAAGGAAGGAAGGGAGGAAGGGAAAAGTGAGGAATGAGCATGAGAAGTATCACAGCATCCAAGGAAAACTGCTAAAACTGATAGACTTTTAGGACTTACGGCTGTCCTACTTTTGCCTTTTGGGTTTGAACGATTTCCTGGACGGAGGTGATTAGAGGGAGGAGAGGTCAAGCAGATTCCCTTGGTTTAAAAATGCTTCTTTTTTTCTCAGACATCCTTTGAAGGATTCATCAAATTTGCACTGTAAACCTGAAGAAGTTGAGTTTACTTGAAAAATGCTTGTAAACCAGTTACCTTAGAAAAAAAACGAAGTAATAAAATATTAAACTTAAGTTAATTTGACTTATCATCTTAAGTAGTTACGATTATTATGGAAAATTAACCTACTGAATGTCTTCAATCAAATAAACCTGATGCTTATTTCTTACAAATTAAAATATTTAGTAGCATAATAAAAATGTTGCATATCACTGTAGAACAGAACAGAACAGAAAGATTTGAAATCAATAAATTTGCCTTATGAATCAAGTAAATATAATCATAAAAAATTGAAGCAGATCTGAACAACTAAATTAAATAACATTTTAAAGAACAGCTGGGTCTCATATCCACAGCGTTCCCTCCTCACTAATGGTTACAAACACTGTCACAACAAAAATCAGCTCTAATTTCATAACTTTGGTAACTGTGAGTGAGGAGGGAGGGCAGTAGATATGAGACCCTGCTGTTCATTGAAATATTGTTCTTCAGGGGGCACAGGCTGTCTGAGCCCCACAGCACTGATTGGTGGTCTGTGCTCCATGGCGCGGGGTCTTGTACCTATTGACTAATGTGCCTAATGGTTAATATATTTATAAATGAAATGTTTGACTGTTCTATCATGCTATTCAGGCCAATTTGAAAATGTAAAAAGATATATTTATTTTTTGACACAGACAACCAGTCCGCACCACAGAGAGAATAGACAGGTGATCAATGCCACAAGGAGCACGGAGAACCTGTGAACATCTAGAAGAACAGCAGGGTCTCATATCGACTGCGTCCCCTCCTCACTCACGGTTTAAAAGACAGTCACAAACTGATGATTTTAAGTTGTGCTTACTTAAACAGTAACAAAAGTTAAATCTACTCAGAAATCATCAGTTTCAACATTGAAAACTCTGACATTTGACTAAATTGAACTTACAAACAAGTTTTAAGTTTTCATAGCTTAATCCAATCAAGTAGTTTGAACTTTGGGGTTTACAGTGTATTTTAAGTGACAAAATTTAAATTTTTGATTGACTTCTGGGGTGTTTAGGAGCAATGTTTTATGATGTTTGGAATTAAAAGATTCCCATGACTGTAACTATTTTCTTTTATTTTCACCCAGAGGCTGAATCTGTAAGTGTGAAAAATGCTTCAGCTACATTATTTGACTTTCTATATCAACACAGTAAACACTTCATGCTCTCCAGATGTGGAGCTACAGGTCAACAGCTGCTGTTATACCCAACATGGATGTAAACATATACATCCTGAGACATGAGCTGTATATCTGTGTATGTTCTGTTTGACTGTCCATGTTCTGTGCAGCCCCAAGAAAAATATTTTATGATAACGAAGCATTTACTTACAAATACACAAGTTTAACGCTGAGCCCCACTCGCCCTTTTAAAGAGGCATTTTGCTGCCAGGAGACTTCTTGGGAAGCCGTCTTTAGCAAAGCAGAGATGTATCAAATTGAACCGTCAAAGTCACAAGGATAAAACGTGGATTATTTGACAGCAAATCCATTCGCAATGTTGCACACAGTGTAATGTGGATCACGCACACACACACACACACACACACACACACACACACATCTTCCAGTACTCTGGGCAGACAGTCTGTCTTGTCAGAATCCCTTCAGAAGAATTCAGCTCAAAAACAACACATATCCCCCAAAACCCTGAAAGCATCAGATAAAAGAAAGACGAGCTTTTATGAAGGAGTTTTTTCCTTCAACTGCGGACAAAAAGATCTGGGTCTCTTTCCAAGACCTGGTGCTGTATCATAGATGACTCACACTGATGAAGATCTGCACAGCAGCACATCGCAGCAGTGATGCAGCAAAAGGTAAACAGAGACAGATGCGATCATCCATCCTCATTTCTCTCCCTGAATTCCTCCACGTCCTCCTCATTTCCCCCCATCTCTGTATCTGTCTCATTCCTCGTCTCTTTCTCTCTGTCTCTCAGGAGGCAAAGGCACTAATAAGCATCAGAATTTCTCGCTGTTTGATTCAATCCCTGCAAGGATTTCCAGGAGCACAGGTGCAGTCTGGCTCAGTGTCTATCTGTATGGAAATTGGCCATTCCCAGGGGGCACGCAGGGGTCATACCAGTACTCCTGCAGCCCACATAACGACAGACTGAGGCTCAGCTGGTGGAGGGGAGGTGTGTGGGTTTATATGAGCAGAAGAGGAATGAAATCTGAGGAAAACAAGACACAACAAGATGTGTCTGCTGAGTGAAACCAGCAGCTGTAAACCAGTGGAAAAGCTGGAAATCAATTTCTTTCTCACACATTAGATGATGTTTGTGACTTGTGTGGGGCATGTTCTGTGTGTCATGAGTTCAGATCCTACACAGACAGCCTCAATCTGTTACGTAAGCACATTCACAATATCGAGATTGTTGATTTTAGCAGACACTGTTATGTTAGGTTAAAATGCTTGTGACTTCTTTAGAATTAGAGGGGGGGGACATACATAAAGAAAATCACATTACTGGTTTGCTTTTGCTGTTGGGGGTTTGAGGTTTCAGCTTGAGGCAACATTTTTGAGAAAATTAAGGAAGCTCTCAGAGCGGCTTTCAGGATTTCTATTGATTTATACAGCAGCTAATGCTCTCAAAGAAAGGCTAATCAGATCTTTGGTAAAACACTGGGACACTGTGAAAACATCCATGTTTCCAGGTCAAGGTGAGGTCCTGGTAATGATTGACTCAACATCGTCAGGGATCCTTAAGGTTCAAATTCTCTATCAATGAAAAACAAAGTGTTTAAAGGGAGTTATAAATTCTAAAGAAAGTAAGGAATAAAATACTCACTTACGTACAGAAACAGATGTTCATGCTCATATGTAATATCAAAGAAACTGATCGGAACTCCTCATAAAGTTTTACACTTTTTATTTAAAGCAAATAAAAGCAGCGAATGAAAACGGACACATTTCAGCCCAAGGCTTTCAACAGTGTTTCATCTTTGGAAATGCTGGTAAAAGACGATCGGTTTGTTGTTTATCAGTTTTTTTGGAGCTGGCTTTTTTGTTGAGTTCAGCTTGTCTTCTCCAATTTCCAGTTTTCAATTCTCATACTTGAACATTTTTGTACACAAAATTATCCATTTGAATTTATTTTCATTGTTTGACTTTTCCCAGACATTTACAACCAAAAACCCTGAATGCTTGATGATTTTGAACTCTGGTCATTTTTTGTTTCTTATTCATCTGTCTCATTTCTAACTGTTGTCTGTTTTTGAAACTTACTGATCTTTTTTGTCTTGTTTTTTGTGCTGATGAGACATTTCGATGTGCAGCGTTTGATGTGTTGTCCTGACAGTGTAAGTAGCTGTTATACTAATGTATTTTCCTGCTGAGGATTAAAACATATACATCTAAAGTGTTCCCAGTCGCCACAGTGCTGCTGTCATTTGTCTTATTTCAGTATTGTTTGTGCAATGTGCAAGTCATATAAGTTGACAGACATAACGAGTAGGTTTAGAGAACATATGGACTTTTGATTTGGGACACAACAGGCCTTCAAACTATACAATCTTAGGACAAAAATAAAGTTATCTCTGTTTCTTTGCAGAGACAATGCTTCTTGGTGAATTTTCTTTTAAAGGTGCCACATTTGTAGGGATCCTGCATTTGTAGGATGAGCAGCAGAGATGAGTTTGTGTCTTGCAACCATGAAAAATTTGCCAAATCTTCTCTGCCAATTCCAGACAAACAACTCTGCCATTGACTCTTGTCTGGTGTTGTTTAGAGCTGTGTTTCCCAAATAGGGGTATGCATACCCCTACAGGTACACAAACCTATTGCAGGGGGTATGTGGAAATATTTAACAATTTATTCCAACTTGGAAGTACAGAGATAAACCTGTCAATAAACTGGTACGTGTGCGCTTTCTCAGTTTCCCCAGGGAGACAGTATGACTTTTAAAGTTAAAACGCCTTTTTAAACAGGACTTGTTCAACAGAGCTCCATTTTTCTGTAGTAAATATTAGAAAAGTTATATATATAACAAAGGCAGGTTGATTATTTTGATATCGTGTTTATGTATTTATAGTATTTATTTAATTTCAATGAATCATACTATTCATTTCAATGTTAGATTGGAGTTGAAAGGAAGAAAATGCCAGAGTGTTATATGTTCATATAAAGGGAATAAAATAAAATGATTTTCATTTAATAATCAGTTGTGGTGTGTTCTACTTTTAAATAATCATCAACACCCATGAGTGAGTGGGTACTCATGGCATGACAAAAAAGATCAGAGGATACACAAGACAGAAAAGGTTGGGAACTACTAGTTTAAAGGAATGGATGGTTGAAGTCTGTGGAAACAAGACATTTTAGATACTTTAGGATTTAAAAGTGAAAGCGACAGATTTACTAGTGATAAAAATTTGCTCATCTATTTATTGTCATAACAAATAAGAAATCTACAGCCTCACTTTTTGTGCTATAAATAAAATAAATAAATAAATCCTTTTATAGTGTTAATGTATTGATAGTAGTTTGGACAAACATGGGTTTTGATGTTGAGTGAGAGCGCTCATTTATTAACAGTAACAAGGATGATACTGACATCTGCTGGACACTGTGTGTAGCAGCAGCAGCAGCTGCTGAGAAGGTTATTTATTTCCTTTTCTATAACTCTTGTATTTTTGTTTCTCTTATCAATTTGAGTATTTTATGAAAGTAGTTTTAAATACCTTAATATTTACAACAGATCAGGTTTTAAAAATTTTATAGAAAGAGAAGAGAAAGAAGTCATGTGACAGCCCACATTAGATGTCTCTCACAATCACATTACAGGATTTGACCCCCGTGTCACATGTCAGAAGTGAGTTTCTGTACCTCTTATCAAAGAAACATGTAGACCAGCTCTCTCACAGACAAATACAAACACTGAACCTCTCCCTCGTGATGAGAACCCTCTGACTCATCACAAAATCAATATATGAGGTGGTAACACAGGCCTCTCTGTCTGCGAGCTGAAGGACATTAGGAGCCGCCTGTGTGTCACCCAGTCTGAAGAGTGAACGATAAATGAATCTAATTACCTTCCTAATGACCACAACCAAAAATACAGCCATAAATGCTCCCATTCATCATCTGACAGGGAAACAGTGAAACGCAGTGGCGCAGAAACACTCACATGTGTTGTAAGGAATCCAGAAAGGCAGGGTTTTCTAACAATGAAGTTAAAAAAGAATTTAAAAAGAACACTTTGAAAACAAGATCTGCTCATGTCAGATGTCACGTCCCAGACCAGCTCTCTCACATGATGTCCTACCTGTCAGTGGGTCCTTCAGCGAGCCGTTCAATGAGTCGACAGAGCCGGCAGGAGGGAGGTCACACTTCCACGTATGTCCCAGGAACAATGGGGTGTTTTTTCCTGGATCACTGTTGCATCCTCACCGCTGCCCTCTCATTGGTCCACAGAGCCTCGCCATTCATCGAGACAGGAAGCTGTGACAAACAGGAACAATGTTTTCAGCCAATCAGGGTGTCTCCTTCCAATGTGACTCATTTTCAAAGTGACTTTCTTTGATAAAATCAATGTTCTCATCTTTTTGGCTGAAAACGTCACTTCAGACAAAAAATGTCTGCTTGAACAATAAACTGAGGACTGTTTATGTTATGGTGAGTCAGTAACCAAAATGGAAATGTTCTTGGCATACAGCGACCTGTAATGACACACATTCAGTCATACTCAAAGATGCCACATCATAAAGTTCAAGTCCTTGTGTTTCTTCAGCTCATGAACACAGCAAAACAGTTTTCGAGGGTTTGATTTTGACTTCAGCGGACTTTATTTTGAGAACATAGAAACGGATCACGTTATGAGGTTTTGAATTCAGCACAGGAGAGTTTGATCAGTTAAAAAAGTTGAACAATTTCTTCAGACTGCTTCTGAATCACTCCACTTTGGAAAATCATTTCTGTCTGACACACCACGTCCACTCTCCATGCTCTCATTATAGCAGCACTGACAGACAAACACAAGGAACCACACATAAACTAAACAGGGCAGAACACAATCAAACTACCAACCACATAAACACTAACACGTGTGCACAAACTGTTTCTTTTTTTCACTGTGGTTCACTACTAACAGTCTCGTCTTCATCATCCAGCAGCACCATGGACATACTATACTATAAGATATATTTTTACATGCTGCACTGAGTCATATAGACACCACAATGCTGACTCAGGCTGATCACATCGTTTCAGCCACAGTTACGGTATACACCCCCATCACCCCCTCTCCCCCTCTTTTCATCCCACATAAGCTCTGCCTTTTCTATCAGTTAACCTCTCCCCGCCGTCCTGACTGTTACAGAGCTGATGTGATAACACCCTGAATGTTTTCATTATTCAAAACCATACAGTCTATATCTATCTATTTATAGCAAACTGGTGTTCATAGTAAACAAATGAAACCGAGCAGAGATGCAGAAACATTCACAAGAATAAATGTAAAATATAAATTAAATGTAAAAAGACCACAAGGCAGCACTCACCCTCTGCGAGCACCAGGATACAAAGCAGCGAGTGAGTTTGTGTCTGATCTGTATGCTGCGGCGTGAGTCTCCCTCAGTCCTTCGTCTTTGCCTCTCTCTACTTTTGCCTGGCAGGTCTCTGAGCAGTCAGCATGTGTAGCTGTGTGTGTGTGCCTGTCTGTCATTTCACTCCTCTATCACGTCATGCCGCTGGGCTGCTGCCGCAGTACGCCTGCAGCCGTATCCCCGCCCCTCTCTCGATTTTTTCCTCCCCCTCATCGCAATCCCTATCTCACTCTCTTTTCCCTCGGTAATGGACCTGTTGGCTGTGCTCCCTCCCTCTCTGAGGTGAAATATAAGCCAAGCAAGCGCAGAGACAGGCTGGTCCATTAGCTGGATGAGAGTGGTGTGCGTGTGTGTGTGTGTGTAAGTGGGTGCACACAAATGACCGTGAGTAATATGTGGTAATTAAGCACATGTAGCCACAAAAGTGAAAACCCCAAACCTGAATTCTAGTTTTCAGAGTCTAATTGGTGGTCACAGAAAGCAGGAACAAAAACATTGTGCGCCAAAGATAGAAGCATTGATAACAAATGAAAATGTGCATCTCAACACACAATCACACACACACATCTTCAGTCTATATCTGAGTCTATGGCCGGCTCACATGCCTCACTGCATGAAGGAGCATCCTGAAGGAGGAACAGGCCATTCATCACTCAGCAAATTTATCCTCCATCTCTGAGGAAAAAGGAAGGGACAGAGAGAAAAAAAGGGGGCTCCAACGACAGAGAAATCCAGAAAACCGTCTCCTAACAACGTCTCCCAGCTGATGAAAAACATCCCTGATCCGACCTTGAACTTCTTCTCCTCCTGTCTCGTCTGTCCATCCAATAAACCACAGGCTGTAAAAGTCTCATCACGTGTAGCCAGCGCAGATCCAGCTCACAAAGAGAAGAAAATGTTGTTTCAGTGCAGTGACAGTGAGACAAACTGCTGGGACCTCCAGTGTTTCTGTGTGTAATCTAAGAGTGTATCTGAGAGGGAGGTGTGAAAAGATCTCATCTGTCATAGTAAACACCAAAGAGGCTCCAAAGACATCATTTACTTCCTATTTTGACAACTGGGGGACAGATTCTTCCTTTGTTTCCAACCATAATTTATTTCTTTTTCTGGTCAAAAGAAAAAAAAACAGCAACTCTGATTGTTTTTTCTTGTTTGTTTTCCAATCTCTGTTCTCTCTTTAGCCACTTTCAGTTTTTCTCTGTGTGCTCTCCCTCCCTCTATTCCTCTCACGTTTCTGCTGTGCTGGCTTCCAGTATGACACACTGACGAGGACAGTGTTGAATATTTAATGAATTCCACAACACACAAAAAATGTCAGTGATGCTCACTTTTTATCGTGTACATTCACAGACTTCCTGTTTTTTTCTTGTAAGGTGTTTGTGTGTGATCAGTCATTAGACTGTAAGGTCTGTGAGGGTCTTTACTGCGCTGATGTTGCCATAACCTACAGTGGAGGAGCTCTCTGCTTGATCACCTATTGATCATGTATTGACTTGCTGTGCTAACACTGGACTTGGTCTGCAAGTCTCCACTACATACATGATGGAGAGTGTGTTCAGTCAAACTGCAGAATGCAAATACATACATCAACTGATCAACCAACTGGAATCAATTGATTAATGCGATTAGGACACGGCACATGGCCCTCACAAGAACAGCTCCTCCCCCACACATACAGAACATATGCACACTGTACACTGTACAGATAACCCCCTCCTCTCTTTTTCCCCACACACACATGCTTAAGCATTACAGTATGCCCGTCATGCTCTACACAACAATCACTAAAAACTCACCTCTGAATACTCACATTAACAGTGAAGCTGCTCCTCAGTTTCTTCCTGCTTCCATCAGGGACAGAAAAAGTCAAACACAAGCTCATCAACCAAAGCTACGAACACAAAAACACACTCACATGATCTGTTGCTTTGTCTCATGAAACGGGAAGTGACTCGTAACAAACAGGGGGATTATGGGTAAGAGTGTGTGAGCATCAGTGAACAGTGTGTGTGTGTGTGTGTGTGTGTGTGTGTGTGTGTGTGTGTGTGTGTGTGTGTGTGTGTGTGTGTGTGTGTGTGTGTGTGTGTGTGTGTGTGTGTATGTGTGTGTTATGGGGCTGGGGGTTAATGTTATAGCTAATCTTCTGACGTCCCCAAAGGCACATGTCCCCTCCCTGTGGGGCCGACCCTGACAGACGCTGTTGTGACAAAGGGACACTTGTGTTACTGTCACCCTGAGGGGCAGTGAAGGGGCGGGGTGGGGGGGCTTCTCCAACATGTTGGCTGTCTGCTCCATGAGGCCTCAGATGTGCAGCTTCCCTCTGATGTGTGCTCTTACTGAGATGAGTACGATAAAGTCATTAAACCATTGAAGCTGAGGAAGGACTGATCTGACACACTTTAGTTAATGTTACTGAGAAGAACTTCCCCATGGTAGCTTATATCAAATCACCTCACTGCTCATGCAAAGTGCACTTACATTTGAGCTTGTCCTTGTGTACAGTATATCTACCATGTAGCAACACTGATACCACTAGATGGCATCAGAGTGTCTCATCCAGGTTATACAGGGTGTCCTCCGAGACAGCTGGACTGTAAGATTAAACAGACTTCACATTAAAAAAAGTTACATGTCACAAGACCGGGTAGAGTGTGTGTGACATGAAGAGGAGATTTCCTGTTTAAGATTTCCATACCTGGAAAAGTTGAATAAAACACTGTATAAAAAACATTATGCACAGTGTGTAATGATTGTATTTAAAGGTGTAGTGTGCAGTATTTGGCAGCATGTAATTTTCACAAGTGTGTGTATTAATGTGTAAAAAAATCACCTAAATTTAGACATTTTTTTTACCAACCTAAAATGAGTCAAATAAATTTACGCAAGGGACACATGCCCTCAACTTGAACCACTGGGTTTTTAAAGCAGCGTAGCAGATAAACTAATACATTTTTGTTTTTGTGGGGAAAAAATTAAAGGGCAACATCAGGTTTATAAAAATAAAGCCTGGGCTGAATTGCTAAAGCCGCATTTTGTCGAGTGTTCACTTGAAGCTTGCTGTAGAAAGACCAGAAACCAAATACACCCCAAGCCCCGAAAAAATTGAACTTTTTTAGAATTAAAAAAATATTTATGGCCTGGTTCAAAAAATATCTATCAGTATACATTGTACAGGGGGGTGTATCTTTTTTATTTAGTGGTTTAAAAGATATTTATTTCACAAGTTTGCTGTTAGTGTTTAACTGTTAGAGAAAAGGCTCAAGCCCGCCTCCCGAGTCAATACTTTTAAAGATGTATTTTAAATTAGCTTGAAAGAAAATCCAACATTGCAATATTGGCATGGCATATAATGTATGAACTGAAAAAAATGTAGCTGTCTTTAATCGATCTAGTCAAAATGAAATGACTGTTTATGCAGCAACCTTTTCCACTATCCACTGATTCCACTGATTTTCTGAAACATCTCAGTCCTGAATATCAATACTCTTTATTTTATTTTTTTTTTCATCTTATTTGTTTATTTAAACAGTGCATACTAATGGACACTTCAGTACAGCAACCAAGGGGAAACATCAGGTTGGTAAAAATGAAGCCTATGCGGAAGTGCTTAAAGTTGATGTTCATTGAGAATCTGCCTGAGGCTGGCTGCAGAAAGACCAGAAGTCACGTACACACCCAGCCATGAAAATAGACTTTTACAAAATTAAAAAACATATTTACAGCCTGGTTCAAAAAGACAGCTTGGGTCTAAAACACTGGTTTCACTATTGGTACATACTGTACGGTGGGTGAATTTTTTTCTAACTAAGCTTTTTAATAGTTGTTGATCGTTTGATTTTCCAATCAGAGTCACGTGACTGCCGGGCGCCCTGTAGCTGTTCGAAAGGAAACTCGCAGCTGGCGTCATAATAAATATGGTTGCATCTGCAAATTGGCTTCATTTCATGGTTTCAGAACAGACGGATGACAGGCAGAGGCTACATCCATGTTTTCTACAGTTTATGGCAGCAACCATGTAAAGATGCCAGCGTTAGCCATGAGGCTAATGTTACAAGTAAACAAAGTGATCAACAAAAACAGATAATCTTGACTGCTGAAGAGAAAGTTAAGCTCCAGAGGTCCCTTTTTAATGAATATACTTTATATGGTTTCCTGAATGTATCTGTTTTTTTAAGAGACCTAAACCTCCACAACCCGATAGACACTCAAACCAGACATTTTTCATTTTATGCCACATTTGAAGAAAATATGATGATACACAGCAGAGACACCCTTGACAGGCACCCTTTCAAAATGACACAAAAACACTTCATTCTTTATTCATACTTTTTAGCAAAGTGTGTCTCCTGTTCATTTGTGCTGAATTCCTCAGGGTCAACTGACAAAGTGAAATAACGACAACAAAGAAGAGAAAAAGATACAAAAAGAAAGATCCGCCATGGAGGCAGTAAAAGTGCTTAATCTCCTGTTTTCAGCCATGCGATTGATTTAACTATGATGATGGTAGAGCTTGTCACTTTATCAGTCTGTCTGCTGGTCAACAACTCTGATCCACTCAAAAACACTTCAACAGGACGAGTTTCACTTTGAGGATAAGAGCCACACAGGCAGACACAAGAGCAGTGAAATCTAATGTTGATACTTGAAACTACAAGATTTGAATCAATATTTTACGTAGATATACTGGCAGATGAAAAACAACACTTTTCCCACTGCTCTTCTAGTATTTATAATCTACTGCTGACCTCTCTCATACAGTAAGGTAAGTTTCCTGTTGATATTCAATGTTAGAAGTAATCCTGATCGAATGTGTCAACCTTCTGAATCATTCTACTTTTGACCTTTCAGTTGTATTTCAAAAATCTGAAACATCGACGAACTCAAAAAGAAGAAGCTGCCTCAGGCCAAGCTAGGCCTCTTCGTTTTTAAAATACCTGTTCTGACAAGTCAAACCAGCTCCTATAGGGAGTTTGACTTCACGCCCACCCCCCAATAACAGACAGCAAACACCAGACCCAGAGGAGAAGCTGTCAGAGATCCACACAGGTAAGCAGCTGCAGCCTCCCTCTGACCTGGTTATTTTTTTACTCCTTATTTAAGCGGGAATCTCTCTAACTTGCTATTTTGTCTTAGAGGTGAACTTAATTCTGTCTTTTTATTCTGCAGTCCTTTATTCAAAAGTATTGCAGAACAAGAAGTTTAAGGTTCCTGAACATTCAAGGTGTTGCTATCTGAGCGGCAACAAAGTTGAACTTTGTATACATTAACACACATTTTTAACAAGAAATTCATTTACCAATAAAAAGTGGATTTCAAAATATGAAAATTGTGGGAGAAACAATATTGATAGAGTAGACTCTCATGGTCACAAAAAGGGAATGCAATGTACTTTTAGAGTAGACTCAAACTGTTAAGCTCTGACAGTGTCTCTCTTCGCTTGAGGTCAAATGCATGTTACCTTAAATCCTTTCCTTTCAGAAAGTTGCACTTGAGACTCCGTTATGATTGGATCAGTACCAACAGGAATGACAGAAACCGAAGACATTTCGTCAAGTGCATCAGGCGGTACATGCATGTTTAATCCAATATATAATTCTGCTCTACAAATCCTTAATGTCTCCTGAAGCTTGTTGTTGACGTTAACTTTCCTTTCTTGCCGCTCCCTCAGAATGGGAAACAGTAACAGATCCAAAACAAGCCAGAAGGCTATTTTCAAAATGCCTCCTCCACAGAGACAGAGACTGGAACAGTCTGTTTCTGAGTGTGGACATCAGACACGACAGAGAGGAGCAGGACCGAGCTTTAGTTGCATTCTACAAGAGGGACAACGTGCGGTGGACGGTGCCTCTTCAGTGCACACTCCGAGGTCAGCTCTTTGTTAATCAAACAGGATTCTTAAAAATGCAGCTCAGCTGAGAGAAATACTGAAGTTATGTGTGTCTTTCACAGGTGATGCTGCAACAGGAAGTGGAGTTGATCGTCACATCATGTCAACAGTGATTTTCAGGCTTATGAGTGGATTTCATTTAAACTTAGGTTAGTCACTACATTAACTAGAAAAGCACTCAGAGAGCGCAGACCACTGTCAAGCATATTGTGATTGTCATGCAACACTTAAGTCCTTCTTTCATGTTATACTCCCTTTCAGCAGACTGTCTGCTACAGTTTGGTGTTAGTTGCAGGTTTTTACGATAATTTTTTACCTGACAGTGTTGAAAATTATGATGACCCAGTACATATTTCATATTCCAGATCTTAGTATCCAGAATACTGTCAGGATCTGGATCGTACTTTGACATCTGTCAGAAATTATGGTGACCTTGTCTTGTATTGTTTTGCAAAGCAATCTGACCATTTATGGTGGAGTTATATTCACATATGGTGAAAAGATCTATCTCACGATGATAAAGAATCCTTAAAAAACATCCTTGATCCAGACGGTGATCCAGATCACCTCCAAATTTTAATTTTTTTCTTCCTTATCCCATTTTGAAGATTTCTTGAAAATTTCTTCAAGATCCGTTAGTCACTTTTTAAATTATGTGGTTCACAGAAAAACAAACAAACAGACAGACAGACAGACAGACAGACAGACAGACAGACAGACAGACAGACAGACAGACAGACAGACAGACAGACTCTCAAAAACATAACCTCCTTGGCAGAGGTGAAAATTATACACAACATATTCTAATCAGGACAATACCTGGTTTTCAGGGAACTATCATAAAAACAGTTTATCAGGTATCGGTTTCAGTCGGAGAATTTTTTTTCTATCTTCATTCACTGATTTATATTTTTGTGTTAAATGTTTTGTTTTTAAGCCTCAGTCTTCTGTTGTTGCAGGAAATGTTCCCATTACCAAAATCTTTGAAGGTGAGCCCGATCACCTCATCCCCTCAGTTTCAGATGAACTCCTGGACAATAACATGTTTGCTGTCGCAGGCCGGATGATTGGCCTCTCCTTTTTGCACTGTGGTCCAAGTTTCCCGGGGCTTAGCGCCGCCATTATTCACATTCTTTTTGGAGGCTCGTTAGAAACTGCTCCTTTGACACTACAAGACTGCCCTGACCTTGACATCCGGGATGCTATAATAAAGGTGAACATCTCAAGACCTTATTTCCTATCAACAGGCTTCACAGCCCACTTGGTGCATGAAAGTTATCATAACACAGCAACCAAGGTCATTTGCTCTTCACATGAAGAATGTTTTCTGCTTTTTTCAAGCTTAAAGGAGACGCAGCTTTAGAGGAGCTTGACACCATCCATGAGCTCTGCCAGTCACTGGACCTGCCAGCACCACACGCCGCAAACAGGAAATGGCTGTCTGAGAAGATCCTACTATATGCTGTAAAGTCAAAAGTTTTATACTTTCTGTACTTTAATGGACACCAACACTTGTTGCCTCGCTAACATTAATACCACATTTAAAGGATCCACTAAAATAAAGGACTGTCACAACAAAGCCCCGCTGCACTCCTCAAAAGATTAAAAGCATTCAGTTTCCTCCATCTATTGACAGACCGACAGTTTTCAAGCTAACCAAGGCTGCAATTATTGTGGTCTTACAAGATCCTTTTTGTATTAGGACAAACAATGTATTTAAGTACATTAACACTAACAACAAACAACTAACAGAGAACTCATAACACAAATAATCAAACTTCCCGTACAATGACCAAGTTTAGTTATCATACTCATAGGTCTTACTTATCCCAAATGGCAAGGTGAATTAAAAATTGCACACAAAAGACAAAAGTGCAGGTCTTAAGAGATTAAAGCAAAAAATGACCGTTCTGACAAATTATACTGACTTCATGACGCCCTCTCTTGAATTTCAGGTTCTTGAGCGAACGTGGCATCAAATCAACCAGTTTCGACAAGGCTTGAAAGAGACAGGGCTGTGGCCACTTCTCATCCACAGAAAAGATGTAATCCCAATCCTGTTTCCACGAGATTCAGAGGCCTCTGTCACACCTCAGGTACAGCAGTGAAAACAAAACGTCAATAAGTCCATCTCTGCAAAAACCGTCCATTATCAAGAAAAGGCTCAGTAAAGCTTTGGGTGTTGTACCTATTATTATTATTTTTTCTAACAGTAAGAACGGACAGTAGGATATCATTAAAAAATATATATACTGTTCTCTATCATATTGATTTAAATATGAGCAGATCTTTTTTTTTTTTTTTTAGCTTTTATTGACTAATAAAGTAAAACTAAAAGGTGAAAAAAGATTTATTTTAAAGTTAAGATTAATTCTATTGATACATTTTTATTAGCCAGCACCTAAACAAGGAGCATCATAGTTACTTGGTTCCTGAATGAGGTTTATGTGATTTCAGATCATCTTGGACTGCATTGTATGGCCTTCTTCCATAACCATCTTCTTTGAGAGCTATCAGGCTAAAGATGAGGATGAGTCTGAAGTCCTGGATGTACGACGGGTATCTGGCTACCTGAAAACATTTATTGAGAATGGTAGGTAAAGGAAAAGAGTAATTGTGATGATTTAAACTTTTCTGTGTCATCTGATCAGTGGCTGTTTTCTTACAGCATCTTCTGCAGAGCTAAAAAGCCTCGTAAAGTTTTGGATAGGATGGGAGCTGCCTGCCGCACAGATGAGAGTGGAAATAGTGGAGGCCACGTTCCCAACTGCTGCAACGTGTTTTGAGAAGCTGAGGCTGCCGAGGCATTACACAGCATATAAAGCTTTTTACCAGGATCTGTGTGCATGTATATCCACCAGCTACAGCGGCTTTGGGTGTGCCTGAAGTTGTCTAACATGTAACTGAAATACTCGTCAACTGCATTTAAATTTTTCACTCCAGCGGAATGAGTAGATCTTTATCAAGTTGTTGTATATAAAAATAAAGTTATCTTTGATAAAAGATTTTTTTCCAGAATGTTTTGTCACCAAGGCTGTCAAGGTTTGCACATTTAACAAAAGAAAATAGGTTGATATTATAAACCATGGTTAAGTCTCTGCAGCCTTTCCATTTTGTGTTAACCCCATGACGGATAACAATGACGCCAAAATTTAAGTGATATGCACTTTGTGTCAAACCAACTTCAAATGTCCCCACAGGACTTTGAATCTGAGCAACAATCTACAAGCTGACCATGAGTTACCACTCAGGTGCAGCTAATCAGACTGATGTCAGCAGAAAACAAAAGCAGAGAGAGCACTTCAGACTTCATCGCCTCAGACCTGTGGATGAAACTTCACAGAAGTCAACCTGCAGCACTCACTGAATGGGCGGCACCTGAATGCAGGCAAGTCAACACTGAACAAGAGTGACATGTCACGTTCCTTTCCACAGTGAATAATAACAGCTTCACACATGAAGGACCAGTATGAAACACAGAACGTGACTAAACTGGAATTCCTGAAAGGTGCAAACGCTGTGTTTCATCCAGACATGACTGGACATCAGTGAGTAAAGAAAATTGCCTACACGGATAAAAACAGGTTTATTGTATGAGCTTTAAAGCTGAATTGTAATGAAAAATAATAGAATTGTGCTATGCTTTATATATGGAATAAAACACAATTAATTCTTGAAATACAGCAATTAATAGGGCCGGGACTATATGCTACTCTTGCAATTCTATTACAATTTTTGGGATGCCAATCTGATTTAAATTGCGATTATTTGATATTTACAATTTTTGCAATTTTTAGTTTGCTTTTTTAAAACCAAGGCATGAGAAGAAGTGAAATGATGATGATAATGTCTACAGACTATATCAGGAGCCATATTTTCCCATGAAATGCACATTACATGAGTCAGAGAGAAACATTTCACGCTCTGCTGGAGAAAAGTGGTAACCTTTTTCCCAAATCTGTTTAAAAACAAAGACTGAAATAAAGAATTTAAATTTGAAAAAGGAAAATTGATTTTTTTTTACAAAGAATCCTGATTTTGATATTATCAAACAAAAAATTCCAATATATCAATTTTACATTTTTTCTCCCAGCCCTTGCAATTAATATAGATGAAAAAGTCACACTGACAGTTAAAGTAAATTGAAGTAGAATTGGTTTGAATTTCTTTAAAAGTTTTAGCTTTAAAAGTTAGGGTTTAGTGTTTCAGGTGTGTGTTGTGCTTGTGACAGCCTTACAATACAATTCTCAATCCTGGACGGAGCAACAGAAGCTGAGGCTTGTCAGGAAAATCATCTCCAACTCAAAACATTGAGACTTATGACACTGCTGACTTTGGTGCCACTGCCTGAGTCCATCAGAAATGCTCCACTCCCTTTTTAACGTGACATATCACTCATACAACACTAACTGGGACTTGCACACAAAGGCGATGTGGAAAATTTGTGGAGTTCCCACTTCATTATTTTTAGACAGGAGTGTGCCCCCACCCAACTGAGAACAATCTAGCTGTAACTGTTTTGATTTTCTGTTGTAAACTTCCAGCTATATAGCATTCAATATCCACAACTACCACATGATGGCAGCAGAGGTCAGCCATTCAGGCACTCAATATTTAAAGCCCACTCGCTTTTCTCTGCTGGCATCAGCATTTCAATTTTATTAACACTTTACCATCCATTGAGAATATCTGAGTGACCTTTACCAACACGTCCCCAATGGAAAAATAAATGAATGCTGTAGTGATAAACTACAAAGGCTGATATTACTTTGAGATTGTGCCGTGTTCACTGTGTAAAAAACGGCTGATACACTCACACACTGGTTATCTGATAAAGGTCAAACTATAGAAAGGATTTAAATAAACAACAGACTAAAGGAGGAAAGGAAACACTGACAAACTGAAAATCGGAGAGCATCAAGATAATATGAAACATTTACGATCCCAGTTTTCCCAATTATTTAAAGAATATTAGCAATTAAAGGACTGGGGATAAACTTTTAGCATTTGAAATCCCATAAAAACAGCTTCAACACCCAGTTAATAGTGCTGGCATTTTGGTTTTAGCCTGATAATCTTTAAAGTGTGGATATTAGATCTTTCTAATGGTTTCATATAAAGTAAAACTTAGAACAAATGAGATACAGCTAAAAAGGGAAAAACCACAGATATAATAGGATTCAAACCTTAATCTACATTTAACATCAAACCATTTAATACCTATAACAGATTAACACATGAAGCCTGCAGGGAAGTTAAACAAAGGGAACAGAATGTGAGAAATGAATTGCATTTGCATAGCTCTGACCTGGGCTCTGCTACCTTAATTTTCTATTCCGCATAAGTGGGCCGTGTCTCTTGCTGCAGATTTAGGAAACACAAGGCTTTTTAATCTGAGGTCCCTCCCCATTCACCTCTCTGACTCTCTCCCTCCCTCTTTTGCTCATCCAGGCAGTCAGAAACTCCCCTGTTCCTCAACACGCGGTACGTTTGCAGACTGAAGCAGCAACAACAGAGGCTCCTCCTTTAACACATCTGGAGCAGTGGAGAGTGAAGGGGAGCATATGGAAAACTCTCTTTAACTTTTTTTTTTTTACTCGACGGATTGAGATAAAATCAAAAGCTCCTGTTGGTAAGGGAACATTTCTGAAGAACACTGCAAGTGCAGCCAACTCCAGACTGCTGGTTTCCTGAACACACCCAACACTGTGCTAACGCTACTCTGAACAGGGAGGCAGACTTCAAACTGTCAATCATCCCTCAAAGGCAGCACCTACAAACATCAGGTAAGTTCTGTTTACATTTCTGCCTCCTGTTTACCTTTAACTGTACCACATGATCCACCCTCTCTGCTCAAGCATGCCCAGGAAACAGCCTGTCAAATCTCACTCTCTGTAAAGCTGTGATGCACGTCAGGCTCGAAGAGACTCAGGTTGAAACAGAATTTGTCTTTGTCTATATCTGCACAGAAACAACAAAACATACAACCGACTCTGTTTTCAGTCTCACTCAGAATCACACTCGTGACATGTAGCCACATCTACTTCATGAGCAAACTTCCTGATGAAGTTGAAACCTCTTACTTCTAATACGTGTCGAAACTTGTGAAGCTATCGGTATCAGCACGTACCAGAATTCCTCTTCCTGGATGATGCCCAGATTAGTTAGTAGTACAACAGAATCAAGGCTTCATGAAATAAATGTTGACAGATATGTGTGTGCTTTTTGACTCCTGTGGTCAGACTGACGGCTGTCATCTCAGTCAGCCCTGTTACAATCTGTCATAACTCCTCAAAAAGTCAGTGCAGCTCTTTTCTGCACAACCTGACAAAGTATTGAGGAGCTATTCAGAATATATATGATAGTATTTCTTACCTGTCTTTCCTCACTTCCTGTCACTACATCTTGAATTTTAGTTCACACCCAAGTCTCCGCCATCTTTTCTGCTCCTCTCTCATCATCTTGGCCTCAAAATACCTAAAAACAAACAAAAAAATTCACTCAGTCATTCCAAACTCCTGCTTTTTCATATTGTCTCAAGTTGGGCCGCTGGAAAACAACAAACTTCTAATGGTGACTGGTACAGGGATATTCAGGGCTCATGTTCCATTCCTGAGACATCAGACCATGCAGACTGCAAACAAACCTTGAAATAAGAAAAATGCCAGTTTGTGTCAGTGTGGCTGTAAATGAAGGATTTACCAGGACATTTATAACCAAAGACTTTCACTGTCCTGTGTGTTTCACATCCTTAATTTTCATTTTCTTCCACACAGTTCACTGACCCTCAGTTTAGATTTCTGTGGCTGGGTTACTTTGTGACTTTAGCTGCATCCTAAATATTTAACACATGATACCCTGAAAGCAGAAAGCACAGAGCTGGTCTTCCGCTAAAGATGAAGCACAAGTAAAAACAAAACAGTTTCGCTTCATTTGAACTAATGCCAGGCTCTTGCACAAATGAATGACATTTCAGTTTACTATTTGACACTCCCTCCTATACATCCCAGAAACATTTTCACAAAGTGAACTTTCTCTCAACACTACCTTTAAATAACCACAAAAAAACCTGAAATAGTCTGTGATTACAATAACTGAGTCAAGATGCAGCAGCTTTTGGCTTTAATCCCATACACACCATACCTTCATGCTCTATCTGACCCAGCCAAAGCTGAAGCTGCTTCTACAACACATCACTGTCCCAGTTCAACAAGCTCATATGAAAAAGGACAGTCTACAGACGTGACACAGAATGAAGCAGACAGGGAGTAGGTGGTGTGAGTCAAGGGCAGGGAGGTGGGAGGGTTTGTCGGTCAGGAATGTGGATGTTGATCCTCCAGAAAAGACTGGGAGGCTCAAGCTGGGTGACAAACTGGGGAGAAACAGGCAGGAGGCCAGAGTCTTTAACATACCAGAGTTTAAAAAGAGTCATCTGATGAGCTGTGCTTTCAAACATCATCCACACTCGTTAGATGTAATTTCTAATACAGAGTCATTTTCAGCTCTAACCACCGAGAAAGACTTTCTTTGCTTTGCTTTTTTCCACTCTCCTGGCTTCTTTGCTGAAACCACAGAGAACTGGCAGGAGGGGGAACAGTCTATGGGCCGGGTCCAACAAGGCCATAATTACAGGCAACCAAGTTCGGGTTTAATGCAGCAAAGATCTGGTGAATGTGCATGCAAGACATTTGGCCAGAGGGATTTGTCAGAGCTTAAATCCATGTGTCTCTATTTCATTTAGCCAGTTTTATAGTTTTTATTAGCTATTATAGTTTTTTATATCTGGTCTAGTTTTCAACTACACCAACCAGGTCAGACAAATAGTCAAACATCATGCCTGAAATAATACACCAAGAAGTCTCTTCTACCAAGGTGTTCCTCAATTCTCCATTAAGATAATGTCCCCAAAACTTACATATTTGAACTATCTGCCGTTTTTTAATGAGATAACAAGGAAAGTACTGATAAAAAAACAGACTAAAGGGTGAAACTTGACTGTTAAAACGTGTATGCACAATTTGTGTTTATTCCCTGAAGGATGCCATTAGGTGGAGGAAACAAATGTGGCTGCTGTCAGAAGACGGTGTACTTTGCTGAGGAAGTACTCTGTGATGGGCGGAGCTTCCACAAGTCCTGCTTCCTGTGCTGTGAGTAAAGTCTTTACTGCTTCCTGTCTTTGTCATTGTGGAAACCGCTGGAAGTTGACACATGTCACTTCTAATTATAACAGCATAAGCATGACTCAGGTCATTTATGTGAGCTGGTATTATCTCTTCACAATCAAAATCCAAAAGATCCAGATTAAATTGATGCATATTACAGAAAAGCCTATGAGCATGACGGGTTGATATCTCTCTTAAATATCCTTAAGTATTAGAACCAAGTGTAAAAAGAAGACTTTTGCTTATAAGAGGCTAATCTTTTGTACAGTTATTATTGTATTGGGTTTCTTTACTTTTTTTGCAAAGCAAAGCTGCTTTACTTATTATGTTACATAATATCTTCAGCATTTCATCATTTCCCATAAGAATGATAAGACCTAAGCAGTAAAAAAGATATGTTCTGCTGTACAAATGTAAACAACAACAAGACATATCTGGAAATAAATGAAAAAAAATCTCTGCCTAACCTTGAAAAAACATGCAAGTTTGTGAGATCAGAGTTATTTGTGTTTCTGTGTTGTAATGAAACATTCCTGTGATGGAATTTAGATGAGAACATTTTTCTTCAAATGAGCTGCTCCATAAAAGGAAAGTTAAGAGCCAATCCAAACACATGAACATGTGCACAAATATGCAAAACAATAATACGCTTTCATGTGTGTGAATGTGGATGTGTTTGTTCAGTGGTTTGCAGGAAGAACTTGGACAGCACAACTGTCGCCGTTCATATGGATGAGGTTTACTGCAAGGCATGCTACGGCAAGAAGTATGGACCAAAGGGCTATGGTTACGGTCAGGGAGCAGGGACGCTCAGTATGGACAAGGGAGAGTCTCTGGGGATCAAACATGAAGAGTGAGTGACACATGAACACACATACTTTTTTTGGTTCCCTTTAAAGCCTCACATCAGCGACTTGGCTGTGTCTCCATCAGAGCGGCTCCTCATCGTCCCACCACAAACCCAAACCCATCTAAGGTGGCTCAGAAGTTTGGCGGTGCAGATAAGTGCCATCGCTGTGGCAAGTCCGTCTATGCGGCTGAAAAAGTGATAGGAGCTGGGAGTGTAAGAAATACTAGAACAAAATAAAACAGAAAACTTATACCATAAAAAAAAACATTTTCTAAAGAAATAAAACATGTTTTCATTTGCAGTCGTGGCACAAGATTGGATGTTTCACATGTGCACAATGTGGAAAGAGTCTCGAGTCAACTACTTTAGCTGACAAGGATGGAGAGATCTTTTGCAAAGGTAAAATCTAAAGCCTGCACTTCCCATTTCACAATTTAGTAGTTCTTTAATATTTTACTGTTTTAGCTTGGCTGTTTGTACAATTGATTCCTTGAAAGACTCCAAGATTTTAGACCAAAATCTTGTTGTGTGGACTGTGCTTTGTCTCTTTTTCTGCTTTCCATCTGTGACTTTGTGTTTTTGCTGCCGCCTGTCTTGGCCAGGTCTACCTTGAAAAAGAGATTTTTAATCTCAATGGGACCAACCTGGTTAAAAAAAGGTCAAACAAATACAAAGATAAATAATGGAATATTTATGAATATTCATATAAAAAACATTTGCTTACATGGCACAAGCATTATCCTACACATTAAACCCCCTCATACTTGGACAACTTAGATCTAAAAATATGGAAAGGAAAAGAAAAAACAACGCATTTTAGGGAGTTAAGTTGTCCAACATTAACTTTAACACTGTGAGTGACACAAATCTATTTCACATGATTTTGTTTGATTACTCTATATGAAAAATCTGACGATACGTTTAAGAGCTTGAAGATTTAATGAAAAAGCTGATTACTTTCAACCAATAGGATATCAATAATGATAATCACCCTATCTGTAAACATGCATATATCATACCTATGTCTTGTGTTAGATATGCTTCCATCTGTGGTCTTGTGCACAACAACCAGTCAAAATGAAGAACGTTGATCATTTTAAGCTGCTTTTTCCTGAAACACATTGTACAGAGCACAGAACAACATCACTCAGTGGGAGTATAACTCAACAAGTCAAATAGACTTGGAATGATTGCTCAACCAAGGGAGATAGCTTTGTTGAGACATGCCTCTGACTGTAAGATGTGTAATGTACATAAGAGTACAGCAGAGGGCACCCTTACACAGAATATATACTCAAATAACTGTGGCAAACTTACTTTTTACTTGCATATTACAGAAGTTTGTGGTCACAGAAAAGGGGAAAATAATATTTCAACACACTACAGGGTCGAGGGTCAAAGGATGGACCAGAAAGTGCAGCCTTTTTCAGTTTATTGGGTTAAGCTTGGTGTTGGCTAATGCAAGGTGTTAAATGACAGCTGACTGTGAGCGTCAGCCCTACCTTGTGCCTCTTTAGTTAGATCATTACAGGTGACTTCACATGTTGTGGCATGCCAAACACTAAGAGAGGAAAAAAAAAACAGGTGTAATTACCTATGATGACGACACTCAATGCAGGTGACATAGCTCCAAGGTTCAGTCAGTAAAGCCTCATAGGCTGTTTTTGAAACCACCTACTGTTCAGCAAAAGGGGGATTCAGTATACACTATAGGGATGTCCTGATCATGTTTTTTTTTGCTCCCGATCCGATTCCGATTTTTTTGTTTTGAGTATCTGCCGATCCCGATATTTCCCGATCCGATCTTTCAGCAATGCATCAAGAAAAAAGAAAAGAAAAAAAACTCCTACAAGTTGCCCTTTGAGTTTTTTATGTGATTTAAATGAAGGTATCATTCTAGCCAACATGGATATAGCTTTTTTTCTCCACTTAGTGCAGCATTGGATCAACAAAATAAAAATAAAGCTTCTCAGTGGTGCACCACAAGATTGCCTTGTATGTGTGTGACAATAAGGTTGCAATTTCTTGTTTGCAATTATGTTGTACTTGTTATAATGACAAATTAAGTTATATTCTAAAATGAATGATGATGTGCTACTATACACATTTTAATTAAAAACAAGAACTAAGGCCCCAGGCTTTCTGATTCCCACTCCCCCGATCTCCGATTGTTAAAAAATGCCCCGATCAGCCCCAATTCCGATCACATAGAATAGAATAGAATAGAATAGAATAGAAAATACTTTATTTATCCCCGAGGGGAAATTCAGGAGTCACCGCAGCATTTAAGAAAACAAAAGTAAGAAAGAGTATAGAAAGTGCAAAAAAGTCCATAAGAAATTGGATGACGACATCCCGTCCACCACTCGTCCACCACTCTCCAGCCCAGCCAGTCTCCACCTCCACAGGGTCCAGGACTGAGCCTCCCCAGAAGTCTGTTCAGTCTCTGTCTCCTGGATCCTGTCTGCTCACAGCAGGCGAAGCTCCTCCAATGTGGCGCCGGCGTCCGATGTCAGCTCCGTCAGCCACGTCCGTGAACAGCACGATGCCACTGGGTTAGCACAGCTAGCTCGTCCATCCCCCGGGGCTAGATCCCACGTTCCCAACAACGATGGATGGAAGGACAGGTCCACGTCGTCACCTCCCAGCTCACATCCGAGAACCAGCACGTCGTCCTCACCTCCTCCTCCTCAGCTCGAGGGAAATCATCAAGCCCTACACTAGTTAGCATTGACATGCTACAGGCTGCTAACAGCTAATTTTGCATGTAAACAATGCAGCCATGGTTACATGTAGGATCTCCAGACAAACACAGGAAAAAAGTAGTAAAAAATATCGCCGAAGCCACAAAAAGTTTGGTGTCCGTGACCGACAATGAACCACACAAAGTGATGACCCACTCCAAATACAAAGATGACGAAAAAGAGACAAAAAAATTACAAGAAACGGACAAAGACGAGAGAGCTGCTGCAACAGGCAGCTACATGGGTAGCGCCTAGCAACCAATGTTGCAACCAATGCAACCAATGTCACATGATCGGATCAAGACATCCCTAATACATTATGTAAATAAAGTATTTATATAAGTAATATATAGTATGTATGTAAGACATAGTATGTACGTAGTGTGTAGTACGCAACACTAGCGCTGATCGCACTCTTTTTTTTCTTTTTATTGTAAGCAGCATGCAGTTTGGGAGGAATGTTCGAAAATAAAAATAAAAAAAAAAAAATAATAATAAAAATAATAATAATAAAATAATAATAATAATAATAATAAAATACAACTTGGGTACATCACTACCACCTACTGGAAAGAGTCAGCGTTACAATTACAATACCAACTGTAACTGTTTACTTCCACAAAATTCATTAAAGTCAATTAAAAAAACACTAAACTTCTTTGAAACCATACACGGAAGCAAAGTTTTCAAAAGTTGCCCTCTAAAAATAAAAAAAACAGCACAGCACACCTAACAGAACAGTCCCACTACAAACTAGATTTAAAAGCAGTAAGTGATACATATTATATTCTACAGTAGCAGGAGGCAGTACACAGGACCTCCTATCTACTACTACTACAAACGTAGAGGGCGGTTTGGAAATCAGCCGTACTGTTGCTTACTTCTAACTAATGTGGCTTTCACTGGCAAATACACTTATCCTGAATGTGAGCTTAACGCTTTCAGTTTAGTTGAATGCTTGCTGGAAATAAGAATATCTAGGGATAGTTTTACATAATTTGTTCCTCCAAGAATGTAGCTGTACTGCTTATTGTACATAAAAACACTAAGAGCACTCTTTAACTGTAATTATAGGCGGCGTCTGTCAACTAAATGAAGCCCGCTGTTAGCTAGCAGACGTTGAGCCGTTTCACAGCACCTGCGTCGATTCAACCCAGTGGAAATACGGCTGATTGTTATAGCTAGCCTAAACAAACGACTGGAACGTGGTGAGACAGTGTTTCAACAACACGTTTTTTAGACTCGTGAGTTTGTAACATTACCTTTTCCTCCCCAACAGCTTGTTACGGAAAATGCTTTGGTCCCAAAGGATTTGGATACGGACTTGGTGCAGGGGCACTGTCGCACACTCAGTGAGGACCGGATATTTTACTGCTAAGCTTCCGCGTTCTTCCTGCAGGGGGCAGGCTGTTACAACTGAAGCTTCGCCTGACGAAACCTGGGCGAAACCATGCCCAATGGAAAAAGATGCAAATCCTGCAATGACAATAAAAAATACCACGTTTTCTAAAATAAAGCAAAGTATTGTTGTTTATGGAACTGTTTATATTAATTCTGATTCATAAGTCACATTCAACAGCAAAAGTATTTCACACTCATTATCTGCTTTCCTGAGTTCCATTATGTTTTGTCATTTTGTATGGGGCTGTTATATTCTCTTAAAAGAAGAGAGACTGCTGCTTTTTATGTAATCCGGGTAAACTCTATTATAACTAATAAATATAAAAGAAAGTAGTTCTATTGTTTTGTTTTGTCGTGGTATGAGTGAAACTGCATGCATGTTTGAATATGGAATGAAAAGGGAAGAAGGTCTAAAGGTGACGTGCAGTATTTAGGTTTCAAGAAATGACATAAGCCCATAGTTATCATTCCTCTCATATCACTGCAGTGACACATCACACTGCTGAGAAGATGAATTCTGTATCTTGTAAAGTTAGGGGAATTACACCTTCACTCCACCCATAAGGTTCATCATCAAAGTGGTGCCACCTTTCTGACAGGGGTTTTTGAAAATGACTGATATATTCTAACTTTCTTGTTTAAAGTGCAGATATTACAGTGAAGCATAGAGGCAGGGCCTTGTCGGATATGAAAACCTACTTTTTTTCAGTTTACTTTAAATTATAAAGTTATTCCTACTTTCATTGGTCTTATCAAAGTATTTATAAATATAAAAAATAAGAATGAAATTTATCAAATAAAACCTCTTAAACCTTGACTTGACAGGCCAATGACCTAGACCAATCCAAACCCAAAATTTAATGTTTACTGTTGACAGGATTATGTTTCCACACTTTACCCCACACCCACATTCAAGCTCTCACAGACAGCATAATCACTTTTAGAAACTTGACAGTCCAGCTAAATGGGATCTAACACACCTTTACCTATTGGTGTACTTATCCTCAGTTTATTTTTTCAGACAGGTGTGTTAGATATTTTTTCTCAACAGGTGCGCTGAGGTGGCTGAACCCATCTACCGTTTTCATTTAATTCTGTCAACACGTAAAGATTAAACAGTGTGGGCTACAATAAAATCAGACTGGAACCGACGTGTGTGTACCCTCAAAACACACACACACACACACACACACACACACACACACACACACACACACACACACACACACACACACACACACACACACGCACACACACACACACACACACACACACACACACGGATCTCCTTATGCCGTCACCAGGAGGGGGCGGGGTGCTAGTGTAAGTGGTGGAAGGTCCTCAGAGGAGCCGGGCATGTACAAACATATCCAGGCGGACCAGCCTACCAGTCTCCACAGCGTGTTGTCCTTACGCACGATTTGAGACTTGGATCCAAACTAAATCCCAGTGGATGATCTGTCTTTGGCATAGATCAAACAGTTTGTGTTGACGGAAATCGACATCTTTTCAGTTACATAAAAGATGCGTATTGGATGGTTCGTTGCTTGAGGTTTATAAGATTCCTCTCTGTCTGAAGAATCCAGCTCAGCGTGGCCATGTCTCTCCCGTCCAAAATGATGAGAGACGGGCTGCTGGAGAAGCGCAGCAGCGGACTCCTCCAGCTCTGGAAGAAAAAACGCTGCGTGCTCACAGAGGAAGGTTTGCGCCTGCACAACTGCAAAAGCTCCGGCGGTGGTGATGCTCCAGGATCAGCGTGGAGCACCAAAGCCAAGGAGCTCCGATTTGAGCGCATGGCCACGGTGGACTGCGTGGAGTACAAGCGAGGGCTGGTGTACTTCACTGTGGTCATGGTAACTGGAAAGGAGATTGACTTTCGGTGTCCACAGGAGGGGACGGCTTGGAACGCGGAGATCGCTTTGGCACTGGTGCGCTATAAGAACCTGCAGGCCGTGCAGACAGGGAGGAACAGGCACATGTCCTCAACGCACCTGGGGAGCACAGGAGAGGATGAGGAGCTGTGACATGGTAAGCCTGTCTGCAACGAGGAAATACAAAAAGCTAAGGCTTGTGATCAATTTCTACACTTATCCATTCAAACTGAAACATTACTTATTTTCTTCAGTTGAAAGTGATGCACCACGCATCCCTGAAGCTGCTAGATATTCAGCTCTTGTATGAAAGTGGTGTAACTGACAGATAAACACAAGTTATTGCGTTAAATAGGAATCTCAAGGGTCAGGTAAAATATGAATTGCTGTTCCTTTGAGTGCAGCTTCCACAGCTTCCACCATCAGTGATAATCTCCCCTCCTGTGTGTTGATGGGGTGCTAATAGTAACAAGCTGGTGCACTGATTGGATGGAATGAAAACATCCAGACTCTTGGGGCCAAGGTGGTGCATGTCTGACACTACTCAAAGTGTGTGCTATAAGTTAATCTATTCTAAAGAACCACTTCAGTGTAGTAAATGCCATGTCAGCTTTTCTTACCACAATCACCATGACACTGCAGCACAGTCTTTTTAGGACACAAATGCCCTCTTACTCCAGGACATAATTACGATGCAATTTGAGCCTCCAAAATAACATCTGCCTGCCTCTCCCTCACTAGGCAGCCAAGTATTTTTAAACACACACACATGCTGACACCTACACACAGCCCACTCTTGTGTGTTTTACTAACAAGAAGACAATTGCACATTTATGATGACCACTGCTAGCACCCATCCATTCTGCTGCTATTAGAACACAATGAGTAACAGCACATGACACCAGTTTTATTTGCTGAAAGTGGTCTCAAATGTTCATGAACTGAGTGTGTAAGTCTGAACTATGAGCTCACACTCCAGGAATCCACAGCCAAGCTTCCTGAAGAGAGAGCCGCACAAGTCAAGTTCCCAAATTAACTTAGTCGCTGTGGTAACAGTAATATATCTCACTACAAGTGCACTTAATGGGATCCCATCAGCTACCACGGTGTCAAATATATAAAGTAATAATGAAATATCTAATATCTGCTTTTGCTTTTCTTCAGGCTTCCCTCTGTCTTTGGGTTGAACCAATCAGAACACAGAAGGGGAGAGGACACCAGATCTATCTGCAAAGCATGATGGGACCAAACAGCCCTCAGCGAATATGGATTACAGGACGGAGAACAAGAGTTGCACCCTTCTCTTCTCTCCTACGTTAACATACTCGCGCTGTCATATAGAGCATAGGAATGTGATGAACTGTCGGCATAGATGGCATTATTTTTGCTCTCAGTATGACCTCAATGCTCGAGGCGCCCTCATCAGAAAATGATGGCAATACTGGGTTAGAATTTAAGGACACTGTCTACCCATTGTGCCTTTATGTTTAAACACAGACTCCACCTTGAACGTTTTTATCCAAGTGTTTTCTAACGCTGATGAAACTGGAGTCACTTTTTTAAGTCTTGCTTTTATGAACAAACATTGCTGTTTAACTGGCTTTAAGAAACTTTTGTTAAAGACCTAACTCATGCATGTTTTTCCAAAGCTTATCATGAAGTATTTGATCATATGAATTGCACATTGTGTTACATATGTAAAAAACCATGTACAGTATTACAGCCTTTAAATATTAAATACATTTAAGAGTTTAGTCCCAACGTGTTGAGATTTACTCAAAGTTTTTATTTTCAAACATATTTTGGAACATGTATTTAACATCTCTCAGAAGCAATCAGTCAGCTGGGATTCATTTTAGGAGCAGGTCATTAATTGTTAAGCTCATATGTTTCCAGTTGTGGTGTAACCTTGCTGTTACAGCCTCTGGAAAACATAGACACACACTGTGGCATCGCTCTCCCGCTCTTGCGTGAATGCTGGAGTCAGGACGCCTTTTGTTTTGGAGGACTAATGAGAAGCACAGTGAGCCTGAGGCATGTGCTCACAAACATCCGCCCACACATTCACCTACAGAGGTTTACGTGCACGCACAGCCCAGTGCTGATATTCAGCAAGGTCTCAGCATCAGGAGACTCTCGTTAGAGAGGGCAAGCTCATATTGTTCATTCAAGCATCTTTAGCGTGTGGGTGTGTGTGTGTCAAGAATATGGCAGACTATGTGTGTATGGGCCTCAGCTCAGGTCAAGAATAAAGACTTGATTGTGTAGCGATGTCTCTCATTACTGTGGAAAACCCCCAAACTAGCCACACATGAGTCAGCAAAGGGCCAGGAGGACTGCAAAGAGCAGAGACACCCAGTGATGGATGGTCGCCGGTCAAAACAGCGTGTGCGGTTTGGTCTGTGGGCAGGTGTAAACATACAGAATACTTTATGTGAAGGGAGTGTGAGTTTGTGCACTCACTGGTGGTTTCGTGACTTACATCTTCAAATGTCAGACTGTCCAGAGAGTGTGTGCTGACACTACTCAGAGGAATGCTCTGTTTAAACATTACAGCCTCTGTCCTGGGTGTTTGGTTTTCTCAGAAGATATAAACACAAATACGGTTATCTACAATTCTATAAACTAAATCATAGGCCTGAGGAAGATGTTTGCATTATTGCGAGGTTCATGTTAAGACAAAGTCAGCTTCGGGGCCTTTACAGAAAGACTGGTGTGTGTACATACTTCTCTGAAAAAGTCTGAAGATTACAGGTCAGATGTTTTAAAAGCCCAATTTTCAATTGATGTTACAAATGGCTCCAAATGACACTGTTGTCTGCTGTCAGCACAGTTGACCACTAGAGGTCTGTCTCCCATTAGCTGAGAAATAACTCCTCCGTTGACAGTGTGTGTGTCAACATTCTCTTTGTGGTTTGCTAAGTTTCATGGAACACAGATCCAAAGTTGCCTTTTTAATGTAATTTGTTTTGTATATCAAATATTTTTTTCTTTTCTCCTTGCAGATATAATCTTGTGAAACATGCCTCACAGTTTTTTCTAGGTCTTTTTTAATTTTAAGTGCTGATCTCTGAAAATGTCAATTGTATATGTGCAATATTCTTACATGATGTACTTACCATTTCTTCACTGAACTTTGCTTAAGCTTTAATGTTAAGTAACTGTAGCTGAAAAAGCCTCTGAGGAAGAAAAATAGGGTGACATACCAACATTTTTTAAAAGGATCCTAAGAATAAAGCTCCTAAGTGAAAATTATTCACACAACACAATTGATCATAACTCTAATGGAGCGTTACCTTTGCAAATTGTACCATTTATGCTGTATGATCTATGGTAGTGAGCAAAACACCGTGTCATGTTGAACTGGAACACTGAGGCGAATATTTTTCAAACATGACACTTCAGGAGATTAGAATAAACATCAATTTAAACTTTCAAGTATGGGTGATAGGCCAACACAGTCCTTTTTACCGGGTTGCACATTTTGCAATTAAGTTTAATTTTGTCCTTCAAGAATCTATTTTTGCTGTTTTTATTCAAGGAAGAAAAAATTCCAAGCCCCCTGCAGGCTTGCCCAGGATTTTGATGCGTATTAGCTGTGGCTAATGAAATCTAATGAATCAGTGGTCATTCCATCAGCTTCGTGAAGCTGTTTATAGAAATCACATGAGCTGAATGTTAATGTTGGCTTGCTAACATACCAAAATGGAAAAATTTTATGGCATCCTATATGTTTGCTGTGTTAGAAATCTGAGCTATGCTTGATAGCATGCTCTTTGCTAATTGGTGCTTGGTCCAGTGTTCCCTATGAGCTTAGGAGAAGAAGGCAAGGACAACGTGCTGGTACTGCAGTGCAAGCTTGGAAGACATCGACCTGTCCTTCCGTCTATTGTTATGGGGAACCTAAGATCTAGCTCCAGTAAGATGGATAAGCTAGGATTTCACCTGCTGTAAGTGGACAGGATACAGGAGAGTGACCTAAAACAAACTGGGGAAGACGGACAGCTCAGTCCTGGACCCTGTAGAGGTGGTGGCTCACTTTCATTCTGTTTATATATTCTTGATTCTTCTCTCTCTATATAACTTCTTGTATTGCTGCTGTGACTCTAAATTTCCCTTTGAGGATTAATAAAGTACATTCTATTCTATTCTTTTCTAAAAAGCTAACAGGGGATGCTAGTGTAAGGCAGAGTCTAGTGGTAGTAAAGTAGACAATGAATATTAGATGACTCAACATATGGTAAATATGTCAGAGTTAGCTGAAAGGTAAATTCATACCTGCAGTCCCTGGTTATTTGCAAGAACAGACTCCCTAAGAAGATCAAAGTAAAATGAAAACTCATCATATGAATACCATGAATAGAAAGGTTTATATAGGGGTAGTCAAAAAAGACACATCACCTTGAGGATTACTTTTCTGTACCAAAGACTCCATTAAAAAATATCTTGGTGTTTCTTGGTGTTTCTTGGTGATACATTTAAGTCTGGGCCAAAGGACTGGACGTACAAATTTACTCTACCTTCCTAAGCCACTCCTCCAGTGCTGCTTATAATACAGCAAACAAACAAAGTAGTGCTGGGGTTTTTACTCTCACTCAACTGCAGTCTTTAAACCAAAGTACCCCAATTAAAAAAAAAAAATCTCCAATTGTATATTTAATTATTCCAGTTTTCTCTGTAGTCTATCTTTAACCGACATAAAACTTTCTGCCTGTACTTTATCATCGTAGTTGTGTTATGCAAGGCCAGAGCCCCCAGCTCTAACTGCTGGTTACGATAAATCTTCCAGGAGACAAATAGATGGAGAAAGATTAGAGAGAAAGAGAGATGGGGTTTACTAATAATAGCCTCCACTAACAAAAGAGAAAGAAGGAGCCAGACAATGATGGGGGCGTGGTGGTTAAATAGGGGAACACCAAATTGTTGGGTTCATCTCTGATCAGTCCATCCTGCCTCTGCTGCTGTCTCATCTCTCCTGCCCCTGTCGCTGGTAAGGTCCCTTTGTGGTGTGGTCTGTACAGTTTTTGGGGTGTGATGTTGGTCCTTCTTAGTAGTTTTGTAAACGTTCAGCACACAAACTGAATCAATGACTGTTTGAGGTGGTTTAATTTTGTCTTGTTCGACCAAATTTTTGCTGAAAAGTGACCATATAGACTCTGAATTTATCAGTTTATACAGTATAGAGTGTTTTAGACAGTTGTTGGAGAACTTCTGAATAGTGTTTTTAAACTAGTAAAGATATATTGCAGTGTTAAGTGTTTCAGTAAAACTTTGTTGTTTTTGCCTGTTCTTGGGGCTGGGGCTGCACCTACACTGTATGAAACACAAAGTATCTGGTTCAAATCTAAAGTCAAAGCAGCTCTTTTAAAATCAGAGGCTGATACAAACTTTCCAAAACATGTTTGGCTTTTTCTCTTTTCTCTGACTGCCAAGTTGGCTGCACCACAGAGGCTTCTAAGCATCCATGAGTTACTGAGGGTAAATCTCTGATCCTGCCTGGGCACCCCAGAGCACAGTCACCCCCCACAGCTGTCTATCAGATGTTCCCTGGTCTATTTGGGGAGACAGTCCACTCTAAATTCCTCTCCCTGAGATAATCCTGGGGAGAAAGATGGGGACCAGAGGCGAGAGAGATGGATGAAGGATGACTATCAGGCAGGAATTTTCCTAATCTGCTGGAGCAGCTCGTAACTTCCATCATTCAGGGGGGGTCTTAGGTGGCATCACGTTAACTGGCAGCGCCTGGTTAAATGGGAAAGGGACTAGTAATAAGAGAAAGGGTGAGGTGAGGTGAGGTGAAAGTGCTGGAAATCATTTGGTGGTTTGTTAAAGGGCAGGGGGACAAGAGACTGAGTGTGAAAACAAATGAGCTAATGCGAGGACAAAAGTGAGAACAACACAAGGAAAGAAAAAAACCCACAACCTGATATTTTTGATACTAAAAATGCAAAAGTTTGAATGATAGTTTAAAATGATGGGTAATGTTTACAAAGAAAAACTCCATAGATGTATAAAAGTATCATTAAAAACCATCGTTCTTACAAGTATCTATTTCATCAATTTTTAATGTCTCCAATGTACAAGTACCCTGATGATAACAGGAAGCCAACAGCAGAGAGGAATTCTGATGAGATTACCATTTACCTTTATAAGCCACAGGTTGTGCTTCTCATTTCAGTCATTTGTGACTTAGCTTGTTCTTAGTCCTAACAATGCAGCTGGTTTTTCTGTGATCCTCAACAAGACGTGACCATACTTCCTGAAAGCACAAGGGAGTGTGAATAACACAATTGAGTGTGAATTAAGTGTTGACAAGCAGGAGGACAGAGGTCTGTGTGTAGAGTTATGACTTATTTGTCTGCTGACAGCCTTAACGCATCAAACTGGATCTCAGATTTGTAAAAGAGCGCTAATTAAGAAGAGGGTGAGGTCTTGACCTCCTGCAGTTGACAAAGAAATGTCAGCAACTGTTCAGCGTGTGTGTTACTGATTGCATCCTTCTCTCCCACAGCGAGATCCCAAAACCAAGATGCCTGAGCATATGTGAGTGTTCTCAATATAGATGTACACAAATATTCACAGAAAATTTCTGAGATTTGTGTTGTAATTATCTTTAATTTCTTTCTTTCTTTTTTTTTTTTTACAGGCAAGAGGTAAGAACATTTTCAAAATTTAACAGTTGGAATATCCTTCAAAACAATTACTCCAGTCAGCAAACATTTATTTAGACAAATAATTCACAACAACTACAGTACTTGTATTCAATGCCCTCAATGATGTTCTCCCTTCAGAGAAAACCAAAGATCTCAGCTTCAAGGAAGCTGATGCTCAAGGTGAGATGTCCCAGACCTTTTTTTTTTTTTGATAGTGTAATATAGATGTTTGACCACAAGAGGGCAGTTTACTCTTAATATACTGAGCTGTGCGATGTGCTGTGACTCTAGAAAATATTCATGTTAAGATACAAACACACGTGCTGCATGCTGTACTGTATTAATATCAGATAATCCGTTCTTACATGATGACATGTACCTGACATCAAATTTTGCACAGAGTCTGATGGTGGCAAAAGCCAAGGAAGAACTGGAACAGGAGATCCTGGTTAAAGAGGAGGAGAAAAATAAGTATCTGTCAGAGAGAGCTCCTCCTCTAAAAACCAGCGGCCTAAGCCTTGCACAGCTTCAGGTAACTCATCCAAGAAATGCCCTGAATGTCCCACATTATTCCATTCATCTGTCTTCTCAGTGACCCAGGTCATTCACACTTTCTAATAAATAAGAAAGAAGTATTCAAAGGTTTATTTACAGATAAGACAATGTTGTATAACTGAAGTAATTCAGGATACTTATGATTGCTTGTACATTCGTACTCTACACAAAACTGTATGTCCAGGACCTCTGCAGAGAGCTCCATGAGAAGATAGATGTGGTGGATGAAGAGCGTTATGATATTGAAGCCAAGGTCATGCTAAACACACGTGAGGTAAACTGCCCAGTCCAAAATACTGCACTTTATCAGCTTAATGAAAAGAAGAACCTACTTAAATTCCCTGTCCCTGCTCCAGATAAAAGACCTGAACATCAAGGTGTTGGACCTGAGGGGGAAATTCAAGAGGCCTAACCTCCGACGTGTTCGTGTGTCTGCTGACGCCATCCTTCGCTCTCTGCTGGGCTCCAAGCACAAAGTCTCTATGGACCTCAGGGCCAACCTAAAATCTGTCAAGAAAGAGGACACTGAGAAGGTGTGTGTAAGAAAAACATTCTTTCATTTGAAAAACACACAAATGAAAGTCGAACCAGCCTCAATCAGCTGTGTACCTTTAGTATGGCAATCAGAAACACACCAACAGTTTTATCCCAGCATGATGTCAGTGTTTACTGTGCAATAGGACACCTGAAAACTGTGTTCATGAGTGTGTGTGTGTCAGTGTGTGGAGGGTGTGTTAGAGATACCAAGCAGTAGGCCAGTACAGGGTGGCTACAGAGAGTGTGTATAAAAAAAGAAGGTACGGTACACAAGACAATGATCCCATTGAACACAGAGGAGAAGCTTTTGTAGCTGCTTCAGCTCACTGGTTGGTGTGTGATTGTGTGTGAGTGTGAGCAGATTAGCTGGTGCTGGTGTGTATCTGTCTGTGTGTGTTTGCAAGGATCCCTGTGTCTGTGAGAGTATTAGGTGCTTGAAACCAGTTATTCTAGTGCAGCTTTACAGTATTGTCACAGGGGATTCCCAGGTGAAAACACAGGCCTTAAAGGGTTCAGATAATAATGATGATAGGATGTTTTTTTAACCAACCTGCTCCACTTCACTTCGTCTCTTGAATGAAAAAAGACAAAAGCTGTTCTTCCTTATTCATACCATGTTTTGTATCCGTACAGAAGAGGCCTGTGGAAGACAGCGACTGGAGGAAGAACGTGGAGGCCATGTCAGGAATGGAGGGGAGGAAGAAGATGTTTGACGCTGCCAAAGGTTCTGCCCAGTGAAACGAGAAGACGTCACATGAGCAACATATCTCTTCCTGCACCTGAGCTGGTTTGATTTTCCTACAGTCTATTAAAGCTTTAAATTTCAATCCAATGACAACACTCCTTTTGTTGTCAAAAACAACAAAGTCAAATTACCATGTGCAATTATCTGTATTGTTATTATCTTTACTTAACAGACTGTTAAGAATTACAGCAAACTGTGCAGACTTTACTTTATAGGAACTAATGTGGATAGAATTGTCTTTGAATAATAATGTAACGACTGTATTTTTGTTTGATGAAAAACTGAAAACTCAACCTGTGGTTTTCTGAATTGGCTGGATTTAAAATAAAACTGTAAAAATAAACATATCATGAATTTTAAGGCTTTATTTAGATAAATAACACTGTTTAAATGTCTTTGTGAATCTTGAACTTACTTAGCACATAGACTTCCACTTGCACAATTGCAAGCTTCATGTTTTAAAGATACAACAGAGATATCAACGCTTAACTGTAAAGATTAGGCAAATTGTGCAACGTACTTTATCATGACGACTGTGCAATAAATAAAACCTGGTTTATAGCTTTTATAGTGGAGTTTCTGTGATGTGTGCCGTAATGGATGTAACATCTAAATAATTTATTGCTTCACAGATCTTGGGTTGTGACAGGGGTCTGTTGGCTCACCGATTCTGCACTGACGGAAATATATCAACAACTGCTGAATGGATTAGGTTGGAAATTTGTACAAACATCCATTTCCAACTCAGGATTAACTGCAATCCCTTTGGTGATCCCCCAGCCTTTCATCGACCACCATCACCAAGCCGCAATGTCAGTCTGTCCAATACTTTGAATCACGTCCAAATAAATGTTTGGCTAATGACTGTCCCACCTGCCTTGTGTGTGTGTGTGAGTTTGGTGCTAATTAGAAAAAGTTAACATGTGCCAGAGCACAGCCCATCAAAAGCAGAGTCCTGGCTTTGTTTTTAATCAAAGATGTGAGTAGAACACAATGTCAAACTTTCATGGATGCACCTCTTATATAGAGGCAGTACTGCAAGAGAGCACACATCTGCTAATTTGTTCATGTCTGCAAGCTGCCTGCTTATAAAACAGCCTTCCACAGCTGCTGTCTGTTTTGCATGCCCATAAAGCACTCTCTGAAGTCATCCAGTTATGGCTCTCTAATCGTTATTGCCCTATCAAGGTTGATGCAAAAGCTCTCAGACATCACGTGTCTGATACAGTTTCCTTCATGGAAGAGGAACATATGTGGACACTGCAGCTGTAAAGATACTCTGGAAAGAGACATGCAAATTAGACCTTTAAGATAGCATCTTAATGGCTGAATCAACAGGTCAACCTTATTGGGACATGAATCAACCTGGCTCATGTTAGACTAAACAACAGGTATCTGGACCAGCAACAAATCCTACATTTTTGCATTCAAAGACATACCCTGGTTGCTGTGGCCCCATGGCTTGAACAGAATATGGCAGGAACATGTGTAGTAAAATGCCAGGTGAGGTGGAGGGTGTGTTGGACTGAGTCTGGGTCAGAGTCCAGGTGAGTTCCTGTGGAAGGTGGAGCCTCACACAGCAAACAGTCTGAGTCAGACTGTGGGTTAAAATAGGCACAAATGAGGGAAAACAGAGAGAACCAAATAAGTTCAATAACAACAGAATTTTTTAAAATAAAGGATTAAAATACCATGTCTTTATGATTCCTGTTTTCAGTTTTATATCTTCTTCTCTGAATTTCCAGTTTTAGAGTAACACTGTGTTGCTTATTTACGTCTGCATAAAAACGGTGTGCAGCTTGGTGCCGTGCAAAGGCGACAAAGCAGCTAGCCTGACGTCACAGCTATCGTAACAGACACAATAATGGCACCTTCACCACTTTCATGGCCCTTTATCTTTCATATACACCGCCATACATGGTGATGCGCGCGCGCTCCCTCCCTCTCTCTCATCTTAGGTGGGTAGCTTACCTTTGCAGTCACGTGACACCTCGGTGAGCTGCAGCGGGGTAAAGGTGGACTGCTTTATACCGCTCTTACTGTAACTTGACTGCCGCCCTCAGACTCTCTGACGGTCGATTCTCTTTCTGTCGTGAACACCTGGACACTTTGGATTAATACTTCGTCCAACATGTCCATCAGTCGGAAGAACTGGTCGGCTCTTTCCAGGTAAGCTAATTCAAGTTACTCCAAATGTTCATGGAGACAGACACCTGCGTGGCTGCTGTTTGTCATGAGATGTTCTGAGTAGCTGGAAGAGACATCTTCGGATAATAATATAAAAAAAAACCCCAGACATATTTGAGGAAAATGTGTTTTCAATTGTATTGACACGACCATTACCTCTTTAGCAAACATAAACAAGTCTTAATTCTCTGTCTTCTTTGGTGTCTCATTTATCTCAGGCACCTTTACCTGAGCTGTGGTATTTAAATTGAGTCCAATATATAATAAGTCATTGTTTGCTTCAGGCTTTAAAGTTTAAGTGAAGACATGACTGGAAAAATGTAGACTGAACAGTTTATTTAAAGTTACTCAGATAAGCAAACAACCATGCCTCTATACTTATAAGCAGTTGATGGACGAGTATAGCAGGTTCTTCGTAACCGTTAGCCTATAATAATCCCTTCCACCAAGCAAAACAGGCTGTCATCTGGATTTATTGATTTGTTTAGTAGATTTTATGAATTGTTTAGTATCTTCATCCTGTCCAGGTCTCATCTTTGCTTCAGTTTCATTTCTAAACCATGTGCCTCTAATGACTGTCCTCAGCCTGGCGCGCCAGTGGACGATGGAGGATGAGGAGGAGGTGGAGAGGGAGAAGAGAAGGAGAGTGAAAAGCTCCACCGGCGCAGACCCCGACTCCGAAGTCAACCTAACAGACAGAGACACATCCAGCAGTGACACCACCCCTGAGACAGACTCCACAAGTGAGACGTCCCAGGGCCTCAACAGGTTTTTCCTCATGATTTCCTAAAGCAGATTTTATTGATTTGTGTTGCCACAACTTGATTTACAGACTGCCTGAACATGATCCCATCGCTCACAGTCCTCTGCTCCTCTCTTCTCGTTAGCAAAATGGCCAAAGGGATGCTAGTTTGTGTAAATCAATCTGCTTAGTTTGTGCACCTTTTTAAGGATGGATTTCAGAAGAAGAAGGAGAGGACTTGTAGATTTGCCCTGTGGGAATGTGTTATCTGTTTACTGTCATACACCAACAAACCTGACACCACATGTGTGGAGTCTAAAGGGGCTCAAAAACACCACCAGCTGATTACCTGGGGCAGATTCAGTTTACAAAGAAAGGAACTGTGGAGCTTTTCTTTATAGAAACCTGATCAGACCAATGAGTGACAGGTCTTTGTGCCCCTGATCTGAATTATCCATCATCCTTTGATTTTTAGTGTGGAGCAGATGCAGCTGGATTTCGTGGAGATGCTGCGTGTCCGTGATGAGAAGCGTAGAATGAGGCACGTAGAGACGCTGAGGAGACAGAAGGAGGTCGGGGAGGATGAAGCGGAGGCCTGCAGAAGCGGGGCGAGGGTTGAGTTGCTGGGTGATATGGACGAGGACGAGGCCAGTGTGTTTCCTCCCGTGCAATCCACTAAACCACGACCACCAGTGAAAACCTCTTCATACAATCCCAGAAACAGCAACAGTCGCAGCATTAGCACAAGCAGCAACATCACAAACAGACAAGTAAGAGTGGAGTCACTTCAATCAAAGCAGAAGGTATTGAGGTATTTTATTGCATAGTCAAAACTTTAACATGCTAGATGTGCAAAATAAAGTGTCAGGAAACCACTGATGATTTGGGGGATTCATCCTCTGAGGACAACAAATGTATTTAAAAGATTAATCCAACAGATTTATCACAGTCTGAGTTAACTTGTAGCTCTTCTTGAAACAAACTTTCTCGACAGAGAAGTCCTATACTGACACAGGTTGACAAACGCTACACAGACTGTAATCCACATCCAACCCAATCGTGCTTCACTTAGACATTACACAGTGGCAGCACATGGTGCCACGGCAGAGTGGTTAATCACAGTTAACTGTTACCCCACGCTGAGGGTGAGACATGTTAATCATTTCCTAGATTTTACAACAACAACTTCTTTTATTCTCCACTCAGAGATATAAATGTTACATATTCTGTAGACTTACTGAACATTTACTGGCAATATTCAGTAAGCACAAAAGTGTGATGTTTACATGTTTAACTTGCATCAATCAAACCTGCCTGCTTGAACTCACTTGTTATTCTTTTTTTCGTCTGAAAGTATAAAATCATAGGCAGATTTAAGGAAAATGAAGCTAATGCGACGTTGATCATTTCCCATCTCGTCACTTTTTTTCATGTGTATAAAGTGATAATGCAAATCATCCATAAAACCTTGATAAGGTGAACCTGAGGTCATAATTTGAACTCTTATCTTTTATAACACAGCCAGCTTCTATTCAGCGGATCTGCAAATAAGGCCATAACTGTTCTGTGTTATGTAATGCAAGGTGTGTCCCAGATGCTGTGTGAAAGCCTGTGTGCTGTGAACTCGTGTTTATTTTCTCCCTTGTTTGTTTCTTTGTCAGCACGAAAACGGGGAGTCGACAGGTAAAGCCCCTGATCCCAAGCCTCCATCCAACCCGGCACGCAAGTTTGTCAGGTTAATGAACACCCAATTTTGTTTATTGTTCATTTTTGCAGGTTTGTCTTTGGGGTGGGTCAAATACTGATCAAATAGTTTTTTAGGATGAGATAAAGGGGTATTGATTCTGCATGAGGAAGTTAAATTGCAGTGATAGACAAGAACAATGCTACAAAGAGGTTAAATAGAGACCTACTGAAAGATATTGCATCAATGAAATACATAAAAATGGTTTGTTGTTTTGTGTCGAAAAATGAGCCATACAAAGTTAGACTTATGGACATTAGTAAAGACATTTGGTAACATTTTTTAATGAGATAAAGCTAATAAAAGAACATTATCAATGAAGCTGACACAGGTTAAAACTTAAGTAGTTTACCACCTCTGAATATGCTGAGATTAAAGTCTGTCGTATTATAAAATTACCATGTGATTATCCATGGAGGGTGGATTGACACAGTAGACATACAGTCTTCATTTAAGTGTCTTTATTCTTTAAAAAGTAGGAACTCAGAGTGAGGGTGTCGTACAGATTCTTATATCTGAAGCTCTCCTGTGAGTCAGTTTTGGATCACTGCTTGATTCCTCATTCACATTTTGCAAACTGACCTTTCACCTCTTATGTGCCTCTGGTTTTGCAGCTCTGTCTCCATCTCACTCGACAGAAGTCCCTCAGTCAGCGGGTGCACATCTCCCATGAGCCCCCGCTCTCCCATGTCTCCCTCGTCGCCTGGGGTGCACTGGCAATCACCTTGCCAGAGTCCCTCTCCCCGAGGAGCTCAGAGTCCTGTCCAGAACGGACACTCACGAGAGGTATTTTAACACACACACATACACGCTGTGAGGTTACAAAACTAAACTCTGTGTGTGCTTTCACTTGACACATCGAGTTCAGTTGCTAAAAGCTTTGCTACACGCTGACATCTGCTCACTGAGTCTGAAAAAGCAGCAGCTCCCTCTAGTGATAAAAGGCAGAAGTTACAGCCTTATAAATGTTTGGCTGCATTTTTATACATGCAACCTTTGCTGTAAATTTAATGTACCTTAACTTTTCCTCAGACTGGTGAGAATGGCTCGCCGTCTAGCAGCAACTTTGAACAGACTTCCAAACCTGCGTTTGTCAGACAGAGCTCCAGGACTGTATCCTTCAGGGTAAACTCAACACTGACACATCTTTTGCTCATTTGACTTTTAAAACATGCTTTAATCTCAAATCAGCTGTTGGACTATCAGCTCACATTCATTTGCTTGTGCCGCTCAAGCTAAGGGCTCATGCTAATAATGTAGCATATTTACCAGCTTTCACTGCTGACTGGATGCTTTGTTGACACATCATAAGGTGCAAAGCGACAAACTGTGCTGGTCATTGGCTGTTTGAGGAGGATGACTGTATAACCTCTGCTGTAATATTTCTGTTTTCCATCAGATGATGAGGAAGAAAGAAGAGGAGGTTTCACCGCTGCAGAGGAGGTAAAGAAACATCATTTCGTCTTAGTATGCCATCTATTTCTATCGGTTTGGTCCCTGACTTCTTTTTTATGTTGTAGTGCAAGTGTGAGGATGGCCTCTAAGAAGTTTGAACCCAACACAGTAAGTAATTAGGAAAATACTTTTAAGACTTTAAATTGTTTTTAGAGCCTTTTTCAGTCAAGATTTATGTTTACAGTTTGAAATGAAAATATTACAACTGCCTGAGTTTCTTGGCTTTATGATTTATAATTTACACCTTGCACTTCCAGTTTCCAGTAAACTGAGTGTAAACAAGGCGATCATGTATTGTTTTTGTATTAATGTGTACATTGAGGATTTGTCATGAGTATATGGCTAACTGTTCTTTTTTGTTTGGTGGTTCGAAAAAGGACCAGAATGAGAATGAAGATAATTCATCTTTCCAGAGAAAGTATGTTGGAGTCATTTTCCTTTTTACTATTCTTACATTTAGCTAATTATATTCATAGTAAGTGTATCAAGCTGCATCTATCATAAAGGTGAGTTTTCTTTGCTGATTTTCCAGCTCCAGGCAGAGGATTTCATCCAGGTCCATCAAAGAGAAAATGGAGAGGCTGACTCAAGCTGCACAGGTCAGACTCAGACAACCGTACATGATCGCCTCAGTGAGAACTCCTTCATTTTTCTGACTTAAACTTTTTTTTATATGTGTAGAAGTCAGAAGTCATGAGATCTACTGATGTGACCCAGCGGACCCTGCACCTGCTGGATGAAGTGTCCAGGAAGAGGGGACTCTTTGAGAAGGAGCAGCCGACCTCATGCCCCACCAGTCCAGGAGTTTCCAGACAGGTATAATAAGTCTACCTTTGTGCTCTCTTTCAGGTCATTTTTATTTAAAACATGCAGCATAAACATGTTTTTGTCTTTCTTTAAGGAATTTAGAAACTTCACATCAGGGATGTCAGATCGTATCAACCGCTGGCTCAACAAAACCAACCAACCTGGGTCTACATACAATCCCACTGTGAGGCCTTTTGCTTTATGTTTTGCACAACCGCTTCCTGTAAAAGTTTTACATCTGGCAGCTAGAGGGCAGTGTTACTCTTTTAGCCTAATTGGCAGCAACAGGGTTTGTTTCTTCCATGTCCTGTATCTATCTTGAATGTACTTTGAATTATGGTAAAACTGTGTTTACATTAACTTAAAACATGATGGGTACTTTAAAAAAAGTAAATACTAAGAAGGGTGTTACAGTAAGTCCTGTTCACACTGTCTCAGAGTTACTTTGTTGTGAACAGGAGGTTTTCCCCAGCTTTCCAGGCAGCTATGATGAAATATGAAGAGGTGAATTAAATAGAAATAAATGTCCAATACATTTTCTGCCATTGAAGTAGTTAAATTAAACTAAAGGTGGTATTCTTTAGTCAATGAGTTTAAAAAGTTTACCCTTTATTCCTAAATTAAATTGTATCATGTGTAACAGATTTTGATATAAAGTGATGTGTGAATTATAAGACACGTTTATCTCTGTAAGAAAAAACTATTTGGGTCACAGAGAAGTTATTCTGACTCATATCAGTGTGTACGCTGTGGCTTTTTGTCTGTTGTTTTGAGGGTTCATTGCCTTGAAGCAATGTGTGAAAACTTTTTCATTTTTCTCTTTAGGACTTGAGACATGTGGACATCACCAGCAAGAGGAGCATTTTTGAGAACAGAGCAGAGGACAGCGACCCCAAAACCATGTCTGGGAAAATCTGCAAGTAAAGGACAACAGCTTATAACACCAAACTGGTAAGATTACTCCCCAACAGCTCATGTAATCAACAAAAACGTACCAAATACTCAAAAAGCATGGTGTTTTCTCAGGATGCTGTAGTAACTTTTATTTAGTAACTTGCTTTACTTCTGTGTGTTAAATTGCAGAATTTGGATGGCAAGAGGGCACAAGGAGAAGTGAAACATGATAGGATAACCTTGACTGATTTTTTTTTCCAAGCTTTTTTTTTCGTTTCATCACTGCTGGAGCACACCTGATGATCAGACATGACAAACAGAGCGCTAGCTAGAGCTAGCTAAATGTTTTTTTGGAAGACTACAGGAGAATGACAAAATTTAAGAAGCTTCAGTAACACAACTTTGTTCTTCTTCAAAGAGTACAATGTGTTTCCTTTTTAAACACTGAAACATGGTTCGAAGTATGTAAAAATGAAGAGGGAAGGAAAAGAGGAGAGAGATATTTTTACATGAAAAACCCTTTAGCTTTTTCTTTGATTTGAGTAATTATAAAAGCACTTTAAACAGGTGAAGGTCTTAAAGCTGATAATATCTATTTTTTAATTATAGGCGTTAACGCTCTGGAGTTGTGATGTTTTTTTTCTTATCTGCTGAAATATATGTTTTATGTTGTGTATCAACAGGCAGACTGCCACCTGTCTAAGGAATAAATGCTTTCTGACAACAAATATGTCATGATGTTTTTAATTGCTTTCTTAATACAACACATAAACAGTGTGGTCAGAGTCGCACATGTCCTCTTTAAACATCACTTATCTCGATGCAGGGAGGATGTAGATAAGACTTGAAGGTCTGTGTTTTCTCAGTGGCAGGCTGCCAATCAAGAGTGAGGAAACGTGTGTGTGTGTTTGTGTATGAATCATTGTCTGTGAGCCAGCGTGTCTTTATCAGGTTCGTCTAGCCCTGTCACACAGCAGCCTTTTAAGGAGTCATGATAACTGTGGGTACATGGTATCTCAGAAAGCTATTAATAACACAACAAGGGGTCCTAAAACCTCTTCCCCACAAAGCAGTCCATCCCTTTACCCTCTGAGACCTCACCTCTGAGTTTCTGTCAGCAAAAGCAGGGACCTCTCCTCTGCTGCACACAGGGTCAGTCTATCATCTCTCTGTCTTCAGCTCAGCCTCAGGTAAGTTCACTGATGATATGGTTTCAACCAGAGAATGCATAAATCAGACTGTAAAGTGTTCAGTCTTTAGTGTATATAACTTCATATCAACTATGTTTGATGTTTAGATTCACTGGTGCTGATCAGAGCACTCCCCTGCTGCCATGTCTGACACTGAGGAAGTAGTGGAGGAGTACGAGGAGTATGTTGAAGCTTGTTTCACTTTTCTTGGATCAAATACCTTTATGTCTCAGTCTGAAAATACACATGTGTGTCTTGGAGCAGGAAAAATGCACAGAGTATATACAGAGCAACTGCAGAAAGGATGTGTCCTTACATGTTTTGTCATGACTTTGACAAATGGCAGTCTCCTGTATCAGAGGAATAACATACATACATTTCTGCATTTCACAGGGAGGTGGAAGGTAAGGACTGTACCTGCTGTGACTCACCATATACTGTGCACTGCTGAGAGATGTGATCTGCTGTAAAAACTCAGTAAACGCATGCTCTGACAGATGTATTATCTGACTAATCCAGTGAGTTTAACACATTAACCAGTGCTGCATATAGGCTTCCAATTCACAATGGTTTTGAGAGACAAAAAATGCAAGTCATGTCTCTTATGAATGAAAACGTCACATTGATGTATTAATTTGTACAAATTCAAATGCCCACCTAGTGTGTTAGTTTACAGCCTCCATTTACACAAGGTTTTCTATGAATTAGTGGAATGGTCTGTCGTTTTGCTTAAAGCTCCTGTGAGGGGTTTTAGCTGAAAGTAAAACACCATTTATTAGGGATGTCCTGACCTTTTTTTTACTCCCGATCTGATTCCGATTTTTTACTCTGAGTATCTGCTGATCCCGATATTTCTCGATCCGATCTTTCAGCAATCCATTAGGAAAAAAGAAAAGAAAAAAACTCCTACAAGTTGTCCTTTGAGTTTTTTTAATTCTGTTTAAATGAAGATATCATTCAAGCCAACAATGATATCGCTTTTTTTCTCCACTTAGTCTAGCATTGGATCAACAAAATAAAAATAAAGCTTCTCAGTGGTGCACCACAAGATAACCTTGTATGTGTGTGACAATATGGTTGCAATTTCTTGTTTGCAATATCGTTGTATTTGTTATAATGACAAATTAAGTTCTATTCTAAAATGAATGATGATGTGCTATTATACACATTTTAATTAAAAACAAGAACTAAGGCCCAAGGCTTTTTCCGATTCTGTCTCCCCCGATCTCCGATCGTTAAAAAATGCCCCGATCCCGATCCTATCCCAATCACGTGATCGGATCAGGACATCCCTACTATTTATTTATTTATTTATTTATTTATTTATTATCTATTGTTATTATTATTATTATCTTACCGACAAACCAGAGAATCTACAGAAACTCAACATACTTAGCTATCTGTGATGCCTCAATCGGCTGACTAGAGGCAGGTGTCATATTGTGTTTACACCAGATATGAATAAAATCAATTACTAGCTTAAAGTTGAGAATGTTTTATGTTTACTCATTACGCGAATAACTCTCCATTCAAAAACATCCAAAGAATCTTGCAGAATTTTTTTTTGACACAATTTGTTGTCATCAAACATGGTTAAGCCTGACTACATTTGGGGAGGAAAAACAGTTTTGCTAATCAGGGCAGTACTAGCTTGTGAGTATACAACAGATAGCAGAAATCAAGAGACCATCAAAGTTTTTCACAACCTACTAGATCATCTGATCAAGCTTTTTCCAATGTGGCACCTGCTGAAGGTGGGCTTTAAAACTTATAAGAAAAAACAGATAGATGATGTCAGAACAAATTATTTAACTCTCATTAATGAATAAAGATAATAGAGCAACACATGGTTGTGAATTTGGACCATTTACATGTATAACTCACTCCATTCACACAACTGAGGCATGATTGTGTCACCTGTCAAAAATCTTAATGTTTATTTTCTAATGTACAGTAATTCACTCACTCAAATGAATCTATTTGTGTCATGTGTGAACACAACCCAGCAGCATAAGAGAGAACCAGCTCTACCTACACATGTAAAGAAAGATTAAGTGAAGCCTTGCAGTACCACTTCTGTCCACAGGGGGCACCAGAATCAATACTAACCATAAGGTCCTTACAGGAGCTTAAAGAATATGGGTTTGTGCTTCTCACTACAGCAATTAAAAGTATGCTGATGCCACCCACCTTTCTCCTTCAGTCAAATTTAGGGATGGGTCAATTCTTAGGAGATTCCACAGGATGTGAAGTGTAATCATTGAAGATTTTTAAAGTGATTTCCTCCTCCCCATCAATGCTTCATGTTTCTCACCATGTGCTTCCATTTATTGTTTCCTTCTTTTGTGTACTTTCCTGTCTGTGACTCAGAAGAGGAGGCTGCTGAAGGTATGTGAATCTAACAAGGTGGCACAGCTCTGACATCTGTGAATGAAAATCTTTGTGAAGAAATGAAAGATTTTGGTCGTGTTAGGTTAGTTTGACAACATTAACACAAAAGGGAAGCAATGACTGACATTCATGAATCATGGATCAGTCATTGTTTAAGAGATCTTTCTTTCTTTCTTTCTTTCTTTCTTTCTTTCTACCCTCTTTTATTTTCTTGTTTCCTTTCTTCTTCCTTCATTTCTTGCATGAAAGCTTTCTGGCTTGGCTTGGCTTGGCTTGACCCACTCTGTGCTTCTGCTCAGCAGGGGAGCAGGGGGTAGAGGAGGAAGAGGAGGAGGTGGAGGAGCAGCAGGAGAAGGAGGAGGGGGATGAGGAAGGTACTGCTTGTGATTTGAGCTGGAAGCACCTTTATGAAAAACTTTACTGGTGTGAAATCTCCCTGTTTCTAAGACCATGGTGCCAAAACCATGAGTTTTTTAGAAGCATCCTGACCTTTGCAGGAAGAGATGACTATTTGGGATAATATCATAACATAAGAATAATTCTAACTTAAAAATGATGTGATTTGACAGATTCCTTGATTTTTTTCTTTTTCTCTTTTTTTGAGCATTGATGTTTGATTCAATAATAAAATGTGTATCTAAAGGCAGGTGATTTAAACTGCTTATCAGTCAAAATTTCTGTGAAAAACTTGGGTCCATATTCAGCAGTCACCAGCAGGTGTTAGAGCTCTGACAGTGAAATTCAGCAGGTAGATGTTAGCGAGCAGGCCTTTTTTTTCTTTTTTTTTTTAAACTGTAGTTGTAGTTTTACATTGTTTTTTACTTATGGCTAATACTGTAGTAGGAAAAAACAAAGACAAAGATTTTTTTTTTTTTTTTACTGTCTAATTTTTTTTTATTTTTTTTTAGAGACAGCTACAGTATAACCAGGGTAACTTTTGATAAAAGAGTGAAATAGATCTAGTCTAGGAGCAGGTGTGTGAATGCCTCACTGCTCTGAGGGTCAATAGTTACACTTTACTGATAATAAAACGTACAACAGTAAGACGCCAAAGTTTAAACAACTTTGATGATGCTGCGCTGTGGCTAACATGGCTACGAAACAACACATTACCTCATCACTCTGCATCCTGCATCGCTAACGCTTAAACACCTGAAAGCAGTGTTAAAAATGCAGGTCTGTGTTGAATGATGTTGCTCATGGGGAGACACTACCAATTTCTTCCAAAAGGGGCATCAGGATCATCACAGTAGTGAGTTATATTAAAATGTCCCTTTTGGCTCATTACAGAATCAGGGAATGACTGTGAAGCTGTTTTTGAATGGTATACATGTCCAAAAGTTCGCCCTTGGAGTTTTCTTCAGATTTCAGTAATTTTGTTATCTCTTAAGTTTCCAAATTTAGATTGACTGCTCACGAACCTATGGACCTGATTTTAAATTTAAGGAAATGCTGATGTTTTAAAGTGGTTCTTATCTGGTTTGATTCAAAGAGGCACACACACAGACACACACTCCTCTTCACAAGCTCTTGAGCGCTGTCAGCTTAAAATACCAGAGCTGGGTAGCTCATTCTGAAACAGACCACTTGTTATCTCCCTGCAAAGGCTTTTCATGGAAACACTGTTGTCTATTCTTCAGGACAGAGGGTCAGTGCAGTGACTGGACTCACACAGTCTGGAGTCATGTCCGAGAAGTTCAAACATGCCCCTGGTTTGGCAGGAATGAAGGGAAAAAAAGGGAGAAAAGATATTTCACTCTTCTCTCAGTGTAGTCATCTCAACATGAACTTTGAAAAATGACAAGTCAAGATTTTCACAGATGTATCACTACACTCTGTATGTCTTCCTATGTCAGAAGAAACACAGGAGGAGGAAAAACCAGCTGCTGAGGAGGAAGCTAATGAAGCTAATGAAGAACAAGGTGAGGGGTTCAAAACAGTGTTGTCGTATGTCAGTTGTTGCCCTGGGAGACATCATCAGAGTGTGTAAAAGACTGTTACAGACAGAGAGGATTAATCATCATAATCAAAGACACTGACGGGAAAGTGATGCACTATCTCAGAAACATGTCACTTTGGTATGTGACGGTCTGGAGCTGTTTGATAACTTTTGTTCCCTCGTTTCTGTCTTAGTCACAGCAGACAGACACTGAGAGTAATCTCCAGGCCTCCCCTTCACTCCCAGCCCTCAGGCCACAGTGAATCAGTCAGAATTAGTTGTTAGCTGTTTAGCTTAATCAGCAATATTAAGGTGTTTCTCTATCTGAAGTCAAACATGTGACACAGGAGAGGTGTTAGTCAGATTCAGTCACAGCTTTATGTATCATTTCTCCCTTTTGACCTGTTAACGCCCAATAAGACTCCTGTGATGTGTCACAGACAGGTTATTTGTCCAACTATCAAACTGGTCTTTGAATGCAGCATTTCTGCAGCCAGTTTAGTTTATCATCTGGGGAGCTTTAATAAACCAGTTTTTGGATCTACGGATGGAATCTGTTTGGTTATTAATCAGTTCCCCACTTCAGTTCATGCTTAAATATCTCGACAACTATTAAATTCATGATCCCCTAAGGATGAAACCAAATGATGTCAGTGCTTCCATTATGCTTTTTTTTTCAGCTGTCTGTCCAACAAGTTAAATTTTATTCTCATGGAGAGAACCCCTCTGCATGAGTGAGCTGGAGTGGTATTCAGAGTTCCCAGAGGATGTACCTCGACAACTTCCTTTATTTTAAATAGTCGGGACCATCAGGCCAAAGTTCCTCTTAATGTAACAGACCCTTTTCTTTCATGTTAGTGTCATTCAGAGGTCACACATGCCTTACCGTCTTTGGTGAGAAACTGCTTATTATCACGTCTCCACCTCTTCAGAGAGCTATTTATGATACGCAACACTTGCAACACCTCTCTTTTGAAACACGTCACACAGATAAGCAAGCTCTACTTTGCTTTCTCAATTTTCTATTTTGGTCTCTGCTTACTTGTCATGTAGTCACACTGTTATTTACCCCCCTCCTAATCTCTAAGCATTATACACCCTGGCAAACTCAAACCTTTTGAGTCTTTTGTTTTGTTTTCAGATGGAGAAGGAGGAGAGGAAGGAGAGGATGGGGAAGGTAACCATGTTTATCTAAACTGCTTCAAAGTCACTGTTGGCACACTTTACACTGTTTGTCTTGGATGGCTCAGCCTAGAATCTAATCACACCAGAGGTAGCCTCGGATGAACTTTCTGCTGCAGTGAATTTCCTGCTGTGATGGGCACACACTCAGGCTCTTTTGTTTTAACCTGCTGGTATCACCTGGTAGGATCACAGAAACATTTTGGTGTTTTTTTTGGTGACAGAGTGTGTGGTCTAGGTGTGCTCATCGTTGTCTCCTCTTTCTAATTCTTTATTTTCTGTGTCAACAGAGGAGGAGGCCAAACCAAAATTCAAGTGAGTTGACACAAATGTAGCCTGCAAACACACACGCACACCAACACACACCAACACACACCAACACACAATGGGTTTATTCTTCTACAGTACTGTTGTGGAAACCAAATATTTACTGTTGGGTGATTAAGCTCCATAAAGGGAAAGACTGACTTTGGATTAGAGGAACAGTCTAACATGTTTTATCATCTTATTTGTGGGTAGGTTAGCTGCTTAGTTCAGCATAAAAGTCTAAATAAAGAAATACAGTGGGACACAGTCGACATCACTCTGTCCAAGGTAAACAAAAGTCTTTTCCAAGCACCTCTCCTGAGTACTGATGAATCTTTTGTTCAGTCTGTACAGATCTACTGCAGCTGATCAAGGAGCAGCTTTTCACTTAAGCTGTTGATTTTGGATCCTTTGGATGTGATCAGTGTTATGTTTAAACGGAGTGGGGGACAGCGATAATACCAGTTTGTGGCTATTTGTACCAGGCTGCTGCAAAGTGTGTCAGAAATCACATCTCAGTCATTGTCATTATTTCCTACATGAAACATGAAATGCTGCCAGAGCAAGCTTTTTTTTTCAGATTACATTTTGCTTAACACACGTACACAAGCATATCAAAATGCCCAATGTGCATGCATCCTTCTATTTATCTACGCAATAAACAGAGCAAAATATCCAGCTTTACTTTAAGACCATAATACTCTGTAGATAGAAATCTATACATTAGTGAACCCCTTCAAGTAGAAAATGCCAGTTTAATCATTTTTATGCTTTGTCTAAAGTAAAGAAATACACACTATAAATCAATTATAAATGAGTTTTAAGTCAATGGCCCAACTCACCAAACACATACAGAGGCCTACACTAAGATGTTATCCTTTAGACCAGGGGTCTGCAACCTTCTGCAACTTTCATAGGAGCCCTTTTGCCTTGGCTCACCTAAATTAAAGTCATTCCAGAGCCTCAATATCTACTTTATCTTCATAATTAAGACTATAGAGTGATTAAAATTCAGTACATAGTTAAAATCTAGTAAATAATTATCTATACAAGAAGTTTTTTGACTTTATAAAATTGTACTTTATTTTTTTGACCTTAAAAAAAATTGCAAACTCTTCCAAAAATTTTGAAATTCCTTAAAATTTGCTAAATTTAAAATAGAAGGGATTTTTTTTGATTAGTACATAAAAAATAAGAACTTCAAAAATATGGGAAACAATTTTTCTTTCTTCTTTTCAAATTTAACACATTGGCAAAAGTCAAAAAAATTGCAAAAATAAAAATACAGAAATTTAAAAAAAAAAAAAAAAAATGTTAACATTAGAATATCCAAAAATCACATAAAATTAATAGTACTGAATTTTCTTTTTTTATTTTTGAAATTTCCATAATTTCAATATTTTTTATTTAAAAAAAAATAAAAAATTACTATGATTTTAAAAATTTGCAAAACATTTTAACCTGAAAATTGGCAAAGATTGAAATTTAAAAAAAGGAAAATTTACAAATGTACATAATGTAAAAACAATTAAATTTTTTAAAATTTTCAGAATTTTTGAAATTTCAAAAATATTGAAATTGCATAAATTAACACTAATTGAAGGTTAGGAAATTTGCAGAAGTAAAAAAAAATCCAAAAAATGAATCAAAGAAAAAGTTTTTTTTTCTGAAATAGTTCATTAACTTGCAAAAATTACAAAATTTGTGGAAAAAATACCTAAATTTAAAAACATATATAGGCAATATTGCTCAATGCTCTTGTCTCGCTCTTAGTATTAAAACTATATTTTGCTTGTAAAAACTACTAAACATGTACTATACTACACAGGAGTACATGTGTCATTTTTAAGGCTTGAGATCTAAAGTAATATGACTGGAGACCTGGAATTTCAAACTTCTGGTAACTGTGGTTGTGTTTTAACTGCTCGTTCCACTGCTTCAGACAAAGTAATGTAGAGCACACTGACCAGAGTAGGTCATTTTACTCCAAAGAGCAGCAGTAAGAGAAAGCTTCTTACCCATGTACAGGTCGAGACCACCATTGATGAAAACACACCACTTTGCCCACAGGAGTTGCCAAAACCACAAATAAAAGCTCTTGTAGATTCAAAATTTATTTTCGATGCTGTAGATTTGATCATTATCTGTTCCATCTGTGTCTCTCTTTGTAATCGGCAGGCCATTTGTGATGCCCAACCTCATCCCTCCCAAGATCCCTGATGGAGAGAAGGTGGATTTTGATGTGAGTTACAGACAGGAAACAACACGTTTTTCTCTCAGGGCCTAGAGGCCTGGAAGAGCTCAGTCTGAGTTGATGTTCTTCCTCAAACAGCATGTCTCTTTTACACCTCATAGACCGTAGATAAATATATTTAATTTTGTTTTCACCAACACTGAATGCTTGTTGTTGTAGGACATACACCGAAAGAGGATGGAGAAAGACCTGATGGAGCTTCAGACACTGATAGAGGCTCACTTTGAGAGCAGGAAGAAGGAAGAAGAAGAGCTTGTTAATCTCAAAGAAAGAATTGTGAGAGCCTTACAGTATAACCAGTGAGGCACAAATGTATCAGTGCTCATATAGTGTTAAGTTCTGCTTAAATAATGATGTGTTTCACAGGAGAAACGTCGCTCTGAGCGAGCAGAGCAGCACAGAATCCGCAGTGAGAGGGAGAAGGAGCGACAGAAGCGTCTTGAGGTAATATTGTGCTGCTCTGAGGCAGCTTTAGAGCAATTTTAGGTCTCCAGTGGTCATCTGAGTCTTTGGATTTATGTAACCTAGGATGAAAGAGCTCGTAAGGAGGAGGAGGAGGCCAAAAAAAGAGCTGAGGATGATGCCAAGAAGAAGAAAACTCTCACAAGTCTCCACTTTGGAGGCTACATGCAGAAGTTGGTGAGTGAGTCAGAGGCTGTTGGTGGGAGTTTTTTTATGAGGTTAAAATGTGAAGGATGTAAACCAGAGCCATGTTTTACTGCTCTGTGTCCCTCAGACTGAAAAACGCAGTGGTAAGAGGCAGACTGAGAGAGAGAAGAAGAAGAAGATCCTCAGCGACAGACGTAAATCTCTGGACATTGAAAACTTGAGCCAGGATAAACTCAAGTAAGTGAAGAAGGCCTGGGGGAATAGTTTGTTTTCGCAAATATAACAACATTATGATCCGTGTGAAGCCATGAAACACCAAGTCATCAACCTGAGAGTCCCATTTTCCTGCTTCTGTGACTCACAGGGAGAAAGCTAAGGAGCTGTGGGAGTGGATGTACCAGCTGGAGGCAGAAAAGTTTGAACTGCAGTACCAGTTCGGCAGACAGAAATATGAGGTGTGTGTTTCTCAACGCATCAGCTCACAATCAGACTTCACAGACCTTGATGAAATAACATTGTCATGCCTGCTTTGTTTCAGATTAATGTGCTGAGGAACCGCGTCAGTGATCATCAGAAAACGTGAGAAATAAGCTCTGACTCTTGTTTCGTTTTCTAATGCAACTCATGCTTCTCTTACAGATCAAATATCCTCATGGAAGTTTTTTAAAGTTGGTTAACAGACTCAGTCATATGAAAGTTATAAGAAGAAACGCGCAGGAATACAGCAAATAGCCATGGTGCTGTGTGCTCCTTTGAAAAGAGTGAGATGTAGCTTCTGGACAAATTGTAAGTTTAAGAGGAGAAGACAAACACAGGGCGTCAACACAAGGGAAAAAGAATAGGTATAGTTGTTTCCAAAGTACTGCGGATATATGTGATTTGAGCATAAAAAACAGTATACAAAAGAAAAAGTTACAGGCCCAAGATTTGAGCCTTGAGGGACGCCCTTAAGTAAAGGATACAGAGTCAGCAGAGAGAGAAAAACCACGAGTTCAATAAGTACAGGATCACAAAGAATGATTAGTGAAAGGTTTAACTCAAGGAAGGCACTCAGAAAGAGAGTGTGTGTATCTAAATATCTTCTAAGTCTAACCAGAGGCAACCTCTGGTCTAAAATATGAGACAATGCCGAAGACAATGGAGAAAGACTTGATGGAGCTTCAGACAATGCAGTTTCTTGAGTGTGCACTTGAGGCTTGCTCTGAAAATACTAGATGTCACACACACACACACACACACACACTGAGCCACAAACAAACAAACACAAAGTTTCACAGCAGAAATAAACATGTTTACAGCCTGGTGCAAAAAAAAAAGGTTTCTCTGAACCATAGACTATAAAAAAAATGGACGCCATCTACCTCGGCTTGAATAGAGATCGCCACGAAACTGCTCCCCCTGGTGGTCGGCTGCAGTATAGGTTAAAAAAAATCCAGCTCTCCAGTCATTCCAGATGAGCTATGGTCAAACTTTAAATAATTAATACACCTCATAGAAATGTTTCTCACATCTGATTGTTGTGATGATTGAAGATATCATTTGGCTGCCTTGTATTGTCACTCGGCTCTCCTCAGATTCTCCCAGAATCCCTCACTGTCTTTACTGCTTCAAAACCGTACAATGGGAAATGGCGGAGCCACGCTGTCCACTGTATATACAGTCTATGGTCTGAACAGCTAATTTTTCTAATGGCACACACTGAACAGGTGTGAATGTTTTATGATAAGATATGAAGACCATGGGACTTAACGCTCAGCCCGTTTCCAATATGGCTGCGCCAGAAGATTCGCTTCAAAACCAGAAACAGACAGGTGACGTCGGGGAAACTACATCCATTTTTTTTACAGTCTGAGTCTAACACAAAAAGCTCATGAGAAAAAAAAACTGTCAGTTTTCCTGCTGATGAGTCATTTTCAGGGCGGACTAGTCTTTCTTATAATAAGACCCAGTGTCTCATTGAGAGAACCTTTTTTGATTACGGTTAAAATAAGACAAGAATAAAATAAAATGGTTCAATATTAGTTATTAATTAATTACCAAAGATTTAATTGTGTTTTTTTTCCCTGCAAGATAGGAGGAGACTGACAAAAGTTGGTTAGGGTGTTTGACTTGTGTTCTTGGACCTGAACCCAGGTTGCCAAAGATTGCAGAAATGTCTTTTGTCACAAGTTTACTAAAAATTCAAATTCCTGGGATAACTGTATGCTAGGCCTACAAAAAATCTATAATCAGCTGTGTTGTGTTATTTGGGTTTTGATCATGTCATAGTATAGTAGAAAAATAAAAAAAATTAAAAAAAGCAGAGCTACAAATGATGAATTTGATGTGAAGACTCATGTAGCCAGGCATTTAAAGGTCAAAAGAGCCCTGACCCTTAAAGCAACAGCTCTTGTTCTGATCGTTTTAAAAAGCTCTCAGACCTTCTTAGCCAGCGGTGTGACTGGGTGTGTCAGGCAGTCAGGTCAGCCGTCAAATGATTCACAGACCGACTGAAAGACAACTTGAATGTCTGTGTGATGATTGCCGTGCATTTTCAGGATGACAGAGGAATCTGCAGCCTCACGTCGGCTGGTCGAACATGTTAGTGTTTTACAGACACACAAGTTGAGCTGGAGTGCTTTGCCTCATGTCACCCTTTCTCATTTCTAACAGATCCAAGAGGACCAAGAGGGGTTTGAGGAAATAGATGCTGTCATGGCGTGGAAAAGGCCTGTCCATTAGCTTGACTCAGACACTGTTACCACTATCACCTGATATCAAGTCTCCTGCCACACCCCAAACCTCACTGAATCACAGTCAGTCCTCTAAGTTTCCTTTGTGCTAAAGGGTGTAAATAAAAAATCTTTGTCCATTCTGTGAGCCTTTTTTTTAGTGCCAGACCTCTGAGTTACTGGTATTCAACACTTCATAGAGAGAATAAAATGACTGCAGCACATTCAAGACATGAATGTTGAAAGCCTGGGGCGAAGACAGGAAGAGACTCCTTCCTACTCACAGACAGGTACTGACACGACTGAAACTAACATGATGCTACTCGGGCCGACGCCCAGACCTCCACCCATAAGACACTTACTCTTACACACACACACACACACACACACACAAACTCTGACAAAACTTAAGACAATAAACTTTTTGTTCCTATACCTCAGGTTGGGAAATGCCTTTGAGGTGGTTTTCAGCCTCCTGAGGTGACCGTACAGATAACGAAAAATCAGAACACACAGCACTTTTGGTTATAATCAGACACACAGACGTAAATTAGAAGCCAGTTACTAAGTCATTGCTGCGGTTCAGATGTGGCGTCAAGTATTTTGGAAAAGGTACAACTTGTTATGAAACAGGCATTCCTTTTATTGGGACATTTGCTGCATGGTTTTACTATGAACTAACTCCGTCTGTCAAAACAAACATACATAACCTCTTATTGTGTGTCAAAAGATGGAGTTACTGCATTATTAACTGGCATGCAGCCGCTCAAGAGCAAGGAGAAATGTCTGTTACCTGAAATCATGACATCATTTTCACTTAAAAAGGAAAAAAAGTGTGTTACATTTGGCAAAATCAAAAGCTTTAAAGATGTAAAGGCTGAGGACATATGTCTTAGGTTATACACATGACTTTAGGTGTGTAGTCAGTCAAAAGAAACTTGCAGAGCCTGCATCAGTCAGACCTCCACATACAGTTTTGAAATACAGATTTTAAACTTCTCGTTTTGTTTTCTCACTCGTCACTTAGTCAGAGCACGGCATGTACACACCGCAGAAAATCTGCAGGAATGTAAATTTGGAGCTTAATCAATTCAAGAGATCAACAAGAAACAATGAACAGAGACGACAGTAACTTTTCGCCACAGCTCTCAATGTGAAAACAAAACATGTAAAAAATTTGACTCACTGATCAGCAGGCTGTGAAAGAGAGCACCACTTACAACATTGTCTTCATATCTGTTATTTATTCTATTTACACAGTGACAGAAAAAGCTCCTAACAGTACGCCACACACACACATTTCTCCAAAAATACATTCTAGGAAATACTGTCATCAATCTCCCACGAGGCGATGAACCTCAGAGCGACCATGAGTCTCAGCATAAACCAGTCCATGTGGTGTAAAGCTGGAGCAGCGGGAAATCCCAACCAACGCCAAATGAGACGGTGATATGGAGTGATTTGTGATGCTTGGTTTTCAATACCCATGAGTTTTGAAGAGATTTAAAAGCTGTTTAGAGTAAAGCATGGTTATGAGAGTAGATACCGCTTAATGAACCCTTTAGACTTTTATAATAAGAAACATTGACGTGAGAGATTCAGATGCAGAACTATGAGTTTGTTTATAAAAGTAAAAACATTTGAACATTTGATTTGTGAAGCTCCAATTATCCTGGAGAGAACAGGCCTTTGATAGTGTTCTTCTGAAAACGGTCACAGTGTGCTTAAGTTTTTATCAATCAGATAACAAAAACTGAGTCAGAGTATTCCAGCTTCTTAGATATTTCCAGGGAGACACTGACTCATTTACACAACTCCAGTTTGCTATGCAGAGGTTATCAATAGAGCAGGCTCTGCTTCACACATAGTGGACTATTCTCAAATACTTCTCTGTCTGCAGTTCCTCAGTTTATGCAAGAAAACAAGTCACAATGAAAAACTAACAAAGACTCAACAGAACAAACTGTAAGTTTCATTACGCAAAGTTATGAACAGAACAAAGCTGTCAGGAAGTCGTCTGATATTTTGGTTAATACACTCACTCTGGTTTATGATAATAGAAGAAAACAATTTAACACGGCAGTCTGAAATCTGTCTCTGAATATGAAACTGTTGTCAGCTATGCTTTGCGTAGCTCACTGTGACTGATAAGTGAAGGAAACAGCTGCTTGGCTCTGTCCAAAGGTAACTCATTGTTTGTGTGTGTCAATACACAAAGAGTTAAAGTGACCCATTATAAAAAGGAGTTAACCACAAGATGTGGATGTAACGGTAGGGATGAGTACATTTCACATTTGAGACAATACCTTACAAATGCCCAGCACCTGGCAATCGGTATTGATACTCAGTGGTACCGATTTTTGGTACTTTTGTGTATTTATGTGATAGTATATATTAATTTGTTTAATTATAAAATCTCAAAGTTTTTCAATTTAACATATTTATTTCTTAATATATAACCTTGCAATGCTGTGTTCACATCCAGCATGAAAAATTGGCTACTATATGTGAATTGGTACTGGGTACTACAGAGAGAATTCGGTTGGTACCCAAGAAAGTACCTAACCCGGTACTCATCCCTATGTAACAGTGCAGTATCTATTATAATACACCAATGAATGAGCTTTAAGGACATTAGTTTGATGTTTTTTGTTTCAAAGCCAGGCTGGATTTGTTCCTCGATTTTAAGTCTTTTTGGTAAGATAAGCTAAGCTAGTTAGCTGATTCTAGCTTGTTAGCATTCAGATATGAATGTACTTCTAATTAAAGAGTTTACCTGCGGCTAACCCCCCCAGCAAGTCTACTTTCCAAAGTATCAAACTTTTCCTTTAACAATCAAGGCACTGTTGTTTAAAGCTGTTGCTTTAACTCTTTTATCAAACATATTAAACAAAACAAAACAAACAACAGAACAAAGTAACAAAATGTTCCACTTTTACATTAAAAATGCATCCTTGCAAAGCTGAGAGAGTTTTTATCATACTTTGTGTATATTGAGAAAATCGGATCAGTTTAAAAAAGCAAGCAAAAAAATGTTAATGTTCTATGATCGTGATATAAACTTAAGGAGAAGAGTGAGATAGCAACAGTATCAAAAATACATGGCATGTTTTCTTATTAATGTGTTATTACTTTCATTGTTCTCCACTCACTTCCCCAGGACAACAACTGACGTTTCGTCTTTTGACCACCTTGTACAGACACTACCAGTCTCAAATCAAATAACCATTTCAAGCTTTAAGTAACTTTCACTGCAGATAACTTGTTTCCATATTGTGTGCTGTTTGGGACTCTGAGGCTGTACAAGATGGTCTAAGTTCACACACACTTCACCTCAAACACTCACCCCCTCAAACACTCACCACTTTATATACACAAACATAAAAAATATCCAAATTAAATACGCAGGACAAAACAGGGTTAATTGTAAAGATAGAAGCTCTCTGTTCTGTCTAGTGTTTTCTACACACGAATGTTTCCTAATTGATAGACTCTTTCAACAACATTATTATGTGAAGAATGTCATTTTCTCTCCTTGGTGCGAGGGTGTGGCCACAGCAGTGTCTAAACATGCTGGTTTCCATCTGCAAGCACACACACACATTCACACACACACAAGCAGACAAGGGGGGAAAGGAAGAAAGAGACGAATGAATATCATTCTTTTTATACATACAGAGTTTTGGCCCTGATGAGCTTTTACAACACTCAGGAGCAGAGCTTACCTCCCAGGAGCGGTGGGGCCTTCCAGCTCGTTTGTCAGAATCACTCGATAACTTGTGCCAACCTGTGCACTGCTGTGGTGTTGTCATTAACAAAAAGGGATTTGCTCAGCCCCAGCTGTGAATCAAAGAGTTTTAAAGAAATCAGTTATGGGTGTCACACTGATTCAAACACACACAAAAGCCATTTAACACACCCTGACTGATTATAAAAGGAAATGTACTGTGTCAGCAAATTTCAGAAGCTTCAGGCAAAAGTGGCAGTTTGAAAACAGTAGTGCTTCCCCTCACTTTGGTAAATGATAGACGCCACATGTGTGAATCACTGCTGTTCATATTTCAAGCATGTTCAATATTACACACTTTACTACTTTAATGAAGCATATCTCTCATTCTCTGCCTCTATCTTTGCCTCTTCGTCCTCTCTTTCCCACTCAGCATGTATGAATCCTCCCATAGTAGACAGCAGGCACTGAAAACCAGTCCGCTTGGATTCCTCTGTGACTGTTTCTGTATTCACTGAACTCTTGGGTGGGGCAGGAGGGAAGGGAAAGTGAACGTGTGAGCCAGAGGAGTAATAATAAACCCCTTTCAGCTCAGCCCTCCCACTGTTTACGCCAGACATTGTGAGCATGTACTAAGCTACAACCTGACACATGAAGACAACAGATCTGTGTTGTGTCTGCGTGGAGAGTTTTTTAAAAATACCTTTTTTACAGCTCCTTGCAAACTCTTCTCGTTCCACAAGCTGTAGAGCAGCAGGGAGGCTGCTTTGCTGCCTTTGGGGAAAGACCTTTGACAGAAGGGCAGAAGTCATTGAGGGAGCACATAGATGAGCATAAACAGAGGCCAGCTGTTCAAGAAAGGTCAAACTGTGCACAAGCAAGCAAAGACCTAAAGGCAAAGAGTCAATCTAGGTACTCATAATACCACAAGTCCTCCAGCTGCTCGAAACTATTTGACAGTGGTAAGACTAAATGGACTGAGAGACAGTTTGTGTTTTACATGATCCACATTTGTTTTATCCTTAGTGGTCAAGATAGTTTTGCTTGTATTAACCCAGTCTTAAGATCCCATACTAATGAAATTATTATATTATAGTATTATAGTATTATACACAGGGAAGACACCAAATTTTATATAAGATGCAGTTTCTCTATTTCTTCAGTTTATGCACAGAAATGGTTGCTGATCATCCAGGTTTCCTTGGTGACAGCATTTATAATCTAAAGTGTTGAGACTTTTTGGGAATCATCTAGAATAACAGGAAGAGCGCTAGAGCTTTTGACAGAGCCACACAAACAAAGTCACATAAACAGGGTCATATAAACTACAGTTGCACGATTTGTGCTATCATTTTAAACAGTATTGTAATTTGCGACAGAAATTACAATAAATGATTGTAGACTATCTACTTTGTTATAAAGGAACATAACTGGATTATTGAAAGTTGAGAAAAATGTACTTCCCAAGTGATAAAAAAACAAGTATTGATTTTATTTGATTTGAACTCTAAAGTAAAAGTAAAGAAGGCTTGTACAGAAGTATTTTTTGTGCATTGCAGCACTGTTTAGTTCAAAATTAGTTTGAATTATTTTTTTAATGCTTTGTTTAATTAAGATTTGGTTATTATCATAACTACTTTTTTTTTGTTATTCACTGACCGGCGTCGCCCCAGGCTATAAAGTCTGGATACGGCTCTGCTTGTCAGTGCGTACCTCATCGCAGGTACGTCATCTTGCTTTGCTCATAAACGGATGGATTGATGCTAAACAGAGGATTCAGCTCATGGAGTAGAAAGACATAATTTAAGACTGGACTTGACTTTTCCCCAGGTATAAGTCAAATAACCTCTCAAGTATTTATGGCCATGCTGTGTGTCACAGCATCCTGTCTCCCTTTCCACAGTTAATACTAACAAACTTTGACCCATTCATATCACCAAAAGGAGGTAGTTTTTTTTTCTGGTAAGGTGGGAGTGTTTATTTACTATCTAAAACAATAATTACGGTATTATGTTTGAAGAGCAGAAATTCTTAGGCACATGTGTCTATAACACTATTAAAAATCTTCAGGTGAACCAATGAGGGACTTGTAAATTTTTTTAAAGATTTTATAAAAAAACTCCTTAAAAGTGCCAGATAGAAAACCAAATATCGCAGTAACAGTCCTTTGTTTTTATTAAACTCTTAGGGCTGTTGATACAGACCATATGGAACGTGTGTTTGTCGGTTGCTTGGGTCAAAAAGAAACAAGAACTTTTTTTTGACATTTTAGTTTTTTGTTGTTTGGTTACTTTAATGTTAGTGTCATAACCACAACGGTCATACACAGGGAGTCAGAGGAGCTGATGGATGTGTGAGAGATTGTAATGTTTGTGAACACACAGACGCACATTTAGGCACATTTAGAAGACTGCAGTGATCTGTGCGATTACATAACTTTATGTTCTCAAACCGTGGTTGTGTTTCAATCACTCGTGCAGCACGAATATACACACCCCGGTGTAAATAAAGCACACTGCATTTTTCAAACATAGGGCTGCCTAAAGTGCTTCAAACAGTGAGTGAAGCAACACAATCAAGTTTTACAAAGCTATGTTAGCTAAACTCAGAAATGGATGCATCCCACTTACCCGTTCTCACTGAGGTCAGCCAGCGATGTCACCAGCTCACTGTTAATGACCTTCTTGCTGACCTCAGGCTCAGCTGTCATCAGGCTCCGAACTGTGCTGCAAGCTGTTGCAATGGTTTCATCAGAGTTTCCCATTTCTCGGGGAGTAGAGGAGAGGAGGCCAGAGAGATCAGGCAGGATCTGCTTTGCTACAGAGAAGACAGGAAACAGTAAATCAGTTTTACACGTGTGAACAATTACGTAACTGCAACACTGAACCTGTAACCACGTGCTTTTTTACCCATGGCAGTCTGTAAACTGCTGGTCCGGGACATGTTCCCCAGCAGTGACAGAGCAGTCTTCTGCAGGCTGCGGTTAGGAGACTTTAAAAGAGGGGACATGTGCATCAGAGCACCCAGCTTTTGAACCAGAACCTGGCTCATGATACTCGAGCCCTGCAAGAAGAGAAAACACGAAGAAGAAGGTGAAAAGCCCTCTTGTAATCTTTTTGACATTTACAGAGCATGCCTTTTCCTTCTTTTGTTCTAATTTATTCTGTCCTCTCGAGTTACCTCTGAGTCTCTGGAGACACTGCTCCACCCTCAAAAAAAGCCAGTTCTTCAGGTGGATTGTGAATATGAGTCATAATCCTGGTTAACTGTGAGTCTCTGCTGTTTTCCCTCCTGCTCAAATGACTCTGAGGTAATCCTGAATCCCCACACAGTAACGGTTAGCCTCATAATTATCTCTGTGTACTCACCACCCCTTTGCTGGCAGTGAGGTTCTGCAGGGCTCCGCAGCAGGCTTCCAATGTGGCATCTTTCTGGGAGGAGCCCAGCAGAGACAGGTAGGTCTGCATGGCTTTTGGGTGGCACAACCACTTCACACCTGATGGGGTGCTGTCCTCTAGCATCCCTCGAGCCATATCATATGAAAACTGACGAGAAAAGACGAGAATGAGAGGAGTTAAGAGCTGCATGATTTGATAAAAAGTAGCAGAGGTGCACTGATTGGTGCCTACCTCTTTCTGAGCCTTGCTGCTCTTGGGGCTGAAACATCCGACCGTGGAGCTGTCCTTACTCTTAGCTTGGCTCGCTGTCTGAGGCAGGAACTTGCTGAAGCACTGAGGGGACTCAGCCTCAAGCTGGTAGGTCAAATTGTGGAGGATGCACGCACAGTTTTCCACAGACTATGAGAAAGAAGACGAACAAGGACAGTGGATGTGTTTTAGTTTTACTGCAGGTCATGATGACATAAGACATACCTTATTGTGGATTAACTTTTTGAATTTTCCCGCAAATTTGTCAACAATGTGTTGGGATATCACAACATATGAACCATCATTATTGCTTTAGGCATAATATCTTCTTTCAGTGATGACCCCAGGTACTTTACTTTCATTTTGGACACTGTATATATTTTCAAGACAGGTGCGTCAAGGTAAACATTTTTTATATGATGTCCTCCTTTTGGTGTTTTTTTATAGATATTCTTATGATTAGGATGAAAAACTAGAGCTCAAAACTCACTCTGACAACCTAGACCTTTTATTAACTTCACTCAAGTTGTTCCGATTTATTCTCTTGGGATTTTTTAATCCCCTTAGATTTCTATTTAAGGCGTTTGTGATCTGAGTGTCTGTTTCTATCTTTATCACACTGATGTCTACTTTTTATCCACTATCTTTGCTGTCTTGATCAGTTAAGCTTTGACATTATGATGAGAAGGTGGCTGCAGGTGTGAGCTCCTGTCCTTTTGATTGAACTAGTTGCCTGATGAAAGTCTAGCACAAAAACGCTGCAATAAATACTTATTTTCTTTGCAATTTGGACAGTTTGTCATTGACATTCAAGCAGTTAAAGTCCAATGAATAGCTTGGTTGGCTACGAAAGTGAGGGTCAACTACCAGCAGTGAAGGAAAAGGAAAGGAAACCAAAAAATAAAAAATAATGCACATTTCGTACATTTCCTAATTTTACTAAAAAGCCCTTTGATGACTTAAAGCTGTTCTGCAGCGATGGCATGCCTTGAAAGTTAGTGCCACAGAGTGTTGCTATAAAGATGAGGATGAAAAGGCTGTTAATGATGAAACTGAGACAGCCCATGATAAGATTTTGAGAATTAAGTGCAACCATCAAGAGGCGTTCAGAAACAGGGGAAAACCCTGACAGGAAGACGTCTGGCTGACCCAAAGCTGCAGCAGAATCAGAAAACAAGTTTCTGAGAGTCAACAACTTGTGTGATAGGTGTGCACAGGTCAACAGCTTCAAGCACAGGTTGCAGTGGTCATAGTAAACAAGTCTCAGTTTCAACTGTGAAGAGAAGACTTTGAGATGCAGGTCTGAGAGGTCGCGTTGCTGAAAGAAAGCGATCGCTAACACCTACAGTGTACATAGTTTCAAAGACGTCCATGATCTCAAGCATATGGAAACCACGTGAGCAAATAACACCAAACATACATACTGCTGCGTCAAAATAAGTCTGTGTAAACATCAAACTGTCACAGAAACACGATTAAGCACACACTTCCACGGAGGACTGTATATCAGCTCCACGCTGGCTCCTCTAACCTTGTTTACTTTCTTACCTCCTATATGCATGAATATGAATGTATGTGTAAGCATGCCAGAGGCAAAAACAAAAACAAACACTATTCTATCTTTCTTATACATTCACAATTAAGTGACAGAGGGCCACCGAGGAACAACCTTGTGACAAACACATAACAGAGTTGTATGAATATTGTATTTTAAGTCATTTCCTGAAACAAACTCTTCAAAACATGATATTCTTTTCATTTCTTTCTCAGCACTAAAAAGTAACTAAAGTATGAATGTTCTATAAAATTAAAAAAGAGCTGTTCATTTCATATTAAATAGCTGGTTTTGTCCAAATAATGGGCCAATACCAAAACCTGAAATCAAGGATTAAATGAAGCAGGTCATGAAAACAAACACTGAGGCTGTGGTAATATACAGTCCACTGATTAAGTGATGTGGTCTCCATGCAGAGCCTCTAAATTAAAGGCTCTTTGCTGAAACATAACAGTTTTAAGAAGGGAAACCATGGAGTTGATCAAGCCAAGAAAGAGGAAAGATTTTACCTTATCATCAGGGTTTTCCTCTGCCACACAGGACTGGACATAACTCATGATGGAGTCGATGAGGCCGGGACACTCTCTCATCGCCTGCCTCTCTTTCTGTTGGGCGCAGCTTAAGTTCCTGCACGGATTTTAGTCGCACAGGTCAATCCACAGGCAAGCATTTTCAAATCATGATTAGATCAAGGATACAGCCCTTTTCCCTGTCTGCTAATGCTAGTCAATAAAACTTCACAGTATAATGTGCAGATCTTTTCTCTGGTCATTCCTTTCAAAACATGGAGGCCAAAGGATGTAAGGGCAGAAAGGCTCTGGTTCTAACTAATAGTTCATACCTCAGGCACCCTGTGGCGCTGTAAAAGACATCAGGGTGTATGTTGTTGTTGGTGCTGTTGTCAGACCAGCCGGTGAATGGCACCACCACGTTCTCAGTGAGGGCAGGCAGCGCTGTGGCTATGAGCTCTCCCTTCAGCTCATCGGCAGAGGACAGGTTCCATAACAGGCCTACGTGCAGAAAAGCAACGTCTCATCTGCATGACTGATCAGTCAATGAGTCATTTATCCATGCACAGTGTTGACGCCATCGGAGAAAGCAACGTTTTTGAGTTCAAGATACAGGCTGCAAGAAAAGGAAGTTACTAGAAAGTAGCTTCAGTTAAATTCCTCTTTGTCGTTCATTTTTTTCTGTTTTATGTTCTCACACAGGAGTATTTTGAGGAATAAGTAGGACATGAAATATTACAATAATGCTTCACAAGTGGTACCATCTTGATTAAAACTGTACCTGTGATTTGTTTCTGGGTCTCAGTAGAGTCCGTCTCCTTTAGCAGCTGCAGGGCCTTGGATATACCACTACAGTGCTGGACCTCCAGCTTATTGTTGTGGTCTCTGAAAACCAAGTTCCTCAGAGCCCCAGCTGCAGCCTGGCTCACCCCTGGGTTTGGGCTCCGCAGCAGGGATACCAGAGCGGGTATGCCGTTAAGTGCATAGACCTGTGACACAGAAACAGGTGTTGAAATGTGAGAGTGGTAGCAAACTGAATTTACAAAACCAGCAGTAAAGTGAAATGGTGGATGCCTTCTCCTCCATTTCCCTCAGGGCAGGTTATACAAAGGTCTTCACAACCATTTGTCTCACCATCGCCATATATGATGTGTAAATTTACAAGTTTGCGAGGCATGTTTGGAAAGTCTGTCTAAAGAAGATCAGAGCAGTATACAACGGTACACCGTATGAAAGATGTCTTACTTCCTGTTTGGCCCGCTCCTCCTTGTAGGTGGTGTGTTGGATGAAGGTCGCTCCACACTGTTGGTAATTTTCATCAGAGTGAGACAGAAACTCTACGGCTTCCTTCAGGGTCAGGTCTGCCATGGTCGCTGTGCTGTTCACACTGCAGAAACAGGCAAAGACGCAACAGCAGGCGTTGAAAATGAGACAACTTCAGGAATCATTTGGACTTGTTGCTTATGTCTTATTTTTCCTGAAGAGAATGAGTGAACTCACCCAGACATCTGTCCGAGCTTGGTTGGTTTGAGGGTTCCCATCTTGCCCTCAGTTTGAGACTGGGCAGATACTGGTCGGACGATCTGTGTTTGGCTGTTGGTCATCACGGTGCCGTTGGTCATTGAATAGGTGCTGTGTCTTTTTACACCACTAGAGACAGTCTGTCCCTTGGCTCTCTAAAACAGTATTTCAAAAGGATGACATTGTGGATTAGATTTAACTCATCAGATAACATACAGAAATGTTAAGATCCTTGAAGATCAGTTTACTTTAATGGGAAAATTGTTACAATTATAGTAGATCCAGGAGCAGGAGTGAAAGGAGGAGCCAAGGCAGGGTCACTGCGACTGGGTTTCATCCCATTGGGACTCTTTGGCCAAGCAGAAGTGTTGATGTTCTGGTCCCAGTAGCCTGAAGTGCTGACGTGTCTTGTCCCCATGGATTTAGTGGTGAGAGTGCGACTTTTCTGGGTGTTGAACTAAAAAAAAAGAACATATGCTCAGATGATTTATATAAGTAGAGCTTTCAAAATTCAAAGAGCAGTGTATTCAGACTGCATGATGGATAGAAAACGTCTATACCATAAACAAACCTTCTTATCAGAAAGTATCAGCTTTATGAAGCCTTACAGGTGTGTGAATTTGGAGACTTGGTATTGATATAGAGATGTTTGGGGTCAGATTCACTCATTATTGCTGAAGGCCAAATAACTTTCTACATGAGCTGCAGAAAATATAATGAGTCAAATAATAAAGGCAAATCTTGGTCAGACTTCTCTGCATCACTATGAGAGTTTCCCTTACTACCCCTACTCATCAGGAAAAAAAAGAAAGTGTGTAACCTACTTTTCACAAGAGCAGTTTTGAAAATAATCCTAATGAAGCCCGAGGAATTTGACCTGGCACAAAGCATGCATACCTCTTCCTTTCCTTTGTTTATGTGGAAGGTAACAGAATGTACAAAACAACCATACAAACCAAAGTAACATAATATCTGTCACTGGACACCATCTCCAGCAGCCGCTATGAAAGGCCACTGGTGCAGTTCAGCCGTCACACACAGAGGATCTTTGTCTGCACATGTGAGACACTGCACCTGATGAAATCCTGATTTCTCGTCGTTTTTCTCTCTATTTGTATAAAATAAGCTATTTTGGCTGTGTTTGGGTGTGCTTCTGTTTGGGAGCATATGAAACACCAGCCAAACCGTTGCCACAAAGTTACTAAGAAACAAACTTGTTACAACCTGTACAAAATCATAGGACATGTCCTAGAAAGGCTGAAACGATTCCTCACTCTTGCATCAAACTCTTGTCTCCATTGGCCTGGTAGAGAGAAACCTTCTTATCCATCTATGAACACATTTATTGTGGAAAGGAGGGAAGTCTGGACCACTTGAACAATGGAAGGAACGTCTTAACCTTTCGTGACGTCCAAAAATAATACACAGCTTCAAAGAAATCACACATTTCCCTCTCAGCCAACACTAGAGCTGAGATGTTGATGTTTTGATTTGTGGAATTATTCAGGAAGAGATACTGGCTAAAAGTATGCATGTACTGAAACACACCCACTTACAAAGTGAGCTCTGTGAATCAGCTCCTCCCAAACTGGACTGGTTGCTCAGTTACCAGCTGTGTGTCAGCCCTGTTATTCTGCATGATGAGGGAGATCTGTCAACAACACCTCTGTCGAGAGGTGACAGTGTGTGTTTGCACTCTCAGTGCTACACGGTTCATTTATTTTAGTTGACTTGACCCAGGCCCTCCCTCCAGACTCGACAGGTGACAGAGATAACAGCAGCACAGGTGAACGTCAGTAAGGAATTTATTTGGGTAGGAAGTGCACTGATGTATTGGCTGAACATCTGAATTGCCAATAGTAGCTCTGACAGACATCGCTCGACCTGCAGATCATTTACCATGCACCCATGCAGGGTAGCCATCTTTGTTGTTCTCAGATCAACTGGAGGCTTTCAAACTAGCAAAAACCTCACGACTGACTCAAAGAACAGTTGTCTTTTTTTACATAAAGAAGTAATGAGATGTTAGCAGGGTGGGCATATCAGACCATCAGGGAGTTTGTCAGACCTGTTCCAGGGACATGGCTGTTTCAAACACTGGTAAAGGTATCAATCCTGATTTCCACAATAAAAGTATCTTAAGAATTGAGTAAAATACATCAAACTGTCTTGTTTCCTGAATCAATTCAATCTAGGAAACACTAAAAACAAGGCAGGATATACTCATTAAATGTGAAAAGTAATACAAATACAACTAGAAAACAAATCTGTGTGATAATGATGAATAATAAAAGGAAGATCATGTAGCATATGTAACCCAATGATATAATGAAATCTACTGTTTTTTTATTTTTATTTATTTATTTATTTATTTTTAATTCAGAAATGTAGTGAGTTGCAAGTCCGTGCTGGGCCTCAAATATGATTAAAAAAATCAATCCTAAAAGCAACAAGCAGCCAGTGTAGGTTGGCTGAAACTGGAGTTATATGTTCACATTTCCGGGTATTTGTTAGTAGCCTAGCTGCTGCAGACGGTGGATTGATTTTTGTCTGAGACAAATTACAATATGTGGATATTACAATAGTCAAGACGGGAGGCAATGAAAGCATGAATGAGTTGGACTTGTACACCCAGGTTTCTGGCAAAGAGTTTGACATGCTGTGAAAGGGCACCCAGATTGTAAATGATGAGATCTGTCTTTGCTTGAGAGGCTTGTAACTTTGATGTTGTTGCTACTTAAGTTATCAAAATTTCTATTTTTGGTCACTTTACTAAAGCATTTAAGATTTATTACTAGAGGTGTCCCAGTCCAATATTGATATCTGATATTGGTCTGATATTAGCAAAAAAAAACAAGTATCGGATTATATCGGAATGCATCTAAGATCTCCGATATAAGCAGTCCATTCCAGACTCCGCTCCTGCTGTTTTTATTTGATTTATTTAGATTATTTTGTGGTTCTTCTAATTTATTCTTTATTTTGTTCAATTACTAGTATATTCTTATGTTTAATGTTAAAATTTCTGTTACCCATTGGTTAATGATAAATGGGTCAGTTTTTCCTCATACCTACTGTTGCTGACTACTGTTCTTTGTTTGAATAATATCACTTAATTAAGCCTTTACTAATATGACAGACATACTACAAAATAAGTAATAAAAGTATGCATGTTTAATGCTGATATCGTATCGGATTAATATTGGTATTGGCCAATACTCAATGCTGCAGTATCGGTATTGTATCGGTAGTGAAAATGTAATATCGGGACATCCCTGTTTATTACTTCACCAATTACAGGAGAGACACTTTATGTTTTCCTCTTTGAATGCTAAAACAGAGCTGAATACATGACCAAACAAGAGAACTTGGACAGCATTTGAAGCAACCAGCTCTACAAGGTTTATTTTGCCAAGTAGTTGAAGTATTCAATTTGCTCCAGGCGTTAAGATAGGATGTCAGTTGATGTGTCCAGAGTGTCACCAAGAAAAACACAATGTGACTGATGGGTTTGTACGTATTTCATGACGTTATGGTTCTGGTTCTCCATCTACAGGAACACATATCAATTATCATACTCCTTTGACATGCCTCAGTTCACTGTTAGTAGGTCAAGTCAGGCCAACCCATGGCAAATTCATAACAACACACACGTACACACCCATGCACTCGAAACCACAATGATGAAGTCAACATTACTCCTCTGAGGAAACTTGGATTAGTTAAGCAATGCAAATGAGTTGAACCTGAGATGACTCCAAGAGGCAGAACTGGAACTGAAATGACTTTCAAAAACTGCGTTTGAACGTTTTCCAAATCTGGAAATCACACATAGCTGTCAGAGGGAATGAGCTATTGACTGTTGATTAAACTAACACACACACACACATATACACACACAAACCACCTTTAATTCGTGGTAATCAACTTAAAAGATGACGACACACAAGAGCAACCATCAGACTGTCTGTGCCATGAGCCGTATCAGTTAACAGTGCCAGGAAAACTGCCAGACAAGCAAAGCCATGTGAGTTCAACCGTGACAGGTATGGATGGAGTACGATTTCATTCAAAGCAGTATCAATCATGCGTCGCTGGGAGGTCCCACCCAGTAGGTGTTACCTTTAAACTAGACCTTTAGTAATCTGTGTGAATCTATTTTTCCTCCTGATTGCATCACAAAAACCAAACATGTCACAGACGGGCTGAAAACTATCAACAGAGAACTTGAAGGAGGTTTTGTAATCTGTGGGATTATCAGGCATCTCTGGAAGTTGTCGTCACCCATGTCAGATCAAATTTAATTTTTTCGCTTCTACCAGCTTTTCTAAAGCATGCACTGTTTTGATGTTTTTATGAGATAACTGGACCTTATTTATGAGCTTTCTTTCCAAAAATTGGTTTGGAAAGATACAATTCTCAGTCTCATCATTGTACGACTGGAGCAACAAGATGGTAAGATCAGCTGGGCTCTACATGCAGCACTAATTCTTAGTTTCCTTGAGTCTGCATTAGGTCCTTCAAGTCACTGCACCTGGCCAAGAAAATTTCCAGCACATAACTCCTTGAACACCCAAAACTTTTCAGCCTTAAGGCCAAGTCATTGCTAAATAGGAAAGAATGTGTTTGTATGTTTTAAAGGTGCTGGAGGGTAAATTTTATTACGTATAGGGAAGACGAGAGCGTCCTTCTCTGTTTTCAGTCCCCAGGTTTCACTAACAACAATAGCAACATTCAATTACAGCTTTTAATTTTGGTATTGACTTCAACATATCTAATTTCATTCATTATTTTACTGTTGCTAACTTTGTCTCATGATCAAAAACAATACAATTACTATAAGAGTAACAAGGCATTAACTCATTGTATAGGTATGATTCTATTGCACAGGACATTTTTCTAAGGAAGAAATAAAACCTAAAACATTCGCAGCAGTAAGGAAAAGAAAAAGGTTTAGGCTTTGATGAACTGAGCAACGAGATCTAATCTGATAGAGGGATAATTACCACTTTGTTGTAGCCTGTTGACATGGTGGAGTTGGTGCGGCTGAAGTTGCCATTTGCAGCTTTGGTTGGGACAAACTTGAATGCTGAAAACTCGTATGTTGCAGATGACTGAGGACTGAGGGCTGATGAAAGAAGAGACAAAGGGAAAAAAATGTTACATCAGGCTGAGGGTGAAGAATTTAAGAAAGGCAGGCAGAAAGAAATAATCTAGCTGTGACTTTTTCACCCTTTACATTTTAGCGTCGCGTCAAAGAAACAAATCTGAAACACATCCATAGAAGAAAGATAAGACGTCCATCAAAAATGAAACATAAGACAGCATGAGGGTGTCGTTGACAGCTGCCACTGTCATTTTAGAGCTTTGACATTTTACTTATAATATGTTTCACAGTGTGAGCATCTCTTATCATTCTGTAAGGTGACTTTCGACTGGCCATTGAAAGAGGAAAATGAAGAGTTCACAAAGCGTCACTAACAAAGCAATAACTCTTCTAATTCAGTTATTATCAGCCTAAATGGGCAGATACAGAATTGTAGTGACCTGCTAAATAATTCTTAAAATGTCTAAGACAAAAATACTGGCATTTGAGCTGCTCCTGTAAAAAAATCTACCTGTAAAGTATTTCAGTTATGATGTTTTGGTTACTCAATTACCGAGCACTGAATCTCTTTGTATGATGATCATTTTGCTTTTTAGTCATTATATGACATTATATCTTGGGCACCTGTTAAAACCCAGATAAACATCTGTAAATCTTTGAGTCAGACAGAAAAACAGACATGACTTCATGTCAGTTCCAGTACATGAGGTGAAACCAGCATGAAAGGTATCTTTGCCTTTTCTTGTTTGATGATTCAGAGGAACCTGGAGTGACTGACTTTGCCGTAACCGGATTATGGCAGCCAAAACAATGACTAAGTCATCGTCGCTAAGGTGAATTTACCTGTTACAGTTACGTTTTGTCGTGATGTCCAACTTGGCCTCACACATTGTCATTCGTGCAGGTGCTGGTGCTGAATTTGCACGTTTAATAAAGATATTTTTGTGATTTTGCCAACCTGTACCAATTTTAATTGTTAATAATTACAACTTTAAAATAATGCTCTCATTGTTATGAATTACGCTGACTATGAATGTGATCCTCATTATGTTATTCCTACATTGTCAGTCAGAAAACTTTCACCAGACTCCTTTTGTTTTAAATTGCGATTTACAAAGTTGATACTGTGCAGAACTTCAGCCTCAGGGTCTTGTGTGCAAAGTGTGCAACTCTAATCTTGTGCATGTATTTATTTTCATTCACTGTTTGTCTACAGTTTTTTTTTTAGTGGACCTTTCTTAATAGAGGATGTACATAGACATCTCCTGCTAACTTTTCAAAGATTAGTTTTTTTCTTTGACGGGACAACTCATTTATGTTTCATTGTCAGGAGTTAATTTAAAAACTTTCCACAACCTGAAACAGAAATAATTCCATTTTTTGGCACTGGATTAAAAATTAAATTAGGTTGCTCTGAACATATATTTCCCACCTGTGCTCTATCCCACTCATATGCCACATTACAAAAAACTTTATTTAGTGGGGCAATTTGGAGCAGTTGTCCTTATCATGCGCGCCACAAATTTCACAATCACTTGAAGAGTTGAAAGTGTCATTTCAACTATAAAATAGCACACGGATAAGATAAGCCACTGTACAGATTATTAACATGTTCTTCAGAAATAACTCCATGTCACCTTATGGCCAGCCTGCACTACAACTGGACTAAACGAGAACTGGTGCCAACATTTCATAAGGCTGAAACGCTTTGCCCCTCAATTTTGGTGAATCTTCATAAATCTGGTTGCAGTGAGGCCAAACACCAGAGCTGTTTTGAAAGACTTGGTTCCAAAATGTGTGCTGCTGGCTTTGTTAAAAAAACAAAACAAAACAGTAGGCTGCATTCCTAACTCCCAGGGAAGTACACATTTTGGTAAGTTTTCCTGACAGCAGTGTTCCTGAGAGTTCACACCAACAAAAACCTCCTTCTCTTCTCAGTGGTTAAATATCCAGTTTCACGGCGTTGATGCGACCTATTTAATCCTGGCAAGTCAAAATGTGTTACCTAGAACCGGTTGGCACACCTCTGACACCTGCCTTAGACTATTCCTTTATTTTATTTAATTTAATTTAAAAGAATATGGGAGCTAACGTTAGCAAAATATTTTTAAATAGTCAAATCCACTTTTATAACCAAAAAGAAAACATATCCGAGCACTTATCTAGCATCACATTATCTGCTCGGGAAAACAGCGTGCTCTGTCTGTTTTGAAGACACCAGTGCAAGCTAGCTTTGGTGGAAGTTTATGACGCATTTTCTCAGGGCGCCTTAGTGCAGTTATGTACCAACAGGTTAGTCAAATTTTGCACAAAGCTTCGAAGTTAACACTACTTTATAAAACAACACAGAGTAGCAGTGAAACACCGAGGTAGTATTGTTGGCATACTTGTTGGTGAAGGAGACAGAGTGCCGTTCTTCCCCGGTCTAGACTTGCTCCTCTTGATGGTGAGCACCTGGTCGAGGACGCGCTGCTGTCCCGAGCGCAGTTTGTTGTCAGAGGGCAACGCCAGCGACGTGTCCTCCGCGCCCCCGATAGTCATCGCCGAACGCAGCGGCTCCGGAGCCATCATCTTCCTGACTCGGTGTCCTTTCTGTGAACGGCTTGGTTAAAAACCTAGTTTAGAAAAGAGGCTCAGACCCAGAGAAGGCGGAGGAAGAGGGGGAGCGACTCACTGCAACGAATTCAGCGGACTTGCCAAGTATGCAGATCGGCTCAAAGTGTTCCCAGAGCAGAGGCGGCGAGCTCCACCCTCGGGACCGCGCCCCATCAAGGAGGGACCGAGGCGAGTTCACATGCAGGTGTGGATGGAAGGGAGGGGCTGAGGTAGACCGGATCCTATACTATTATATTATATATGACAGCAGAGTGTGTAATGACTGCTCAACCAGGCAGCAATGGAGGATAACCATTAATAACAGAAAAGAGCAGGTGCTGTAAAGTGTTTCCTCTCTGCTCCCTACAACCTGCAACAATGATCAGATATCCACATGTAGCATACAGTGTTTCACATTGATTAATAAACTATAACATTTTGAAATTTCATTTAAAGTCTAACGTTATATAAACATTTAAAGTTAGCATCCAAACCATATCAGATGTTCCCAACACATCAATGTTTCATTAGATTCATTCACACTTGAATTGTTTTTTAGCTATTTTTTTTTCTGGATTTCATCAATTTTTTTTCCATAAATGTTCTTGTGTGTATCAAACAGTTAGACTGTGAATTAGTTAGATTTGTATATATATATATATATATATATATATATATATATATATATATATATATATATATATATATATATATATATATATATATATATATAAATCTAAAATATCCTGAATGTGGATTCTTCATTTGTCCCTTTTATTCAAACTTATCCACTCATGTTCGATGAATGTCAGTGCTTCACATTTTACACAGTACACTTCATAGATCTGTCTAAAAGGAGTTAAAAGGTAAACCAGAGAGTCAGATTAGTATGAGGAGCTTGATTGCATAGTTAGTTTTTCTTTCTTTCTTTTTTTCTTTGATATTTAAAAGTTCACTTGACGTTAATTTCTTTAAATATAAAACTGCATCTTGCAACACATCTAGCGTTTGAAGACTTGACACTGATGGTTAGTCAGTTTGATAAATACCACAATCAGTTGAGTCAGATATCAATCATTATCACTTACACACATTTCCTGCTACGTCATTTTACAATCTGAGGAAAACATGGAATAACACTACACATTTTGTGAATATAACATGAGTTATTGCACATTTACTACTATGGCAAAAATATCTCTTTGATTAAGTCATGCTCCAACCATAGCAACCTTCAAACCCAAGTTAAAGATCCTGCTTGAGCTCAATATTTTTCTCAGCACTTCATGTCTTTTTTAGCACAGGAAGATAGACCAATGATACCTGCACTCTTATCACTGAAGCTGCTGTAAAATGTCATGGAGATTATTTTATGTACAACACCTTTTAACCACCTCTCTGTCAGAAATGTTCAGTGTTTTTCTGCCATGCTGTGTTTCTTTAGTTCTTGGCATGCAAGTTGTTTTGAAATGTTTCCCCTCTCTTTTAGATCCATGATTTTTTTTATGTTACAATGTATGGTGAACTCCTTTTCTGACCTGGATTCATAATTACTGACCTCAATTCCATTCCACACACGCTGTCTTGAAAGGTTTGTTTGTTTGATAACACTGAACCCATCGTGCCCTCATAATAAAGTCCTGAATAAAACTCCAAAGTGTCTTTACAGTTTTATTTGTGGCTCAGTGGCTTTTTGAGGAAAAATAAAAAGAACCAAAGTTGTGAAAACTCAAGTGTGTCAGTGAAATATAATAAAAACAGGAAACAGCATTTAGATTATTTACACCATTATAATCTTCCACCTTTCAAATTTACTGCCTATTGGCAGTTTTAAAAAACAGTACATTTATTTTTAACATTGTTTTGTTTTGGTAAAATTTCAACATCCTCTGTGCTGTAACATGCAATAAATTAGGCTGCACATTTCACGCACATGCATGCAAATTGTTGAGGCCAGAATTGACAAAGATCACAAATTACCATTAATAAATCAGCTGGAAGGGGCAGGAAACACAGAAAGAGGAACACAATCAGACGGGAGGCAGAAATAAATGAGGTAAAGAAAAAGACAAGGAGGAGGAGGAGAGTAAGGAGGGGATCATCTGAGCTTGTGCTTTCTGCATAACCGGATTGTTTTTGGCTAAGTTTCCACAGGTGACATTTTCCCACCACACCCTTTACCCTGACACTTCCAAAGTAATAAATGAATATCATGTGTGTAATGTTCCTGTGAAGTGTGTGTGTTTATGGCAGGGTTAGTCAGTGTGTACAGAGAGGTTCAGCTACATCCCTTTCAGAGCTTTACCTGTGAAAGAGGGAGGGTCATGAAGGAAATGTGTTACTGACAAGAGGAAAATGATCCAAGCAGGTGAGCACATTCACAGAGGATGAAGCAGTTTGGTTGGATTTGAGAAATGGCAAATTGCCGGAATAGTTAATAAACAAATACCAAACAGTTTTCAGCAGCATTAATCACATTTTACTGTGAACCACATGAGCTAAAAACATTCTCAGTGGTTGCCCATGACCCAATAATGTACTGGATTAAAATGAGATACAGCCATGAGCAACCTGTCAGCTATGTTAGTCGTGTTTGTGTACTGCTGCGAAGCTGGCGAGTGTACAAGATAAGTACCACACCCAGCCTGAGGGCTTTATGTATGTGTGTGTCACTGCTCACCACTTGCAGTTTTGGCAGCATTGCACCGGTGAGTTAAGTCTTTGCAGACAGATAAAACTCTGACTAATGTCTACCAACAGTGCATGATGCTCCAAACCTTGATAACATAACATTTGAGGTCTTGGTTGTGCCAAAGTCAGTGAGACTTAAAAGCTTTGCAACATTTTCTGCAGCTGTGAGGTAAAGCGAACATTAACAAGTATTTCCTGTGTCAAACTCTGATAATGAGAAGCACAAAATCAGAGGGAATATTTTAACCCCCACTTTAGAGTGGGGGTTAAAATATTTTGTACCTGCTTTAGGCGGAATACAGACAAAAAAAAAAAAAAAAAAAACGTGTGAAGTCGCACCTGAAAAAGTGTGCCTGTCACTTACACTTCACTATGTGTGCCCTGGAAAGTTGCCAGATCTCACACATACAATACTTCTCATGGGTTTGAAGAGGCGGAATATGTTTGAGCTTTAAGGGTTCGTTTACAGTTGTTCAGGTCTAAGCACTACAGTATGGAAAGTGGGCTCTGATGCAGAAGACTAAGGAGCAAACGTGACAAAATGTTTGATCTGTTTTAGATTGACATGGCTTTGTTGTAGATAAATATTAACCTTTGCCCCGTCAGGTGCAGTATAGTAATGTATAGGGTTTACAGAACGTAAACTACTGCACACCATATACCAGCATTCATTCACCATCAGTGACTTTTCCTGAAAACCAAACAGAGAATATACTTTCCTAACATAATGGTTTGAGGATTTTGAAAAGCTATTTCATTTTTTCAAAGTATGTTTTTCTCTCTTTACACACTGAAGAGTTACAACACTGACAGCACTGCTTTCTGAAGCACAGCAGAGTATGTGGTTATGTAATGCCAGTAGGTATGTGTTTGAGTGACAGAGGAATTACTCATAGGGATTGTGTGAAAGCCTAATGTATGGAGAGAGGCTTTATTTCACACACACAGAAGCATGTCAGTGCAGTTTAAACACAATGCCAGACTTTAAACTCAGTTATCTGCTTAAACTTATGCAAAATTAAAGCAACAGCGCCATCTAGTGTCGCAAATAAGACTTGCAAGCTGTATTTCAGAAAACAGTTTACTAGACTGACCTGAGCCCAAGTATGAATACATCGAAGAAGTATCAGCATATATTTACCTGAACGCAACACGGCAGTGCCTGTAACTGCTGGCTCCATTTGATGATAAGCTTTTGAGCTTTTAATGAATTTATGATAACTTTCAGCTTTATGTTTTTGAGTCCTAAACGACCGGACCGAAAGTGTAATTTAAAAAAATAATAAACCCAAAATGTAATAACTAAACAATAATGTAACAAAAGTGCTGAGCCCGGAATGTTATTAAAACATTTAATAACACATGAAATGACACAACTGACCCAAAATGTACAACTTTTTGCCCCAAATGTAACAACTTTTTACCTTTTTTAAAAATAATTACATTTTGGGCTCAGCACTTTTGTCATCGACTAGTAATTACATTTCAGACTTGATTACAATTCTTAAAATCCCATTTTGGGTTGTTATGTTTCAATTCTAACAAGCCTCAACTTTTTACTTTTTTTTTTACCTTGGCAGGTGACTCATGCCAAACCTTTATGCTGAGCCAAAGACATATATGCCAATACTTACACCTTTGGAGAAATTTAACAAGTGTCTCCTTAAATATGACACCAGAATGGTTCAAATAGACCTAGTAGATGAAGAGATATACTTTATTCCAGTGGTTCTCCTACTTACCCTATGATATGTTTTTTATTCTATCAAGTACCCCCTAACAAACACAAAGCAGTTTTGGATGGAAAAAAATAAAAGAACATAGCACTGTACTCTTGGTGTCTATTGAATATGATATTAAATTTATAAACTTAAACTTAAATTGGATTCAAACATTTATTAAATAAATCGTGATAAAGGAATTTTGTTTGTTTGCTATTATTTGAATATTCATCTTTGAATTGTGCGTACCCCCTGGGGTAAACGTACCCCCATTTGAGAAAAAAAAAAGGGTTTTCTGAGGATACCCTTGATCCACACTGCATTCACAATAGGTCAGGTAATCTGGTGGAGTAACAACCCTTAAATCCTTAAAGAGCATGGCCTCTCTGTTTCAGATTTGCCTTAGCTATATAAAAAAAATGCCCTCTCAAAAAAGAAAATAAAGCATTTATACTGAACTTACAACAAAATGTTTTATATGTTGTTGAATTAACACTGTCTTGTTACACAACTGATCAATCACTGTGTACTTGACAGCTTGACACTTAAGTCCGACAGTTTTGGTCAGCATCAATCTAGAACTCCAACCACAAGTTAAGTTTTCAGTAGTTTTAAGGCTTAAAGAAAAGAAAAAGAAAGGATTTCCCTTCTTATGCTGCTTTTCATTGCCAGGAAAACTCCCAAAGCAACAAGGTCCTGCAAACACCATGGGATTTTATTGGTACAGCATAAAGGCACAGATTTCATTCACTGAGCAATCTTGACCAAAAGGAGTGATGAGGCACAGCCGTCCAAAATACAAACACACACCAAAGGAAAAAAAAAAATTAATCAAAAGAACAAACCTCTTTTCAGACCACACAGTGAGTGTTGCTGTTCAAACCTGACCACCTGGTGCTTGGTTTTCAGCAACACATCTATTTGTCACCATCTACATGGTTAGAGATAATCCTGCCAGGAGAGGGCGCACAAAATTTACTATAAAAATACTGGTTGACGTGTACAAACATTACATAGAACAAAAAGAGGAAAAAAAAACGTGTAAGCTGAATAATCTGCTAGTGTTATAAGGCAAAAGTCCCCGCAGTGCACTGTGGGTGACTGTAGTGTGGTCTGTACCATACATCGTTTTGCATTAAAAACAACAGAACTGAAACATCCATCATTTCAGGTGTAAGAGTAACACTTCTGTGCTTGGAAGATACAAAAAGATAGTCGTCAATCTCTACAAAAACACGTCCATTTACCTTGCTTTGGCATATAAACAGTACCATTACAAGTGTAGTGTACACATCCTATAAATCAGTGCTCCTTAGTTTCAGGCTTCATGGGCCAAAGCACATTCTCATCCCAACTCACAGGGAGGTAGAAATACTGCAGCAAGCTCACACAGTCTGAGTGATTACAGTAGTGTGTTGATGAACAGTAAAGATCATTTTTTTTCATTCAAAATGCTGCTGACACCCAAGTGTAAACTGAACCTGGTTTTTAACAGTTCTGTTTCTGAAGACAAATGAGCTGTATTATCAAAGTCCTCTTTGAGATACGATCAAAGGGTCTGCCCCTCCCTTCACTCCACAACGCCAAATTCCTTTGAACAGCAAATGCACCTAAATGATGGCTCTTTTTAATACTTAACACCATGTGATGAACATAAATACAAACTTTTATGTCCTAATCTGTAGTGCATTACATTCTGTAAAGAGTCACACTCATGATTTGTTGTAATGATAAAAAAAAGTTTAGATCAGCGCAGCTGGGTATCGTGACTCCACACTAAGCAGTGACAATGGGTAAACCATTATTGGCTCATACAACTTAAACCAAACACGGAAACTACAAACTGCAAACGTTATAGTCATTGTGGCAGAGTAACATTAACACTGATAAAATGATATGTTTGCCAACCTATTCTTAAACTTGTCTCACATCAGTCACACCTTTGACCCAATGCATATGCTTGTTTAAATGAGAATTTCTAGTTTAAATACATCACAGGATGTAATGGAAGATACATTAACAGTATAATATTCATGATTTTTAGCTCAGGCACAACTCACCTGCTGCTGCTGCAGAACGGCACATTGAGAGTGCAAACTCATGTATAAGTTGAGATCCTCTGAAGAGGTCTCCTGTCCCAAATATCAGGCTAACACTACAGGGTTAAGACCATTTGCCCAAGCCTAAAAACAGTTAAACCATCTGCCAGTGAGCCAGTGATCTCTGAAGTCTCTCCCTAAATTTACTTTTATATGAGATCCTGCCTAAACGTTATGGTTTACTTTCTATCAAGCTGCATGTAGGTTTCTCAAATATGTAGAATTTCCTATCTCTCAATCTGCAATCTGGATGTGAAACGATGATACCGCTTAATGGTAAAAAATCTGTCACAACAGATTTGAGTCATTGGATGTTTAGAAAAAAAAGCAATGGACAAACATGAATACACGTTCAATAAACATGAGGTGTGACAACAGTGTGACCGTTGGTCTGTAAGAACACAGGTGTTTTTTAAAGGAGTAAAGATGCTGTGTTTGAGCTGGAAAATAGTGTTTTGTTGTATGTATTGAAAGTTTTTGAAAAGTCTCTGCAAGCACCTCAAGTGCTGCTAGTCGTTAACTAGTCGGTAAACATGGTACTGAGCTCCATGTTCACTTGTGGACACTTCAAACACAAAGGCGATGCACAGCAGAGTCTCCTGAGTTTCTCTGTTGGACACCACCTGGCAAGAGACAAGAAAAGAGTTCACATTGTCGAGATTAGGCTTTAAAACTGAACACCACTAGTTCAGAGATGAAGATGTGGGAGGGAACTGAGATGCATGTGCAGTCCTACCTGTAGGATGGTGAAATTCTCCAGTACACTATTCATCATGTAGTTCTCAGGCAGGTGTTTGAGTTTGTGGATGAAGTTGATCATGTATTCACACATTGGGGAGCGATGGATGCGGAACACGTACTTTCCTCCTTCCAAGTGTGCATATTCAGTCTAAACAAGAAAATACACACAACACAATTAGTCGTTTTCTGATATGCTAGGTTACAACACTTATAGGTTAGCGCTGATGAAACGGTTCATCTTCTCACCTCGACTTTCTCCACCACCTGTTTGCCAAAAGAGCAGACCTTTGTTGAGACACTGATGGTGATGTTTTCTGTTCCACTGTACTGGCTGCTCACGCCGTAAAACACGCCAGAACCTTCCTCAACGTCACTGCTCAGGTCCGCCTAAAGCAGGTACAAAATAAACAGGCAGGTGAATTTCAGGAAGAGGCAGATGTTCTTCAGAGGAACAGAGTATAATCAGTGGAAACAGCCGTTTTTGTTTTTTGTGTACCTACCCAGAACTTGACGAGGAAGAAAGAATTGTGTGGCCCTTTTTCATAGAGCTCCTTCAAGCCTCCTTTTTTCTCAGAGAACTTGTCGTAAATCTGCCTCACATCTATGGACTCCAACACAGGGTCGTTGTAGCCCGGGTTTGATGGGCCGATGTGTACAAAAAGGTGTTTAAACTAAACAGATGCAAAGACAAATGATGAGAATTAAAGGAAACAACAAGTTTTCTTGTAAGACAGTGAAGATGTCTGGATTTCTGTACCGTCTCTCTGTCTCTCTGTCTTTCCATAAAAGCACAGAACTCCAGCAGCCGCAGTTTTGCAGAAGCAATCGTCCTGTCTTGCCATACAGGAGCTGCTATAGCTACAGGACGTGGAGGAGGCAGGGGCTCATAACCTGAAGAACATATTAAACATCAAAACTCTATGAACACTTCAACAGCCAATGCTGACATCAAACATGCGTGTGCGTGTGCGTGTGTGTGTGTGTGTTCACGTACTGATGGGTGCAGGAACAGGGGCTGGTATTGTAGTGAAAGGTGGCTGTGCAAAGGGCTTGATGCTGTAAATAAAGAGTACAGATTCAACAGTCAGCATCGTTATAGGATTTAATAGTTGACTCAAACTTTTAACAAAGCTGTGAGACTTACTCCTGAGAATGTCCAGGCTGTCCTGACAAAGGGCCGGGCCAAAACTAGAGGAAGCCAAAAGAAGGCAGAAAGGGGTACAGAGATGGTTTGAATCAGACTTCTACCCAGAGGGAGCAAAGAACAGATGTGTGTGTATGTCTGTGTCTCACTCTGACGGGTGGAGGGAACGAAGTCTGGGGTTTCATCACACTAGCAGACACGATCTGAGCAGATGAGAGGTTGGCCACTGTCTGCAGAGCCTTGTCTTTGGATACCTGGTCCTAAATGAGACAGGCCAACAAAACACACAATGACAACATCCCCCTCTTAGAAAACTGCTGAACGTCCAAGAGTCAGGAAACCATCAAGGCCAGTTTAGACAGCAAGCCAGCCAACATATTAAACAGTATGATGCAGAAACTACAAGAGGAGACAGGATAAAGAGCAAAGCAGATGTAGGGGATGCCAAAGCAGGAGGCGCACCAAGCTAGCAGGCTATGAGAGCTACCAGGAGCCATCACCAGTTTTGAACTAAAGCCACTATTAACAAAACAGCAGGACTTTTTGGGTCTGGCAGTAGATCTGCATCGTGGACTAGCAGTAATGTGAGCCAACCACAAAGCACAAAGCCTGAAGCAGAAAACTGTAGTTGTATAACCAAAAACTTACCAAGTTCATGGCCTATGGCAGAGAAGACACATTATTAATTACCTTCATCACATTCAAAACAAAAGCAGGTCATTGATTTACTGTTAGGTAATGCGGGAAAACACCTGGGTAACACTTTGCTGGGACCACACCTAGAACTTTCCCTGATAAACAAGCTTACACAAAGAGCTACGGTGTAAAAACCTGCACTGAAGTTCATCCAAGACATGAGCTGGCCTGGAACTCTGAAGAAGTTGCACCATCTGATTTAAAGAGCTATTTTTTATATGAAATTGTGCTGAGCAAACTTTATTACATAGTATGTTAAAACCACATGAAAACAGCTTAGAGAGAAAAGATACAAAGAACTGAGGGGAATGGCTTAAAGCATCAAGAAGAGAAATGATGTCAAAGATAAACCCTAATTTTGCCATCTGATATTCCTGTTGTGTCGCGTGTTTGCATCCATTCATTCGTGTGAACTACTGCAGTCAGACACATGCTTAGGTGAACAAAGTTTACGACTGAATTTCATGCAAAGCCACCAGCCTCTTGAACCTCTTGTAAACGAAACAATGAAAGCTCATGCAAACAAAAGTTAGTCACAGTCCCACCAGTTTCACTTTCTGCAACACTCATATTCAACTCAAAGCCATACAGGACCTATGGGATTACTGAACTCAAAGCATGCTTTAAGACCAGTATCTATCAGCTAGGTCTTATCTACACAACATGTTTTATAACCGTCTCTTTCCACATCATTTGATATTAAAAAGGTAAATCTTCAAACACTGACTGTATCACTGAAATTTGTTTAGCTGCTCAGACAAGTCTGTTTAGACTTGGTTTTTAAATTCTGCTGCTGCTCAGAAAAACAAAGATAAGTCTGTTCCAAAAACTGATTTATGGTCTCTTCTGAGAAGTGCCGCATGATCAGGAGATATCGCTGCACAGACAAGAGGGACAGTTTAACTGTGGTTACTTAAGTCTTCAAAAATAATTGAAGTGTTATAGGATAACACTCTCTGTATTTTATAAAGCTCCTGGTATTTCTTGTTTTGCTTGCATCAGCTGAAGACTGCCCCAGGACTTAATAACTTAATAAACCCCACTTCCCCTTAAAGCAGTGTCCTATTCATGTTTATTTCTTACTTAGCATGTTCCTCAGAGTGTCTGTGCTTATGGTCCCTATGGCTGAACTGGTTTTCAATGCTGAACCTCCTAATTTTATGGTTCATTCATGTCTTTTCATCATTGTGTTGTACTGCAATGAATCACTAGAACAAGAAGTGAAACATTTAAGTTTCACGTGACAAGCACTAAATATGATATTTCTACTCAATTTTTAGGCCACCACTTTAGCGAAGATAACTCACATTATTTTATTTATTATAGCAGTTTTTAGTGTAGTATTTATAAACCAAACCTGTGTCTTCAGAATTGATGCCTTCTGTGTCTGACTTTCACAAATCCTGACCACTCAATACTGAAGGTGGTCTACCAGTGAATCCTGCTCTCACGCATTTTGTCCCTTTCAAAAGAAACTTTTCTGAGCTCTCGTCACCAAGTGTTTGAACTTGGTAAACAGACCAATAATACTGCCAGAGCCATGCAAAACCTCTCTCCCGAAGCATGTAATACACCACAATCACAATCACATATACTGAACAGCACATTCTGACCACATGCAGAGCGAAGCAGCTAGCGCTCTATTTAGCTAGCACTGTGAAGCAGGTCAGTAAGCATGTGTACCTTGAGCTTAGACTGAATCTCACGTGACTTTCTCTTGGCCAAAACTTGCAGATGACTAGAGACCTGACGAAAGAGAGGACGAAGGAAAGAGGACAGGAGGAAAAAGAAAAAGGAAGGGAAAGGAAAGGAAAGGAAGAGGGGATGTGACTACAGAGAGAACAGAGAGTGGACTGAGTGGGACCCACCTTGATGCTTGTCTGGTATTCTCGTACCCGCTTACGTGCCAGAACCTGAATGTGACTAGACACCTATTGGGCCAGAGTTCACTCATGAAAAAACAAACATTCACAATGTGATCATGTAATTTGATACTGCCACAGCCCATTCATAAATACCTTAACTAATTAAAATGACAAATAACCTTAAAATGAAACAATTATAAATTACACAACCAGTTAAAAGTTTTAGAACATCCACATTTTCCAGTTTTTTTCCCCTTATACTGAAATCCAAGGAGTTTAAGTCAAATGAAAAGCTTGATATGCTACAAAAGTAAGTGATGACCAGGGGTTAAGCAAAAAGGTAAGGAAACCCAAAACTGGAAAAAAGTAAATTTTATAATTGTGCAAAAAAGCCCTTTAACACTTAAAGCTGTTCTGTAGCCATGGGGGTTGACCCAACAATACTCTCCTTAGCATTGGTGAACAGTATTGTACTGCAGAAAGTAGAGTAATGCTATGAAAATGGTGAAGAAAGGGCGATTCATAATGACAGACACAGACTATAATGGCACTTAAAGATGTGGGTCTTAACTGCAGAGAAAACTCAAGATGTCAGTGAGGACAGTTTCCTTCACACTCAGAAAATGGGAAAACTGACTAGAGGAGGTCTGACAGACCCAAAGCTGGAACACTAGGCCTGCCATGTTAACAAATTTTGCTAGACGATAATTTTCCAAAATATTATTGCCAATAAACAATATTATTGTCAATATTATTTTGATTTTTTTTCTTCCATTTTTTCATTATTTCATCATTTCATGATAAATGGGATAATAAAGTGAGTACACCATATCAAAAGCAAGAAATTTTAATTTCTTAAGAGTATTTAACTGTAATTAAAAGGTCAGGATCTTTTAAATAAAATAAATTAAACAAGAAATAAAACAAATCTAACAAACAAGAAAGAGAAAAAAAAAATCCAATGAAAATGAAATGGACTCTCTTTAAGAAAAAAATACATGTCAATGAATATAATTAATACTAATCAAAAACAATAAAACAATAAAACATAGACCCTGTCTCTAAAGAAAAAACAAAACTCAAAAAAAAAACCCAAAAAACAATAAAAACTATAGCCTAAATACAAGGAAGTTTATACAGTTCCTGAATTGTTTGTAACATGTACTTTTTCCCAGTCAATCCGTACTGTCTGTCAAACATTTTTAACATTTCTGGCTTTCAACCGTATTGAAGGGCTGCATTTCTTTGGCCATGTAGCTGTCTTTGAGCGCCCACCATTTGGCGCTTTTATTTCTATTTACTTTGCAGACCAAAAGCCTCAGTAAGAGCGGACTGTCAAAGAACAAGGCTCCGCTGCACCTCCCCTTCTTCTTCGTCGCCACTATTTTCAAACAAATGCCACATATCAGCTCGTTGGTGTTCATGAGCTCACACTTTGTTCATTCTGATAAAAAACAAAATATTCCCACACTGGGACTGTGGCAGGCGGCTTAAGAACCGTATCTTTCGTGCCATCACTCATATTAGCGTGTGTTTCCTCCTCACCCCTCAGGACGCTCGCTTCAGCTCTCTCCGTGTGTACGCGTCAGCAGCCCCCGTCGCAAAAGATGGCAAAGATCGCACTTTTGACAGATGCTCACGCCGCTATAAATCCACTAAATCTGCTATAGAACCTATGCACCCCGATGTTAGGAAAGATAGACGTAGTGAGCCATCTTCTCATTCAGCCTCTTTGGTCGAAAGAGAAGAGGAAAACAAACATGCATGCACGTGTCAGTTTATCGAGGCTGGCAAACTTACCGAGGACGTATTATTTATCATTCGGTTAATTGATTTATTGATTATCATGACAGGCCTATGCAACACAATCAGAAAATAAGTTTCTGAGAGTCCGCAGCTTACATGATGGGTGCTCACAGGACAACAGCTTCAAACACAGCTTAAAAGAGGTCAGGATTGGGTCTGCAAAAGGATGGTTCCTCAGTGTCTGACATTAAATGTAAATGTGAAAAAGGAAGTGTGATGGTCTGGGGCTGTTCTGCTTGATCCAGGGTCTAGATACAGATTGAGAGGCACTCTGAACCAAAAACTCAGTATTCTGCAGCACCATGGCATTACCTCTGCATGCGCTAGTTTGTCAGAGGTTCATCCTGAAGAAAGATAATGACCCAAAACTTCAGTCATAACAAAGTTATGTCAGAACTACCCTGGGGGAAAAAAACAAAACAAAAAAAGAACAGAACATGATGGTCGGCTTAAAAGCATGGAGTGACCAGCACAGCCTCCAGACTTAAACCTGATTGAGCTGGTTTGGGATAAACTGGACAGAAGAGTGAAAGAGGAGAAACCTACATCAGCTGATGCATCATGATTTAGAGGATATTCAGCAACAGAGTTGGGAAAAACTTTTTCCAGACTACTTGATTTCCATTGTAGAAATAAAGTGTGTTCAACTGTTACGTCTTTCAAAGGTGGCTACTTTGATGAGGCAAAAGTACAAGACACATTTTGCTTTATTAGTTCATTCCAAGTTTTATTTTTTAACTATTTATTTCATTTGTTCTACACTTTTATTTCAAAGCACAATGAAAAATTTAACTGCATGATAATTAATATAAACTTGGAAAAACAGGGATGTTCTTAAACTCGTGACTGGTAGTGTAAAAATATTGTTTAACTGTATAAAGTAAATTATTTTACCTGATGCATTTTTAGACAGACTTTTAAAATACACCTCTTCATACCTGTTTACGTGTGCGTGTCTTCCCTGTTCGTAGCTTGATGTAGCGAGCAATCAGCTCATTTCGACCTAAAATTGGGAAAAGAAAAAAAAAAACCTAATTCAACACCGTCAATTAATCTGGACTTGGTTTTGTCATGGATTACTGTCACTTTGAGACAGACACTGGCATCTAAAGCAGTTTTCTCATTTGGGAAACAGTGGCTGTATGACAAGGAAAATCATTTTGAGGGGGGAAAAAACAACTTGTTATATACCTAAAAGCGCCTTTCAGTTTTTCTTTACACACTCCCTTTAAATATTTTTCCATTCACTTTGAGTAAAACTGGGATAGGTCTCCAAATTACTGTCCGGTACGGTCCCAATATTTGGTACTCGTCTGTTGGGGTGCCAGACTGATCTGAACCCAGAAGGTGGAGCTAAAAAGACTGCAGACTGATGATAAGTCGAAAGAGTCGTCACTTCCCGTACAACAGTGGTACTAAGAAGCAAAACGCAGCCATGTCAAATCTCCAGGCGACTTTGTGAATATAATTTCATTTTTGTTTGGGAAATGGTGTCACGAAACAGCCTTTTTTCTTAAGGATTTATTAGCGAGATACGCTGCATCGTGCTGCCATACCATCACACTACTACATAGCTGAAGCAGCTATCAGCATCTTGCTAATATCCCACCTGCCAAGAGAGGGCACAGTTGGCTGTGGAAACTCAAACAGGACCAGGCTTTACCGGTCCAGCCTGTACCAGACCGTACTGATCCATAACAACATGGAGAGTAATGGCTTGCATTGTTAGCTTAACTCTTTAAATTTCAAGGCAGCTTGAGTGGTTTTATTTTTCTGATTACTGACAATGGACCGGCATCTAAGTGTTAAGAACTGTGTTCAGCTTCAATGTAATGTGGCTGTAAACACATTAAAAAAAAAGGTTGTTAGACTCTCCAGAGCACATTTAAAGGTTTAGGTCCTGCCTGGCCCACATGACACTATAAACCAGCGAATCATTTCATGAAGTAAATAAACCCAAAAGGGAACTTTTAACAGTTTGCATGGACATGAAACTTAACCACCACCTGATCCTCAATATCTTATTTAGTAAGAATCTCCCCAAAAATTATGAGTTCACATTTTTCTCTGTTGAGTGTTCATGATTATGAGGAAATTTAAAAAACAAGTCAGATTTGGCATTTTTTTATATATATCTTTAAAATCAGTCTTCATGTGGGTACTCCCCCCCCCTTAAAGTAGAAACTACAGACTGCTTGCTCAGCTTTTCTTTCTGCCCTCTCAGCTCTGAACCCCACCTGATGATCTACTACCATTTGTCATTGGGACAAGTGAGCAGCTCTCCATGTGTTACCCTGCAGGAGATTTCAGAGTGAGAGAAGAGCTAAAGATGACTACATGAAGCCTTAAATCTGGGTCCACAGCTGCTTTCAATAATTCATTCACACACACATGCTAACACCATCATCATCATCACCATTTTTTTTTTCTGGGAAGTGTTGTGATGCTGCAGGAGCTTAGGTCACAGTGAGCTGAGTCACATCAGTTCATTGGATTTACCAGAAGACAGAATTCCCCAAATTCAGCAGAAGGGGCTGAGTCAGACCCAGCAGTCTGCTCAAACTCCCCAAACAGGACACATGGGCCTTCCTGTGGTCTAATGCTGCTTCACATACGACCAAACATTTCAACAAGTCAACGTTTGTCTGGTTTTCTGTGCACGAGTTTCACTCTGAAAACTGTGGGATTATGCTTCAATAAAGAAAAATTCTGAGAGAGAAACAATAAACAAAACACAGGGTGACCCAGTGAAAAAATAGAGATTTAAAAACTATGAAGAAGTTACAACCAAAACGTTTACTGGCTTTGATGCCATGGGCCATGCTCCTAGCGGATATGTTGTAGACTATTTTTGAGCATGTTCGAATGAATCTCATCTGTAAACAGGCATACCTCTATTTCTTACACCAACACTTCACTAAAATATGATTAATAATAAAACAAGTGGCCTCTGTTTTATCTGCGTCACCCTGTGAGTGCATGAGCAAGTGATCTGTCTGCTGATCAGCCTTATTTGGGAATACAAGCTTGACAGCATAATCCAGGGTGACGTCATGGTGGTAACAATGACTGAGAGCAAAGGCAGCAGAGACTGGAGCTCAACTAATCCTGGACATTGTCGTAGCACCAGAGGATGAAGCATTTTTTAAGTTATAATGCTAATGCTACAAGGTGCATTAGCAATCTGAGTAATATTTCTGTTACACTGTTTGTGCTACTCAAGTGTAACTATCAGTGAGTCATTGTTAGATTAAAGTTAACATAATGCAAACTTGTCAAAAATGTAATGTGTGCCACAAGGTTTGCCAAAGGACATGTTAGCATTCACCATAGACTGTGCAATCCAGGAGTGAATGAACCACTGAATCATTTCTATTTATCGTGGATGTGATTGGAAATGGAGAAATATCTATTTAACTATACACAGAGCAGAGAAGGACATGACATACATCAAAAGTTTAACTGCACAAGTAAATGTTTTCCTACAAGTTAAGTTTTAGTGTACAAACACATCTGCACAAAGCGCCATTTATGGAATAGATGCAAGAAGTAAATGTAGTAAATCCAGAATTCTGGATAAATCTAATCCTAGGTCATATAAATGCAAAAATAAACAATTTTTCTTTTTAGAAGTTAAAGGTCTCGTTGCTTAATACGACACAGTCTCTCTAAAAGCTGTGATTGGTCGGCACCAAAAAGGTAAAAAGATGGAAAAAGGGCACCAGGGATGGGAATCCAAAACCGGTTCCTGTTTAAAAACCGATAAAAAACATTTCAATCCATTGATATCGTTAACCTTTGTGCCTAACGATTCCCTTATCAATTCTTTACATTGTGCCGGAGCCTCCAGGCCTTACGTCGACTAGTCTGCTGCAGCTATCTTAGCTTAGCAGTAAGATAACGTTTCCTGAGAAAACTCTGATTCAGGATTTTCAGCTTGAAGTTTTGCTGAAGAACTGACTTCATAAAGAAATGTACATTTCTCTCTCTCAGGAGATTCATATTCAGTACATTTGAAATTGTATAAATCACCTTATTTACCAAAATAAACTAGTGCAAGCTTGATGCTAACATATATGGGAAACTGCATTGATATGTTAGCAGTTAGCATACATCAGTATAACTTCAGCTTCAGAATAGAATTTCAACTATCATCACAGAAACATGGCTGACTTCATAACTACGGAAAGCTTCCAAACAACTTAAACCATTGCTATAACCACTTTGAGACACTAGATGGCCTACTTGAATTATTTATATATTACAACACAGTACATCAATGTCACATTGTGTGTAATTTTTACCTGTTTCTGTATAATTATGCCCAGAAATATCCAGACCCAGAGACCAACTACAATTTATTCACTTACAGTATAAACTCAATTAAATGTTGTTGACACAGACAACCTGTAAAGCTACTTTTACTTGTTGTCTCACCCAAAAATTCACAACAGGAATTGATAGAGGAATTGATAAAGAATTAGATCGATAAGCAGAATCAATAAGAGCAAAATCTTATCAATTCCCATCTCTAAAGGGCACTCTTAGTTATGAATGGACAGTAAAATCAACTGACCATATAACAAAAGGGGTGGATTTAGAAATGTGTTATCATGACATTAACCTACCTCATTCACATGCCGATTACATTGATTTGCTCAATATGAGTTTACTGTCCATGCTGGTAAATTTACTACTTAATGTGTTTGATTTTAATGGTGGACACAGACTCAGCTGTCAGCACTCAGCTGGTGTCCTTCTAAAAAGCAATTTGATTTAGCAGAATGGCCAAAACAACAAACAAAACGGATAAAACTAAGAACTGGGAAGCTCAACTGGACACGGAGCACTGTCTGCTGTTGGGAAAGCTTGTGGACGAGAATAAAAGAGTATCAACTTGGGACCAGGGATCACGGCACAAGGGAAGAGGCAGACTTGGGAGCACATTGCCCAACATATCAATACGTTGTTCCCTCTTTGCGTGCATATTGCACATGAGAAGCGCTGGTATGTGTTGCAATCCCAAGAGAGAGCAGAGATCACAGCACACAAAGTTGTTCTCAAACAGTGTTGTAGGCTACTGGCTGCTTATAATGCTTTCTTTAATCTTAATATTCCTAAAAATGTTATAATATTTCATATGCTTATTCACTGGACTGTTTAGGGGTCGGTTCAGCAGATAAACAGCTGTCTCAGGTGGCAGAAAGTGTGTTTAGCATGTTGGTAAACATGCTAAACTAATTGTTTTTCACCTGAGGAGCTCTCTTAAGCCTTAGGACGCTTTGTGAATAACTTTTATCTTACCAGAGAAAAATCTAAGAAAAATCTTGGAATCCAAGGAATTCTGAGATTTTTCCAAAATGACGTCACTAAGAGCTACTTTTAGCCTTAGCATGCTTTGTGAATATGGGCTCAGATTTTAATACTAATTAGGACAGAGGAATAAGAAGCCTCCTCTGTTCTTAACATTAAGCGGCCTAAAGTAACAACAAATACAGAGCCTCAAACAAGTCACTGGAGTTACAGTGGACATTAGACTGTAGCAGGGAGTAACATTAAAAAAGTTACTTTTCAAAAATGTACCTTTTACAGCATGTTTATTGTATACGTATTTAAAATGCATTAATGTGTTCCTCACTTTATTGTCATCTCTACAGTTGGAGCTAATCCTATTTACAGAACTGTAGCAGGATACCATGTGAGTTCCCAGGGCATATATCTAAGATATTTTGACAAAGAGTGTATTGATCCTATTTTACATTATAAATCTGAATCTGAGAAATAACTGGCAAACAGACTTTGTATATATTTGGTAGAGTAAACAGAATATTTTTAAGTACTAGTTGGCTTTTTTAACATTCGGACATAACTAATGCAGTACTGTGTTTAATAATTTTGGCCCATTCAGTTGTTAAAAGTAAAAAAATTAAACAAATGGGACGACATACTTTTCTCTCGATAGGATTCTTGTACAATTTTCGAGGTGCGGATATGATTTAAATGGCAATTTGTCAATATTTCAGATTATTGCAAGCTTAAGTTCATTTTTTTGAACACCACACCATGTGAAAAATCAAGAGCCATATTTTCCCAAAAGTGAACATCACATGTGAGTCTGTTTTTAGGATTTATGCAGGAGATCTAAAATCTTAACTTTTTTCAACCCAGCTTTCAAACAAAGACCAAAATAAAGGATATTGATTTGAAAAAAAAACAACAACCCTAAATAGAATATTTTAAAAAAGTCACTTTTTAAAATTGTTAAACAAAAAAAACCCATATTAGGATACATGTAAGAATTGTGTAGTTAAAAAGTCCAGTTAAAGCTGTTACATGTCGCAGTGCTCTGTGTGGGTAATGTCCTGTTTCACCTGTTGTGTTGATGTGGAGTGTGTCTGGCTGGATGACTGTCTGCTCTGCCTGAACGTGATACAACTTTAACAGTAAACTAAACAGTCACGTTATTGATTGTTATTTCCTGGTATTCTTTTCTTCAGTCCAGTAAATAAATGGCACACCAGAACCCAAAACAAAAGTACGGACATAACAGACAGTGCACACTGTTGCTGGCTACTCGGTAAAAGCCTCGTACACAAAGCAGACTTCACAGCAGATCAAAGTTCTGACTGTAGCTTACATTGAAATACCTCAAAGATGCAAAACTACACTTGTGATACAGGATTCAGGTAAATACTGACATTCAAAACAACAGTCTGCTTGAATTTTGTGTCTGATTGACAAAGATGAAAAACAATTCAAAATTGTCAGAAATTGCGACAGAGAACTTTATTCCATGTGATTGTTGTATTAATAAATAACCAAAATAAATTTGAAAAATAACAGTAAATGGGATTAGGATTGTGCTCTCTCAGTTTTCCTTCACTGTTGCTTTCCATCCCCTACCAACCCTCGGGTCTGAAATCAAACCATCTAAAACTTAACATCTAATGTAATTTCTAGCTCTTCTCCAAATAAGCATCAGAAACTCTCTGAAACATGATGTTCTGATAACGCACTGCATGGGGACCCTCATAAAAAACCACAAGTGACCGGTTGATAAATTAGTCAGCAAGCAAAAATGAATCAGGATAGTGGAAGACTTGTAAGACAGAGATTTCTGCTGAAGACCAGGGACTATTTTTATTTCACAAGAGTGAACACACTGAGCCCATCCTTCTAGAAAAAAGGATAAAGTACCACAATGGTGAAATTAATGCTCCCTTTCTGTTGCCCGGGATCACATAACTAGTCCCCCTCACAACACACACTTCCACATGCATGACACAGGCTGCTGCAGGCAGGAATGCCAACTCAGTAAAAGAAAAAATGCTGGGAATGTTGGATGTCAGCCAAAGACTTTAATAAGACTGAGTGAAACAGTCAACAAACATCAAAGCTGCACCCCTGGGCGGCATCTTGAACATATATCTGTAAAAAAAAGAAGGAGGAACTCAACTGGCAGTCTGATCCTAAAGACCAATGTATGAACTGCTCTGTCAGTCGTCAGTGACCAGTGAAAAAGAGGAATCAGGCTCCCACAGTTTGTGTGTCCTGACCAAGCAGCAGCTTCTGCTCTTAAAATATGAAGCCTGTGTGAAAGTGCTTAAAACTGTGGGTCCTCCAGAGTCTGCTAAAGGCTCCAAATCAAACTGACCTTAACTTGACTTAAACATCAACCTGCTGTACCCTTTGGCCTTTCCAGTAAATGCTGCCCTTTGACCCAAACGCCTAATGGCTCAGTCCCAAAACACCTGCTAGAAATCAGATGGACACATGAAATTGATTTTTTCATACACAAAGGCTTTACACAAGTGACACACAGTTCAAAACAGCTCTATCTTTACTAGTCCATAGATTATAAAGGTTATGAAAAATGAAATGAAAAAATAAAGAATGCTTTGATAAAGCAATAGCATAATTGTAACAGTTTTATTATAGAAATTACTAATGACAACATCAGGGAAAAGCACTTGCGAGAAATGCTTTCTCAATTACCTGCTGTCATAGCGCTTGTGTAAATGGTCTTACTGTTAATTACCTCAAAAAACCTCATCTTCCAAACACACAACTGAAATGAGTTTTTTGTGTATTGTTATTCAAAGGTGAGCTAAACTTCACAGTTATTTGAAAACTAAATGCAGTAACGCTAGTGGTTACATCAAGCTGGAATCTTCCCGTCAAAGAATACTTTTCAGACAAAAACAGACTGATCCTGTACTGTCTGAAAAGTGTAGCCTAAATATTCTTTCCCCATAGTTTAGAAAGTAAAACTTCTGAGGCCCTGTTTTTTCAGTAAAATGTAGCCCGAGCTCTCCACATAGAGAGAATATTTTTCAAAGTTCTGCCTCTGAAGGCTAAATGTTTTGTGGAGTGATTTTGTCCCTTCAGATATGTTTGTTTCATAGGTTCAGTATCTTAAAATTTGATATCTGTCACATTCATATGTCAGGACAGAAAAGTGCTGTTCCTCACCATACATCTTCCCCTCATCTGAAAGTATGATCTTCCTCCTGCCACAGGGAGGGTAGATAGCCAGAGCTTCCTGAAAGCTCTGCTCGATGTCTGGACTCCACACTCCTTCTGGGTCACCGTCCAATCCACGGTCCCCTCCATCTCCCAGCCCCTCTCCATCGCCACTGTCCTCCTGCGCCCCATCAGGGCTGCCACGACAAGTCCACTCCGACGCAATGATGACGGCTCCGACACAACACACCTAAAACACACAGAGGAGAGGGTTAGGGATAAACTCCTCCAAGATCCGAACAGAGCTGTGAATGTGAGCCCAAATCCTTGAGACCTGAAAGCTAAACTATCACTGAATGTTTGTAAACTTTGATTGGTGAATTTAATCTTATACGAAACAAATCATAAATCATCCAGGTAAAGGTTCATTATGAGCAGTAAAAAAGTAGATCAAAAACAAAGGAAGGAAGGAAAACGTAAGTTTTCTTCCACATTAAAAAAGCATCGCACGCAGCACATTAGGAGGCAGTGAGGAGTATTTGTTTTGATAGCTGTTGGATTTAGACAAAAAAAACGCAAACCAATCAGCAATGTTTAAGAAGTTAATGCAGCTGTCCACTGGATGTTTTGGAAACGGTACTGCTATACATCATCCACGAAGGCAGCACTGAAAAACCCCAAGTGTTCAGTCCACATGCAGATTAAAAAAAGACAGAGCAGGGCCTGAAAAGTGTTTTCTAAATGAGGTGGAATTTCCCATGCTGTACCGCTAACAAGGGAGTTTTTTTACTCTAAGGGTGACAGTATTTAACTCACTATAAGTTTACCCTACCAGCTTCTTATCCTCTGATTTAATTTCTTAATTCGACCCAAATTACGTCAAAGATTCTCTCCACTTTAATCACTGACTATATAATCCAGTTTCGGTGATGTCACCCCTTGTTTTCTGAAGCTGCGTCTTAAAGCTTATGGTTGAAGGATGCCATGTTGGAAATGCTGGCTCAACCCAACTTTTGGTCGACAGAGCAATGGGCACAGAAGCGGAGTTGAGGTGGGCGTTTAGTAGGGGTGTAAATCACCAGTTTCATGACGATACGATACGATACGATATCCATTCTTTGGACAACGATATGATATTTGCCGATATCACAAAGTCTGTCACGATACGATACGATTCAGGGGCCTTCGATCGATTTAAGACAATATTATGTCCTCACTGAACACAATCAGCAGCATTTCACCTGAGGCAAGAAAGAAATACAAAACAATTTTGATAGTTTTATTACTGAAATGTGGAACGATGTGCTGACCTTTGGGTATGACAGTTTGTAGAGGATTATAGCCATCTGTATGATCTAATTATGTTTTAAAATTAAAACTGGTTAAATTCAGGTAAGGTGCCTTTTTGCCCCCACAATTACTCTATGGGTCTTACTGTTATACTGTAATGTTTGATTATTATATCAAGTAATGATGCAACACTATAATTAAAAATTACTGATTACATAAACTTTATTATTGACCTCCAACATTTGACCAATTTTCTATCAAACCAAAAATTGAAGCTTTGATCTTTTAATTGAGGAAGTAGTGAGTAAATTATTTGGAAATCACTGTTTGTATTTTCCAGCAATAATGCTTTTAGTGTTGGTTCGATCGCTGAGGCAGCCCTGAGCAAATATTAATCCACACACTGTATTTACAGTTTTCTACATTGATAATGAGTGGCTTACTGTCCTTCTTAAGAGCTCCAACTGTTTACTGAAGTATTTCAGGATACTAAGAAGTTTTTCCATAAATGTTGGGTTAATCTATTTCATAACAGCACAATTACAGACCATGTTTTCTTGTGATTTTTTTAAATGTGAAATGCAATTCAAATCCAGAAAGTGTTAACTGATGTTTTTTTTTTAATAAATATAATTTTCCCAACACCCATGTTTGTTAAATGAATAAAAAGGTGGAGTAACTTGTAGTTATGATGCCACACGACAGTCAGAACCACGAAAGTATAAATCAGGCACATTCTGAAGGGAGAGCAAGATCAAGACCAACTGTGCACCTGCCGAGAATGGTGACAGATTTCTTGAACTCAAAATGTCTCCACACTTCACCGGGAGAGAGATCAGTTTCATCTGAAGTTGTTTACGGTTTCCTCTGGTACAGGGTATATTAATAGCTGAGGTATTCAGGGTTAAAGACCTGACAAGAAAGATGTCAAAACATTAAGAGCTTGTAAATTTATAACTGATCAAGGTCACTGGAGACACTACCGGCTGGTCCACTGACTTAGGTTATATCGCCGGATGGAAGATGACTTAGGCCAAGTTGAGCAGTCAGTAGTAAAACCAGTTTGTCATTTCCTTAAGTTTATCATCCAAGTGAAACTAGTTAAGCTTTTGTATTTCAGCCATATGAACTTCTTCGAAGCCAGCAATTTTGCTCAAACGGGGAAATTAGTTTTTTTTTTTGTTATCCAGAGTCCCCTCAAACACAACATGAACGCTGCCTGGTGTGTAATGTTTTCCAGAGTGCAGCTAGCATGGCCGCGGCCACAGAAAAACCACAGAGGATCAGTGTGGTTATTCAGCTTCCCCTGCTGTGGTGGGCTTATTGGACGTACTCTGCACAGTGCCTTCCCATTTTCAGTCTCTGCTGATGAACTGTGCTGCTGCCATAAGTAACCAGGGGAAAAAGTAAAGAAATGAAAAGCTTATTTACAAAAACTAATTTTGTGTTTCTGTCTTCAGGGTATTTCCCTTTCTCTTTTTTCAAACAAAAAAATACATTATTGAAACATTTCTTTTCACTTTTCTAACTAATTTTTGGCTATTTTAAGGATATAAATACGCATTTCACTTCATTTTTTCCCCATTTTAAAACCAAAACAAAAAAATAAACATACTTTGTACATTTTTCTACCAGTTTTAGAAATGTAAGTCTAATAACAACATTTCTTTTGGTTTGTGTGGTTTCAGCTTTTAAGTGTGTAAGGAATGGACAATGTCACAGCTTTTCTGCTCATTGTGTGCCTTGAAACTTAAAGACCACCTGTATGGGGACTGACAAATAAACAGGAAAGGCATGAGCAAAGCTGGGTTGGTTTGATTGACATCATTCAAGCAGTGCTAAGTAAAATGCACACTGGACTTTCTGAAAAAACACTTGCGCTCCGTCAGATGGAAACGGTCCACAGAAGAACAGATTTTTGTGTTGAAGCAGACATCTGTAACTTTGAAAAGTTCACCAACCCTGTGTTAGCATTTGTTGGGATTTCTCTCCACATTCCTACTCAGCCCAGTTAATAAAGTAAAAATGTAACCACATGCATGTTTTTTCAATAGATAAACGAAAAAAGTGAAGTAACTTTTAGTTACTGGTAGAGAACTCAGCAGGAGCCTGCCTTTGTCAATAGAGCTTTTTAAAATCAAACAGTTATATCCTGACTGTAATCTGCATGGTAAAAATGTTTGGAAACCACAATACGACGTTTGTTTGGATTTTACAGATTTGCCTCCTTTCCGTCCAATAACATTGCATAGGCAGGATAAATTACCTACATTGCAGTCAGACAACAGAGGGAGCTCTAAATCTTTTGGCTTCAACGTGATTTCAAAACAATGCTTAGTAGTTACATTTACAACTTTATTAAAAAATACAAGTTAAAGAAGTGACAACATCCAAGATATAAGAAATTATTCTCCCGAGTCAGAGTGATCACAGCTTAGAGATTTTGTAAATAAATGGTGATGCAGAGTCAGGACTTTGTGCACTGCAGGCAGGAGTTTCAATTTAGCTCCCAGTGGCCTTAAGGTCAGGTGTTTAGTGCAGTGAGGAGCCAGTGGAGCATTGCGCTAAATAAAGCTATGAGCTCAGCAAACACATGCACATTACAGGCTGCCTTGAGCTTCAATGGGAGAAGCACTAACATTATAATTAACCGAGCAAGATTTCATCACAGTACCTCCCATTGCTACTTCAGATCACAAGCAAATCTACTACTACTACTGCAGAGCTTTGTCGAGTATGGAAAAAGCTTCAAGCACCTTAAAATGCCTAAACTAAGAGCGATCTGATAGTTCAGTCAAGAAACTTGTACTGGAAACCAACAAGGGTGTTATCTGTCTTTTAACTTCTGTTTAACCAGTAAGACCAGTCTCACACGTTGGTGACACTTTCACAATCACAAGAAATGAATCCCATCTGAGAGCAGAGTTAGAGGGAAAACTGAAATCACGTTCAGCTGCTGGAAGCACTTTAGCTCACTGTGAGTTAGCGAAATCTGTCTGAGGTACGAAGTTTAATAACTCAACTCTAACTCAGCCGTGTGATTGTTACAGTATCAAACAACATGTTTGAAGTTTGAGAAGTATTTTTTTATGTACTTTATTTCCGTGAGTGAATAAGACGAGCTCCGTCTTCAACTAACTCTAGCTGGCATGCTAGTTAGTTAGCTTGCGTGCTAATAATACCCCAACAAACTCCAAACTACGACCGAGTAAGGACCAAAAAGTCATTGTTAGTGCAACACCGTGAAGGAGTAAATATGAGAGGAACCCCCAGCGGAAAACAAGAAGCTCTGAAGCAGCAAAGCGGCAGCGGGAAAATCCCAAATATGCCAAATATCCCAAAACTTTAAGCACACACGAAGCGAAGCAGCTGCGGCAGCATAAAAGTTGCAGCACACAACAAAGAAAGTATCTGAGAGCGCACTCACCTCACAATGGCTCTGCTGCTTCTCTCCTCAGGCTCACTTTTCTCTCGTTGTGTTTTGGCTCCTGTAGCAGATTTACTCGGAAAACGGAGTATCCCCTTGGCTAAAACAATGGTGTTTGACAGAAAAAAGGCGGAATGCCAGGTATGAGTTTGGTATGAAATCAACGCGCGGAGGAAAACGCACAGAGGCGTGGCGTCGAAACACGCGCACACGCAAAAGTTTTGTGGCTCCCAAAGAAAACTCCTCCCCCGATATTAGGCTGTTTGGTGGGGAGAAAACGGACAGGGAAAAGTGGGAGAGTTTCTCTAAGTGTTCTTTTCCACTAAATTCAGCCTAAGCAGGTCAGTGAACGTTAAATATTCTCTTAATGAAACGAGATTTCATCTGCAGACTGTGGCTTTACGGCAGTGGAAGCAGAAAATAGTTTTCTTCATCTTATCCAGGCATCAAAGTCATGTATTTAAAAATAGAATTTTTAATCGTTACACAGAACAAGAACTGACACATGCTTATTGTTATATTGTATTATTATTAAATTTACTGCTTCTTTGGGGGTTTAATTTTTACTGGTAACACTGTTACTTCTATTCATGGTCTTTTCCACCAAACAATTATATAAAGGAGAAGAGTGAATCCTTCTGTTATTATCAACCATCTGAAACCACTAACGCTGGCTGAGTTACAGATGAAGTGACTAGCTTGCTGCCAAAAAAAGCCTCTCTCCTTAATTTTTATGTACAAGATTCACACAAGTAACACATGTTGTTGATAAAAAAGTAAAATTACATTTGTATGGGAATGAATACTTCTTTCACATGTGATGGAGACAGTCGGGAAAAGTAGAGATAACAGGTCCCACTTTGTCCACAGGACAGGGATGCACTGCTTTAACGTTTTTTCAGTCCACCCATAGTGATACCTGGGCTTTGGTATCAGCCAATACCAATACTGATCAAATACCAGTATTGATTCTCTATCCATTAATGTTAGCATGAGGCTTTCCTAACTTTTTAAACCGAATATGAATGAAAACATATTTAAACTGACTGTATTTTTATTTTATGTGACCATAAATAGATATCCAATATTAATAGGAATTAAAATTTGACTGGGAACCTCAGCATTGACCAATTGTGGAATTAAAACTTGCACATATTGAAATTTGCAGCCAGAGTTGTTGGTGGAACAAGTGGGAAATTCCTCAAAGCTGCTTAGATGCTGCAGTTATCTTACTTCATGCCATTTTAACTACGTCCAAAATTCTGCCCCTGGGCATTACTTGTATTTCTGATCTGAAGTTCCAAACAGGAGCTTTAAATTGTTGAAGTCACAGTCTGGAGGAGCGTTACACCCCACTGGTTAGTTAATTTGCTCAGTGTTAACAGGCCGCAGGCTAAAGGGTCAGGGGTTACTGGGACAAGTGAATCAATCACCTACAGCAATCTGTTAAAAATGTTTATTGTTTTTATGTTATGATAATTTTGGAAATTTTATGAGTACAAATGAATGAATTGCTAACTAGAAAGGCTGCCTGTAGAGATTTTTGTAAATCTGCTGGAATGTTTAACAAACTCAATGTTTATTCAAGACTACGCATTCCAGATTTTTTGTTGCCAAATCTTGAGACTCTTCATAAACAGGACAAAAAAAATCTATCTGTAAGATCTATTTTGCTTTACTTCACAATGCTTACATATTTGAAGGACACAAGATGCATTGGATCTGCAGCTTACAGTGCACAAGCACAAAATATACATTTGTTGCTTTGTATGTTTTATGTCTTTGTCCTTAAAAATGCTAGATTCATGTATCTACTTCAATTTCAAACCAAGAATCTGTTAATAGATTAAAAAAAGAGGATACTTTGATGAATGGGGATACCAGTGGGGCCCAGATACATTTTCTCATCATTGTATGTTATAATGGCCATGCATGGTTAGTCCTACCACATGACTAAGGTATCTGAGGTAACTGAGGATATCTTAACTCGCACACACACACACACACACACACACACACACACACACACACACACACACACACACACACACACACACACACACACACACACACACACACACACAAAGATTCGATGTCTGAGGGTTAAAGTCATTACATGGCTTTTAGGATATGTCCATAGACAGTATTGGTTCTTTCCTTTGCTACATTTAATAAAAAGTTTTTACCTTCACTAAGGAGTCCTTTTTTTTAATGTTTTTACAAATCATATTGATGTGCTGGGACACTGCTGGGACACTGCAGGGAGGGCTGCTTAAGTTAATCAGGGGCTCAAATAGGCATGGATGACCTTTGGCTAATGATTTACATCACCTTTAGTCTTACACTACCACACTGACAAGGTGAGAGTTACTGGAGAAAAGGGCTTGCTTATGCAGCTGATATGTTGCCAACAGTGATTCTTTTGTGAAAGGAGACAAACTGGCCTCTGTGAAAAATATCACGAGACTGACAAAGAGACTTAAACCCTCTTATTGTTAACTGGCCCCTCAAGTGCTGACAATGAACTACTGTTTAGAAGAACAGATTTAAGTAAAGACTGGCATCTGATCCCCAATCCTGCAGGATTTTCAGTTACAGTTTTCCAACAGCTGTAGTAAAATTTTTTCTGATCAGTAACTTTGCTGCAGAACATTTCAAAGATATCATGTGAAGTCCCAGGACTAGTTGGCAGAGGAAGAAAGTACTGAAGCTATGTTTTGCCTGCACATGGCCACTAGAGGGCCATATCACCCTTTTCATAAGAGTTTTGGGGATGAGGCAATTATGGCATAAAATTAATATTTACAGCCAACAAGACATTTTTTAACAAATAGATGAATAAGTGAAATGCTAAGGCAAATAATGTGTAAAAAAAATTGAAGTGTACTCTATTTTTGTAGGAATCTTCTCTTTTTGCTTCAATTGAGTAATTAATCATATTTGTGTCATACCCTGATAAACTTGTCTCACTGCTTTAATAGAAATGTAAAATATAATACACAAGTGCTTATTAAATATATTTGACCAGCTGTCACAGAAATAAGAAAAACATCCAGCTTCATGAAGTGCTTTGATTCAACCTCCTTCTGTCTGTGTCATACATGTCAACATTTAGGGCTAAGGAATTTCAAACTGAGTTCATGTTTTGATGCCTGAATTTGAGTGGTGGCAAACACCTTACACTGAGTGGTGGTCTTATGAATGTATTAAGCATTTTACACGACTGGTCAGAAGTTTTATTCTTGGAGAGCTCTTCCCAACTCTGTCAGAGAAGTTCCTTAAAATGATTGGTTCTTGTAGGTTGCTTTGCTTTCACTCTCCTGTCAAGTTCATCCAAAACCAGTGATGGCTTCCATGCCAGGAAACCGTTCTGGTTACCCTGTGTTTTCAAGCTGACCATCTTGTTCTTTTTTCCTTTTTTATTTCCTGGACACTTGTTTTTGGTCGTTATTTTGCTGTAGGATGAACCACTGACCAACTAGGTGCATACAGATGGTACTGCATGATGTCGCAGAATACAGTGGTAGCCATTCTTGGTTCAGGATGCCTCTCACTCTGTACAAATCACAAACCCCGCATCCAGAAAAACAGCCCAAGGCCATTATGCTTCCACCTCTATGTTTGACAATTGATATCAAACCCTGAAGAACCATCCCTTGCCTCCTCGAAGGTGTACAAAAATCATGCATGATGAACTGAAGATTTTAAACTTTGATTCATGAGCCCATAGCACCATCTTCCAGTCTTCAGTAATCCATTGGTGGTGAGGTGGCTTTTCTTTTTTTGCTACTCAGTTTTTCAAACCTACATGTCAATCCGTAGTCTGAACCGAGACTTGCTTACTACCTCTTTTAAGCTGTGCTGTTGTACTGTGAGTGACTATCACCCAAGCTGTTGACTCAGAGACTTGTCTTCTGATTCTGTCTTTTCTTCAACATTTATATGGCAACACTTTACTTTCTGCTGTATAATTGTGTTCCAGCAATGCTCATGAGGGCAGGGTACTGCATTGTGTTATAGCACCACTCTTGTGCTAACAGATCAGGTTGTAGTAATAAAGAAAAGTTGGTACACCTGTAAGAATAGGTAGCACCACTTTTCAAGGCTTGATCAATCTCCATTACAGCCGAACAGTTTTAAGTGTTCTTGTTCCATTAACTGTTCCCTGAACTAAGACTTTTTTTTACAATTCTGAAATTTTAATAATTCTTCAGTTTTTCTATAAAAGTATATAATAATAATAATAATAATAATAATAATAATAATAATAATAATAATAATAATAATAATTATTATTATTATTATTATTATTATTATTATTATCATTATTATTATGATTGGTACACACTCTACATTTGTTCCATTGTAGGTCATTCATCAGACTTCAACTGCTGGAATTTAAATAAAAAAACTGTAAAATCTTGGGTGCTTTAAAACTGTTGACTGCTCAAAAACTGCTCGTGTGGTCATTGAAGTATTCTCTGTGGTAGAAATGCATTTACATTATTTTGCCGCTAGATGGTGCGCCTCATTTTGCAATATAAACCCTGCAGACTCATTAAAATTGGATTTATCATTCGTGAATTGCCTTTTGGTCTATTCGTAGGGCATATTCTCTGTTCAAGTGTTCACTTCAGCTTCGGTGTTACAACAGTTGACTGGTGAATCAAAACATGCGGTCAAATGTTTCTGTTATAACTCTCAGGTAAACCCTATATTCAACAACATATCTACCTCTTCACCTCTCTTTCGGACTTAGACAATTCTGACTCGCCACATTTCTCCCAATTGGAGCACAGCAGTTGATTGAACAATTGAACAATTACCGTGTTAACGTATTATTTCAAACGTGTATTTCTAACGGTCAAGTGCACGAGCCATACATCAACGTAGAGTACCTTGAAGTGCGCATTCGGTGAAAACAGGCTCATTTTTTTTTTGCTAGGTAAGTGGAGTAATGGCTTATGAAACTTTATTTTGTAACGTCAGCGGAGTTTACCAACTTGTTGTTTATTCAAGTCATTTAAAGTTTGGCATTAATAATCAAACTAAAATACTGTCCAATTGCTTAAATTTGACAATTCTTCAAAACCGTTGAATTGCAGCTTATTGCATGTAGCCAGTAGCAACAACTAGCATCTGGAGTCTCTTCACTACTTTTGCACCAGCTGTACCCAATTTGATAAATCACTTATATTTGAATTATATTGATGGGCTGGTCTTTCTTTAAAGCATAATAAAATAAACGTTATCAATATCTTAAACTACATTATACAGCACTAGCCTAATGCATAAATTTGGAGGCTAAATCATTTAGGCTTTAATTTTAAGCTTTTTGGTTATCACCACTGTGCTAATTAATGACTCAGTGAAGATACATTTGTGTCGCATTTTAAATAAAATTGAATAAATCAGATATATTTGTTAATCCATTATGATAAGTTATATCAGGCAATATTTCCCCTTTATGCACAAGGAAGGCTTTCATAATATTTTATCTGATAAGCATGTGTGCATAAGCTGGAACAAATTGTCAAAATAGTGTGAATAGATAACACATTTTGGGATGCTCTTGTAAATAAGAAAATCCAATGGTATGTTAAGGACTTATTTTATAATATCCTCTAAATACAATTAAATAAAAATAGTTATTATTATTTTTATTATTTATTCATTGCATTTTGTACTTTAAGAGCGTAACACTTAAGCTATAAGTAGTGAGGCACTAATTCCAAAGTTTTGTGCTATTTTCTGGATAACTACTTCAGCACCCCTTCTAAAGACTTGTTTATCAGATTGACTTGAGCATGTGTGCATGATTATATCAAGGCCTACATAGCTACATGATTTTGAAGGAGATACTTACATTCCCCTGTGCATTTCGTGACTGTATGTACAGAAAAACAACCGAGCAGCTCATGTAAGTGATGCCAGGGAGAATTACAAAGCCATTGTGTCCCTGTATGAACTGGGTGTTAGCTACATAACACAGCTATCAGAGTCAGCTGTCACACTCGGTGTAAGGCAAACAAAACATCACAACTAAGGAAATAGCTCTTTTTAAACTTTCCACATCATCTCCAGAAATGATGAGCTCGTATTCGACATGAAGTGACTCTTAAAAACACTCTAGAGTTGCTCATTTAGAACTCTGAAGAAAAGTCACAAACGTCTCTCTTCCTGTGTGCGAGGGCAAGAAACAAAAATGGGCGCTGTGTATTCAGAGTGCATCTGCCTCTACAACTGTGCAGTACAGTCTAGCTGTGTGACTATATTTGTCCTCCCCTCCTTCCTTCTCTCTCTTGCAAGGGGACAGGAGAGTCAAGAGTTGGACGGCTGCCAAGAGAGGCCGGCCCGCCATGCAGCTGAAACTTTTACAAGCCAAGCAGGAAGAGACACAGGGAGCGATCGAAGAAGAATAGGAGCAAAAAGAAAAAAAGAAGTGAGAGAGACATTTAGACTCTTTTTTCTTCTTCTTCTTCTCTTTTTCTCCCTGTCTCTCCTCTATGTGTTTGTCAGTCTCTCGTCTTTTCTCATTCCTTGTTAAAGCCATACTGTATTTGCCCGCCTTTGGTGGCAGGGGGTAAGTGTATGGCTGGAGGACGGGACGGGAGGAGGAGGAGGAGGAGGGTGCGGGGGGGACTTTGGGTTCAGAGAGTTCAGTTGAGGAGAGAAATAAATGCATAAACAACAAAGGAGACGTGACGTCAGGTTGAGGGGCTGTCCAACCTGCTGGCTGAATCGGAGCCTCCATGGAAGAACCGGATTGTTTGCACCACATGTGTGTTTGTGTGTGTGCCCTAGTGTACAGTATGAATGTGTGTGTGTGTGTATGTGTGAGTGAGTGTGTGTGTGTCCATTGTCCTAACTTCGAGAACAGACTCATGTGGAGTTTAAGCAGGGAAGCTGGACTTCTGTGGTCTGTTTTGTCTCCGCGGTGAGTGTTCGAGGACTGGGAGAGCCCTCCAGAAATGTGTGTGTGAGTGTGTATTTGGTCAGTTTGAGGACTCAGTGACTCAGGTATTACAGCGGCTGCGGCGAGGAACTGAGTGTTTCATTAGCTGTGGAGAAAACTGGTTTTGATGTTTGCCTTCCAGTGGGTGATATATGTTTTGAACTGAGAGAAAAAGTATTTTTCGCCATGTAACGGTAAAAAGTAGTCCTGATTTTTGAAATTCAAAATTACGTAATTTCAGGGGTGAACTCTGATTGGTTGGCTCGGCTTGGGATACCCGCTCAAACGCAGGTGATTGGACCACAGACTGGCTGCAGAGAAGGTCGGCCATTTATAAACAGATGGATTTATGTTTTCTCTCTTGATGATTGAGGTCATCGAGAGGCGACGGCTCACTCAGTCCAAGATCTGCATCGGTGTCCAACTGTCTTGCTGGTGTGAGAAAGCAGAGGGAGACCTGGGAAGGATGCCAGCGGAGTGGGGGGAGAAAAAAGTGACATTCTCTGAAATGTCCACCCGCCTCGCTCATTGATTCATTTAGCTGAAGTCTCTCAAATCCCTCCCACCAAGGAGGGCAGATACTATCCCCTGATGAAGTGAGAAGACAAATTGATGGAAGGATAGAGGGAGTCGTGGAGGAAAAAAGGAGGTGGAATAAAGATGTTGAATGAGCTTTTGCCTTCACTGAGGCGAAAGAAAGTCGACCAGCGCAGGGTGCGTCCGCCGGGCTAGTTCGGGCATTTTTGACCCCTGCTGTAACATGTGGTGACATGGAACAATATGGCAGAAGTGTTCAGATCCGCTTGTCCCTCTCTGAGCCGCTCTGTTGCATGAAAGTAGAAGTAAAGGTAAGAGTTGTGTTTTGGATGATGAAGGATTGATGTGAATGATTCTGTGACACTGCTCTGTGTCATCGTGTCCACTCACGACACTTAACGCCTCTTCTCTTTCCTTTTTCTTGTCTTTCTGTGTCTTAACTCTTTTTCTCTGACTCCTCCTCTCTCTGTTCCGCCTCTCTCACTACAGCATGTCCCTCCCTTCCTCATTTCTGTGTCTCTACTCTCCCCCTCACCTCCTCCCCTCCTTTTTCTCCCCTTCCCTCTTGGCAGCAGTGCCAAAGTGGGCAGGCAGACCGAGGCAAACACGGCACAGGGCAGAGCAGAGGGCGATCCAGACTGGCGAATTGATAATATGAATGCTTGTGTTTTGAAGTGTCCTGTGTGTGTGTGTTTGTCTGTGCGTGTCTGTCAGCTTTTTGCTGAAACGTAACTGAAAGTACTGAGTGTGTTCTGAGTGTGTTGTGGAGCTCCTCTTCTGTTGTGCACAGTGTGTTTGATATCGTGGCTTGTGTGTGTTCTGTAGGGCTGTGTGTTAGCAGACGTCCCTCTGTCACCCTGTATGCGGACAGACGCACTCACGCCAGTAGGAGGGGATTGTGGGAAGGGGGTGTAGCACTCAGAGGGTGTGCTCTACTCCTCTCTTTTCCCTTCTTCCCGCCATCACGGCCCTCTTCTCCTCCAGTCCTCCGGCCCAGCCCGCCGCTCACGTTAAGGCTCCAGGTATTTTTCTTTTTTACTTGCACACCTCTTCCAAATCTTTTCTCCTTTATTCCTTCTCCTAGAGTTCCTCTCGCCCTCTTCCTCTGTCCTCCATCACGATCTTCGTCCTGTAAATGTGTCTATCGTCGTTGGTTGCCACGCTGCACTCCGCTCGCCGCCATTTTGGCTCTATGGACATAGCAGGAGAAACTTTTCTGGAGCTTTGAGAGACTCCTCGACTCCCTGCTGACCATCTTCTTTCCCCCTCTTCCAGTATCTCTTTTTTCTTGGTCTCTGTCGCCCTCTTCCTCTCTTGTCTCCGCTCTAGGCCAGCAGGATCTGACAGGGTGCTGAATTGTCTGTCTTTGGCGTCCTGTACTGAACAGGTGTCTTTTTCGTGGACTGGCAGGAGGAAGGACAGACCTTCACAGTTACTTTCTGACCTCACAGTGTCAACAGAGTCAGAGGGCTGTTGTTGTGTTAAGGTCAGTGGAAGTTTTGCTGCTGACCTGCGTTGAAAAGCCGCTCACACCCAGCAAGAGGGACATTCGTCGGTTCCCTTATCATGCAGAGCATGTTATTACAGCTAATACAAGGACGATCTTTACTTTGTTTCTTGTCCCCTTCATAGAACGTTTGCACTTTCTGCCCCTGTAAAAACTCAGAGATCTGTCAGTTCTTTCACTCGATTATACGCATCAGAATGTAGGTTTTATCTGTCCCGGATCAAAAGGTGTGACAGGTTGTTAAAAGATGGCAACTGTAATGTTTGTCCTGTCACACTGCACCACAGGCTTCTGCTTATGTCCCTTTGCTCTTTAGAGGAAACTGAGGCAGAAATGAAACCGAGGTTCAGTCAGACGCTGCAAAGGAAAGATAGCAAAGCACCGATTCCAGCTGATGCTGGATGTTCTAGAGAATTCTCTGTTTTCAGAACAGACTTACGTCTCATTTTACCCGTGTGAGCGGGTTGTGAAAAGGAAAAATAGAAAACAGAAGCGATTTTCTGATGGTGTCGATCATCCTCAGCTATAAGAAAACAAGCACGATTTCATGAAATCTAAATACTTAAATTACAGCGTCGTGTTTCTGTTCGGATAATGGAAAAAGAAATACGAAAACACTACATTTCGTATTCTCCGAGTTATTTCGAACATCATTTGTTTATCTGTTAATGCGACTCGCATACAGAGGAGAAATTTGAGTAGAATCAGAAATATACGATCTATCCGCACATTGATTGTTCGATTAGAAACCTAACTGAACTCCGAATTGTTAGTATTTTTATGCTGATCCAAATACGGGTCAGTGTTAAGATGGCGCCTTCATGCCACGTGTTTAAAAAGCAGTGAATATGGGTAGACCCTTTTCAACATGCCCCTCACAGTTTGTGGGTATACTTCTCTGAATTTCCTGCATCAGCCTCGATCCCTTTCAGTGCTGTGCCTAGGTATTCAGAGACAATTACAGTCACAAAATCGAAGCAAAAGAGTATCACTATGAATACGAACATGCGTCAGAGATGAGACAGAAATGTTCAGTAAGAAGACGCTGTGGAAAACGAGACAGAGAACAAGGGTGACAGAGACAGAAAGAGAGGTAGGAGTGGGAGAGCTCTTTTCCCCGCCCCTCTCTTATCCTCAGATGAACTTATCGTGTTGCCTCATAATGTTTCTGAGTTTTTCTCCTAGAGGCAGTCATGCTAACTTCCTGCATACAGCCTCAGCAGAGCTGATTGGTTGATATCTTGGCTGACCAGCCGCGGTTTGCAGAGAGGCAACAGGAAGTTTCTCCTCTCATGCAGGAAGCAGCAGCTGCTCGGTCCCCGACATTAGCACTTTGCACTCTCGCATGCACGCTCTGTTTGTGTATATGCATGTGTGTGTGTGTGTTTTTGTGTGTGCGCATGTGCTTGTTTGTGTACTGGCTGCTCTGTGTGGCATAAGTGAAATGCTGTAACATGTGGGCGTGTAGTTACATGCCAGGCCAGGCATCTGAGATATCAGAAACATTTGAAACCATGGCAACCACACAGCTCATCAGAACATTAGCAAAAGCAAAGAGAAGTGGAAAAGAGGAGAGGGGATAGAGTGAAGAAGAGGAGGACAGAAACCTTTGATGTGTATGTTCCTCATTCAGCGGTTTAAGAGCCATGTTTGGTCCAAATTTTGATCATTTTTCCTTGATAACAGCACAAAAAATGCAACGCCTTATTTTGTTTTATTTTTTTCCGACATTCGATATTTTTAATGGTATGAAAATCATACGTGATGTCTATTTATACAGAGAAAAATACAAGGAATAAGTTTGCCTCCTGACATCTTTTTGCTGCTAGTCTATTTAGCCTGGCTGCTGTGTTTGAATCTATGGCTAAAATGACTGTCGGCCACTGACAGTCAACACAATGGCTCTCTTATACTCCTGCCTTATCTGGGTCATGTTATCTTTATTATCAAACACCCTGTCTTACAGGTTTACCTACCTCTAATGCCTGTGAGTCAAACATTGCTGTATATCTAGCCCCAAGCTTACAAAACAGAGAAGTTCATGGTAAGCGTTTAATTAAATGAAGTATATCAGGATCTGATAGATTTGGCTCCTTTCTGGCACATGAGGTCAGGCAACTGTTTTGTGTTGTGTCTCCATGGTTTTGTGTAAGTACATGCATATGGAAGCGTGCTTCTGTATACATGTATAAGTGTGAGCATGAGCCTTGTGTTTGCGCCTGCTTAATGAGGATATACAGAACATCAGAGCGGGCACCTTGCCAAGTGGGCACGGCAGAGAGTCAGCGCGCCCGTCCTTCGTCCTTTAATGTCGGAATCAGACATTCCTCGGGGAGTGGGGAAGATGAAAAAGCAGCAGGTATGATAAAATCGCTTTGGTGCTCCGCTGAGGTTTCATACACTTTCTCAAATCTGCCAGATGCCCGGCAAAAAATTTCTCCAGATTAAGACGGGACACGAGTAAGACAAGACATCCGCTTACATCTTTTTAACTGTGGGAATTCTCCATCCTGCCATTTATTGTGTGGCATACTTCCTCTGCCAACTCCCCCACCGCTCCTCCTCTTTACCCATCATCACCACCTCCTTCCTCCCTCATTGAAATTCTGCCTGGCACGCAGACACTGCCCATTCTTGGCACAAAGCTCAGAGAGAGAGAAAGAGAAAGAGACAGAGAAACACACTAGAACCTGTACCAATCGTCTGGTGCCCCGTCCGTTGTGTCTGCCAAGCATTCATCCCGTCTCGCGGACCAAGGGACCAGGAAATCCAATAGGTATTTCCCTGCCTCTGCTTCCTGTGAAAATCTGCTCCGATTCGGAGGAGTTTTGTTGGCACTGTGCTCTGTGTGTGTGTGTATGTGTGTGTTTGGGGATTTGCTGATTAATTTGTTCGTTTATGTTGTTGGTTGAGGAATAAATCGGACGAATCCCGTGACCTTTCACAGTCTTGGGGGAGGAAGCTGAGTGCGCATTGTTCTGTAAAATTCTTCGTATGGGGTTTGGTTTGTTAGAAATGCCGCATTAAAGGTCAGGTTTCACAGGTCAGCATGAGAAGTTTTTAAATTTGTGATTTACAGAAAAGTGCACTCAGTTTTGTAAACTTAAAAAATATGTAGTTGATTTCATTTTTGAAGGTTTTACTTTTTACTTTCCTGAAAGGCCCGCTCTCCTGGCGTTGTAGCAGTTGAGTGGAAATATTTCACGTGGAATCTGTGAAACAGAATCTAACACAGGCCTTGCAGATTCTGTCTCTGTTGATAGTTTCACAACTTATCAAAAAAGATAAAATAACCAGTGTTACAGTACAGCTGGCAAGAAGTTGTGTAACCCCTAAAAAACCCACATGTAGCCTTCACCCAAAGAAAGATTAACGTAGTAAAACAGGAAATTGTTTCCAGAAAAACATATCCTGACTGTGCACAGCAGAGCAGCGTTATCAGAGGGCGAGGGAGGACAAGGTCTGGGTCTTTTGGCTTGTACAGGATACTTTCAATGTGAATTTACAACATACAGCTGCTGCTCTGTGTGACAGGTGTACAGACCAGATCTCTGAAAGGTAGATAAGTTTCACACAGTACAGTATTCTTTTTCTTTTTTCTCAGCAGCTTCTCATACATTTTTTTAGCTGTTAAAAAAAAGATTTAGTCCAGATCTGACATGTGTGCCCCTTCTATGTGCACCCATGGCCTGGCTGGACAAAGTCCACAATCAGCAACAGCAGCTCCTGATAGAGCTCACATGGCTGACCACGTTCAGCCGCTGTGTTTTCAAAACAGTTGGGAGTTGTGCAGGGGGGTGGGACGCCAATTTCTGCAATTAACTGAGAGGCACAGAACACCCCATCAGCAATTAACGTTTCTCTTTTTGTCATCCGAAGCAGGAGGAAATTTCCTGTTAAATCTTTATTAATTTGACCCCATTCCCTCAATGCTCTGTGTCATATCGCTTTAAGTCTGCTCCCCTTGCCCTCCAGTCAGTAAACGTTTCTTGGCGACCAAGCAGAGCTTGTAGATCTGTCACTGGCACAGTGGCAGAGTTGGGCGTCACGCCAACACACCCCCACCCCTTGTCTGTCTGTCTGGTGCTCAGTAATCAGACTAGTAGGGTCTACTGCATGCTAACTATAGGCCGGTCTGGAACAAGTCTCAGGGGTTGTGGCTGTATGCTAATTTATGCAGGCAGTGTATCTTCGAACCCTGACTATCTGAGGCCCAAGTCTGGCACTTATTAACCCTTTCAGCCGGTGCCACGCTGACCTGCTGGCACTTTGACCTGAGGAACTGGCTGTGTCAAGATGAGCAGAGAAAAACTCTATGATTTAATGCCAAGTTTACTCTCAGCTTTGTCCGAGAGGTGCTGAATTTTCTTGGTGTAGTGCAAAGAAACATGGACACGTGTCATGACGGGGCTTTTTTGCGGTCAGCTAAGTTTTGTATGAGTTGCTCTCTTACTTTGTACTTTCGATATTAGGTACACAGTCTTGGTCTGTTGGCTTTTTCGCAGCTCTTGGCACGAGATGGACTCCATCACTCACAACAGAGCCCACACTCTCTCTTAACCCAGAGAAAGGAGGCTCGGAGAAGCAACTTTGTAAAGGTAGACCTCAAAGTGCTTTTAACCGGACCTAAAATGGCGGATGTGCGAGACGCCATTTTGTGTTTCCTTGTTGTGTTTTGGGGGGCAGAATACCAGCCTTGTATTCAATCAGAGGCAGCTGGTGGAAGCCATATTTGCAGGCATCTGTGTGTGTACCTCTGTCTGAGAGGCAGCAGCCTGCCTACACAGGGATAGCCCACTGGAATGAGCTCAGTTTTTGGCAAAAACGGAAACGAATTCCTGGCACAGCCGAGCAGCTTTTTTCTGCCCCCCCCCTTTTCGATCACATGCCAGAGTCTCAGAAAGCCAGTGAGTTGTTTGTTAGGCTTTCACACATTCCCGCTCTCACCGTCCAATTTCTGCTTACCATTAAATTATTTGTCTTTGATTATTTTAATAGAACATGTTTCATAAAGACATCCAGAGCTGACAAAACAGTAAACAAAAAGGCTTGGTCGATCGGTGTGGACGTGCCAATATTCAGAATCTCACACACTCGCCTTTTGTTAAGAAATGATAACGTTTCTCCAAATCTTGGCAGTTAAAGACGAGCGGCTTTGCAGACATAAGTCAAGATTTTGAAACATTTCCAGCAACAAAAAAAAAAGAATATGACACAGAGTTAAAGTGAAAAATACGATTACACTGGTTTTAGCAGAGTCTAAATTTGTCAAACATAAAAACGTAAATATAAACATCAAAATTGACAGTCCTACCAAATGTTATTTTGGCTGCATTTCACAGATTAAAACAGAAAATTAAGATAACACTGTCTTTTTTTTTGTACCATTACAGGAAAGTTACCTTTGTGGATCTCTGATGCTGAGGGGACGTGGATGCTGTCCTTGGGGCTGAGGTAGTAGATTGAATAGTTGTGGGGTTGTCTAACCTCTTCATGAGATAACTATACAATCTACTGTCTTTCCCAAGGAGACAGCTGAGTCAGCCGCTCGCCGACGGTCGGCTCCAGACGGGCATCATGCTGTCCAATCAAAACATACGCTTGCAGCCATCTCCAGAATACGCTCCGACGAGAATTGTGCTTTTTTCCTTTGTTGTGCGTTTGTTGTGCTGGAGCAGGTATATGAGGTTTTGAACGAGTGTTTCCAGTGACCAGAGGCGTGTTTCACTCCGGCTCTCTCAGGGTGAGGTAGTAGGTTGTATAGTTTGGTGGGTGGGATTGCAGCCTGCTCAGGTGATAACTATACAGTCTATTGCCTTCCCCGAGGAGTTCACCAAACACTGAGGGGCGTTGGACTCTTTCATGGACAAGTCTCATCTTTATTTTTAGATTTCAGATTAAAAGAGCAATTAAAAATGGTTTACGCTGATGTATGTAAAATATGCACATCTCAATAAAGTCATACTGTCATCTGAACTGTTCAAAAATCTATGAATGAAACTGGAAGTTACTGTGTTTTTCCCATACTGCAGTTGTGATGGTGTGTCAGTCGGTGTGTAACAGCAGCTGTGGAGTTGGTTAATCTAGAGCACCCTCCAGTGGAGGTTCATGGTATAGTTCCAATCTGAGAAAGTTTGCAGATGAGGAGTATGTGACTGCATTTAGTGGAGTGCAAAAAGAATACAAAAATTCATTGAACAGGCAGAAAAAAAATCCAGTCTACAAAAGATTGCATGACCCCTACAACATTCGACTCTAAGATGATCCCTCCAGTGTTGGTTAGGGCGTTGTCTTCCCTGATCCACACGCCTCTGTGTGATTGGCATGGCTGCTTGTTCTTGCTCGACAAACTTGTTTATCCCCATGGGAACGATTTATGAATACAAGGAAGCGCCTCCATATTTGACTGTAGGCCTGCTGGATCTTTGGGATGCGATATGCGTAGACGACAGGGTTGACTGCTGAGTTGGCATGAGACAGGAGAATACCTGGAGGAATGAAAATGTGACTGATCATTTTGAAGGTAACTGCTGGCGAGGGTTGTGATTTGTATAGTTACATGGAGAGGAACTTCTGTGAAACATACCTGCGTACAGCGTGCCACGTGTGACGGCTTGAGGACCATGAAACAGCAGCAGACAGTTCATCAGGTGCAGAGGAATCCAGCAAACAGCAAACAAAATAAGAACCAGAGCCAGAGAGCAGGCCAGCCTCCTCTCCCTGAGCAGAGACACCTGCGCCTGGGGACAGCTCTCCCTCAAACGACCCTGCAAGCTCCAGAAGATTTGAGTGTAGAGGAAGGTCATGACCAGCAGGGGTGCCATGACACATCCCATGAAGTTGAAGTAGACCATAAAAGGCAGGGAGATTACTGAGAGGAAAGTGCAGGTGGGAGAAGATGAGAGGGAAGAGGAGGATGTGTTGTTGGGGTGAGTTACTGGAGAGGAGTAGTTGTTCCAGCCAAACAGAGGAGTAAATCCTAGGAGACAGGAGAGAGCCCAGCACACAGAAACAGCAATCCATGTGTGCCTTTGTGAGGCCAAGGCTTTGTATCTACAGATTAAAAACAGAAAGCACATCAGCTAACACATTTTTCTAAGAGTAGAAGAGAGTTTCAGATTCTCTGTCTCACCTGAGTGGAGTGTGAAGTCGCAGGTATCTGTCCACAGCGATGGCGAGCAGTGACAGCACCGAGGCCTGAGTCAGCACAAGCACAACACAGCTGAGCAGTAGGCAGAGGTCAGGGGTCAGGCTCACCCAGCCGTCCAATAGAACAGCCAGGGGCACAGCAGCCACGCCCACAAGCAGGTCAGCGACCGCCAGGGACACCAGGAAGCAGAAGGTCGGTTCACGAAGAGAATCCCGGATCCCAATACACACAGCACACACCACCAACACATTACCGAAGAAACAAGCCACGGCAATCAACCCTTCAAGCACCGTGTAGGCCACCCAGCTCCATTCAGCCATCACTGAGGATGAGACCAGTCATAGGACGGGTTGACTGAGCAGGTTCCTCTCTGAACATAATCCTGTGTTTGCTGCCTAGTTAGTGTTCCTGTCCAGCTCTCTGTGTTCAGTGTCTGTGAAATGAGACTTGAACAGATGCTTTTTATATGAAAACATGCCTGCGCCTCTCTGTGCACACAAAAAACAGGCGTGCACTCCACTGAGAGGCCATCTGTATTTAATCAGGGAGTGAAATCATGTCCCATCTCTGATTAATGTGCCTCAGTGGCGTTAGGGGAGAGGTCCTCTGATTGAGCAATTTTATGTTTTTCACACAACAGGTACGCCAATACTACAGTATGTTATAAAAAGCCTTGGAACCCTGTACTTTATTATAAAATTAATTTGAAATATTCTCGGAAGGTGGATAAAATAGAAAACTGGGAAGAGACAGTCAGGAATGATATGACACATAGGATTGCACTCAAACTGAGGGAAGTACAGCCTCTGGACCCGGGGTATACATTAGACCACTGAGTCAAGGTGGCACCCTAAAGACATTCAAACTCTTAGAGATGCCTTGTGTCAAGCCTTCTCCGTCACATTTTACAAGATCAAGAGATGTTTTTAATATTAAAGAATCAATACATAGATCAAGCGGATATAAAAACAGAGAAAAGGTATCAAGCTCTCTGGATTTTATTTCTCCTGCTTGTAAGATTTTCAAACCACTGTACGCATGTTTTGATGCTGAACACTGCAGATCTGCTGGTTGCAGTTACTAATGCTTATGATCAGTTGAATATTTGTAAAACTCGTTGAACTCGTATTTTTGTAAGATTTTTGTGACATTTTTTTCATAAAATAAATGTTAAATTTTAAATGATTTGAGTGTTATAGTTGAACTATTCTCTGACAAGCATTAAGAACCAAAATTGTGTTCACAAGTAAAAACTGCAGGTGAGGAACATCCATGTGTGTTTAATATTACATAATTTTCTTTCATCTCATTTGTTTTCAGCATATGAGAGAGGCCTCATCATTTGACTATGAAAATCTAACTGTTTCACCACAGATACTTTATGGTACAAGGTTTCAGCCACCGTCTCCAACAAACTGTGAGTGTGTGATACTGCCCTGCGTCAGTGCACTCTCTGCAGATGTTTCTGATTAACAGGTCTGTTTTTAAAGGCGGTTTCTCAATGCACGTTTACTTTGCATACAATTTTGGCTTTGGGTGTGTATTTTTATGTTGGTGAGAGTGTGTGTATGGGTGTGTTCACATTGGTTCATGAGCACATCTGTGTGTGAGCTCCACAAGTCTATATTCACATTTATATACATGCACTGACAAACAGACAGACGGACAGACAGATGGATAGTCTGTTGCAATTTACTGATCCATTTATTTTATCTTAGAAAAGACATATTAGCAAAACTAATCCTATAATTTGTAAAGACATTTATAAAATGACCTTTTCTAACAAAATTTTAACATAATCAAAATCAACAAAAAATCAGCTTTTTCAAAATGATTACTACTTATAAAGTAGATATTCTGATAACCTTTAAGATTTACATATTTCTTAATGCCAGCATCCAAGATTTCCTTTTCTTCTCACAACACCCTGTGAGAGAGAAACCTTAGAGTTGAAATGTTTCCCATGCTGGTGTTATAAATACTCAGTATTCATTTGTTTCTGCCGTCATAGGTCTTAGTACTCATGCTTCCTGCACAGCACTAAGAGTCTCCCCGTAGGCCCCTCAGCGTCTTCTCATCGAACCGATAGGTGAGTTTTCTCTTCACCTTCTGAATCTCTCCAGTGCGGGAGTAGTTCCTCAGTGCGCGGGCCATCTTCTGATAGGTCATGGGCTTGCGGTTCCCCTTTCTCCGGCCCCACAGCTGAGCCAAGCGCTCCTTGTTTTGGGAGGAGAACTGGAAAGTGCCGGCGGAGTACTGAACCCACCAGATGCAGCTCTGCATGGATGGCGTCTGGAGCATCTCAAATAGAAACTGGAACAAGCGCTCCTTCCTCTTTCCTGCAAAGGAGGAAGGGGATGTGAAAACCTTTATGAGGTCATGTTGACGAGTGCATGTGCGTAAGCAAACTCTTGGATGTTTTGCCCCATTAGAATTTGAATATATAACCCCCACAAGGGTTTGTTGTGTAGATGAAGTTTTGGATGACACAAGTTTTGATTCTCTGGTTGATGTGTCTGGTGTTACCTGATAATGGGGTGAAAGACAGGGAATCTTTCCTCTCTTCCCTGTCACTGGAGGGTGATGATGAATCCAAGTATTCTTGGCACTGGGAGCTGCTGGACTGGGAGTCTGAGTCAAAGTTTGCATGGGCCTCGTAGGGATATGAAATATGGCCCTGGTGGTTCAAAAAAAAAAAAAAAACCTGCTCAGAAACTGAACCTTTTCAACTATCAAAGAATCAATAGAAAGCTGAAATCTGTGTCGTTGTATTTAGCTATGAAAGAGGTAAGAAGCTTTAATGCACTGAGAGACTGAGGTCTTTGAACTCACCCACTGGTTGTCATGAGGACTCAGCCAGGCTGGAGGCTGGACTCGATCTTCGTATTCTTCGTTTGTAGTGTGAGAGCCGCAGTGCCACACGTATGGATGCTGACCTGACCAGCTGTTCTCTGTGTGCACAGAGGCCAACAATAGAATCAGATAGAAGATACAAACACCATGGACCTTACATGTATCCATGAACATCATTTCTATTACCTATGATCCTGACCCCATGGAGGGAGTGGGAGTGTGAGTGCGTTTGTTGCCCTGAGGTGGTGGGAGGTGATGCAGGTGTGTGCACAGGTTGGACCTCCTGCGAGTGCTCCTGCAGGTACTCCTCGATGACTTCCAGGTCTACTTCTGAGCAAGAAGAGGGAGCCCCTCCACCACCACCACTCCAGGCAACACGATCTCTGCACAGCCTCTCAGCTACAAAAGCCATCTAAGAAACCCAGAGAAGAGGACAGCAGCTTTTAGAGGTCAGATGCATGTGAGCTCGCTGTATAATGCTGCAGAGTGACAGCACTGCACGATGCGAGGCCCTTTTTTGTGTCAGCCATTGCCTCGAGTGTTGTTATTTATGCACACCTGTTTCTTTGTTGTTATGATATTAGTTATGATAACCACATGTTGTTGTTTTTTTTAGATGTATCTCGATAACTTTTCTCAGAGATCAGGAAACAAAGTTTTAAGTCATTTAGACTTTAGACTTGTGAGCTGTGCCTCTAAATTCATGAACTCCTCAGACAATGTCAAAAAGCAGTGTTTTTTTGTGCAAAATGATCAATGAAGGAAATTTTCTTTTTAGAAATAAGACAGTAACACACAACAAAGGCATATGCTGTTGTGAGCCTTGTGTGTGTGTGTGTTGCAGCATTTGCGAGGTTACAACACTGCAACCATGTGTATTTTAGTTTGACTGGCAAATTTATGCAAGTGTTTGCGCATTCAGCTGCACATAATTTTCAGATAACAGATCTGTTTCTTAGCTGACATTACTACGCCTGACCTTTTACCCTTAGCTTACACTCGCATCTGAAAAGACAGTTGGGAAGAATAAGAATAAGTAGTGAAAACATATAGAGTGTATTGTCAACTGTTCTCTGCTTCTAACATCAGCCTAATTTACCATTACAGAAAAAAAAGTAATTCAAAAAATCTCACCGTCTCCATTTCTGCCAGCATTTTGGAAGGACAATCTGCAACAACAAAGAAACACTGCTGTAAGACATCAGAAGTAAAACTCACAGCATGAGCAGAGAAGTGGAAAATGCTGACAGACATACTTCTCTAACCTATCAGACACAGATTCTGAGTCATTTGAAAACTAAAACCAAAGCTTGGAGCTGCATGAAGGAGCAGAGCCAGGAAGATTTCCGTACCTTGTCGAGTGTGTACTCCTTTTTCTGGTCCAGTGAAGCAGTATCCTCAGGCAGCAGAAGGTGAACACATGAGAATGTGAAAGCACACCTGTGTGATGATGCTCAACCTGAATATCCCCCGACTTATAGTCTCTGCACACGTTTGGCCAACCCCCTTTGAGTGGGAGTGGTCTGAAGGAAATTCTCAGTAATTTTTTTTCTACCTGTTTCAAAACCAGCTCAAGTGTAGTGACAGCGTTGAATTCTGGAGGCACCACAGAAGAGTATGATGCAGTTTTATATTTCACATTGAATGTTAAATCAAACAAGATGCACTTTCACACAAACAGCAGACAAAAAGTCAAAACTAAGCGACTGTTTGTGTCTTATATTAAGAAAAAAGTGTCTAAAAAGACTTCATTCAGGGCACAGTCAACTGGCAAGTGAAGGAAAATATGTTATTTTTGATTTTACAAGTCAAATTTAAAAGCTGAGTTGCTTGTTATGAGTACGCTGATATAGTTTCTCGAGAAGATATCCTTATTTGAAGAAATGAATGAATGTGTTAAATTTTCTTTTCCATTGGCAGATTTCTTTTTTTTTTAACTCTATGCAATCAAACAAGCCTTTATTTTTGGCTCCTGTCATCTTAAAGTGACATTTTTTCTGGACTTTTCTGTAAATCTGACATAAATTTAGCCTTGTGAGACCTTTTTAACTGGAAAAAGACAAAAAAGAAAAAAAAAACGTGCCCAGTTCTTAGTTCTTGTCATGCAAGATGTAAAAGTGGATAAAAGCACTGATGTACAACTCTTAGACCTTAAATGACTGAGCTGAGAAAGACACACTATGACAATAAACTCATCACACTCATGGATTATCAGCAATATTTCTACAACATTTCTTAGGCCACACTATATGGCTCATTTCTAAATAAAAGTGACCGACATTGACTTACTTTTTTCTCACTCTTGTAATCAAAATTTTTCAGAACTTGCTTCCTTGTGCTGCTAGATAAAACAATGTTGTTCCCAAAACATTTTGGCTTTGAACAGCCACAGTGAGTTGCATCATAGCCCACATTTAGACCACATGACATCATTCGAAGTGTACTTCAGCAATGTGACATTGTTGTTGTGTTGTGTGAGAACGTTAGACGTAGATTCCAGCGCTGTCCTGGCAGTAAAGCGTGTCTTTTTGCCAGGTGTGAGCAGGGATTTCCCCGAGTCTCTTCAAGAGTCTGCGACACAGATAAAAAAGAAGGAGAACTTGTTCACTTCACCTCAGAGAAACTGCTGAATGGACAAAGGCAACAGGACATTACAGACATTAGAATAATCTTACAACTTCTACACATATTTAGTGCCTTAGAAATTACATCGGTAACATTGATAAGACTGATATCAGTATTAGTATTGATCAAAACACAAAGTTGTGTCTGAGATAAAATATGAGCCTGTGGACAGATCTTTGTTGGCAGCAGAATTTTCCCCTTATTCTAACAAGACTATGAAACTTTTTCCATTTTTTTAAACAAACTGAGTGACTGTAAAACTGTTGTTTTGAAATATCAGTGTCCTGTTCACTGATTGTCTCTCTTTGGGCTTTCCAAGTGAGTTTCCTCAAATGATGCTCTGACATGTAAATTAGGTCATCTGCAAACTCTGTTTGGTCAAAGAAGGACACAGAAATACCCCTGATTTTAGAAAACTAAAAAAAAAAGAAACCAAATAAAAAAGGAGTTAAAAGTGATTTTGAGTATAATCACCCATATATATCTACATGAATCCAAGTGCATAGCCAGCAGTCTGTGACCTCTATGGACGGTTGATAAATGATGTGTTTGTAATGGCAGAGGCATATTTACACACTGTGCTTTATTTCAGGGCTATCACCTCCACATGATGAAACGTCAAACTTTGCTTACTGGAATGGTGTCAGTAACTTTACAACTCAGGAAGATTTAGACCACTAATTTATCACACTGAAGAAGAATACAATGTTCACCTAAAGCACACAAAGAAACAGTTTAGGGTCAGGAGGGTTAACATGATTCTCGGCCTTACCAGGATTGCTTTCTGGGAACAGGGTTAAGATTTTATTAAAATATGTTTATATTTATATTTTATTTTTTTTTAGCCATGGATTCTATACCTGAAGAGATGTGTTGAAATGTGTGTGTCCGTCCGCTTTTACAGGACTTGGTTTGCGACTCCCTGCAGCAGCTGAGCAAATAGCGCCAGAGATTTCCCCAAGTGTGTGAAGCTAACTATCTGACATAATGCAACCTTTTGAACCCCCCCGTGCTTGAACTGATTGCTTGTCTCTAATTCTGTTTGTGCATTTTTACTATGTACTGCGGTTTTCAAAGCAAACTGAGTCAAGTTGGCAAACCAGTTCAGCAAGTTGGGGAATTAGCTTCTCTGAAATTAAAGGAGAGTTCCCGTACGTGATGCTCGTTGTGTCACACAGACTTTTTAACCCTGAAAATGCTAACTGATCAATGTAAAACAGTTAAAAACACATTCACCAGTCACCATCCAAGCCATAGAGAGGGTCATAATCTTTATGATGTGTATGGTATGTGGTACAGCCTTTAGCAGTCAAGTCTCAGAGATGCTAACAGTACAGAATTACTGCTTGAACTTGAGAAATAAATCCAACATTTTTGGTTAAAAATTTTAAATTTCTGAGACAACAGTGCTAAAACTGTTGGTGTCATTACAAGTATTTATTCAAATCCAATTATGTTTTCTACCCAAAAGCTGTATAACATTGAGACGTAGTTGCTGTGATGTCACTCATTTGTTTATGGTACAGAGTTTCACAGCCTATTGTTGATAGAGGCCATATTAGAAATGTTGAACTCAACCCAGGATGTCATATGAAGGATGAGGCCAATTGGCATTTAGCCTCTTTAAAGACAGCTAGAGAGTACCCACTATAGACACCTGTCTGTTCCTGAAACAGCGAAATGAAGCCAATTGGCAGAGGCGGCCATATTGGATATGACGCGGGCTTTGAGCTTCCTTTTAAACAGCTATATGTGACGTATCTGTCCTTGAAGGAGGATCACTCCTGACTAACTTGAAGAAGACACAGAGCTCAAGAAGCAGATGAGATCAGGCAGCTTGACTCCAACACTTTATTCAAAGCAAGCAAATAAGGAGTCGACATAATGATGTCCCACAGTCATAACCCATGTTGTGGTGTTCAGCCAGTACTTTTATCCCCCTGGGGTGTTTCTAAATGTGTGCATGCAGTCTGTCCATGGACAACAGACTTTCTGTCCCTGGGTTTCTGTATATTCTTGGGTCTCTGAGCGAGCAGATATTGGTCAAGAACAACTGAGAGCACTAAATCTGTTAGTCCTGGTAGAATGGAGTCATCGTCTCAAGTTGACAGTCAGGCTAAAGTTGTCAAAGGGGCAAAGGTTAGCTCCTGCTCTGGCCTTTGCAGAAGCTGCAGGCTTCTCAGGTCTTATGAATTGTCAACATAGGGAGCTCCTTAGTCCTGTGTGCTGAGCTGTGTCTTTATAGGACTATCAGACAATCCTTATATCTTCAAAAAACTTTGCAGAGATGTACAATTCATCCATCTTGTTGTGATTTAAGCACTTGCAGTGAACATATCACTGATGCCATTTACCTCAAGCATGAAAGAAGATACAATGCTAATGATCAATGCTTTCTCACTCATGTTTAAATTCATTCTGTTGGCTGGAGGCCTGGGTTTCATGGTAATGCTTGGTGGCTTCTCTTAAGTGAACCCTCTGGACCAACCCTTGAGGAGGTCGATTAAGCTATTCTTTCAGTTCATCCTTTAAGGTTCTTTCTAAGACAGCAACTCTCACAGCACACGTAACAGCTAGCAACTGAGTGTGATAAAACTTGAAATCTGCATTCTCCATTTTGTTGGAATGAAGCTATCCAGATGAGTTGCAAATACAGGATCTTTCTAAAAGACAAAAAGGGCAGAGAGTCAGATCCTGAGTTATACTCAAGACACGATCCTTCATTTTTTTTCATTTCTCTAAATTTTGTGTTGCACGACTTAATTTTTTCCAACATCACTTGTTTTTGTCACATCCCACAGCCTTACACTCATGTTGATTTTTGTTGGGTAATATACACCGAAAATCACACAAGATAAAAAAACCGAAAAATGTTTGACCTCTTCACTCTTAATTTGGGATCACTGCAGGTAATTAACTTAAATGCATACACCTAATAAAACCTGCTGATTGTTGCCTTTTTCACATGCAACTTACTGCATTAAAATAGAGGAAGATTTTGATTTCAAAGTGGTTAGGTGTCAAAACAGATGAGTTCAAATAAAACCTTTAATCCAAAAAGCATTATGAATTGTTTGACATCAAATGAGATAAATTAACAGAAATCATAACATGGACTGTATTTACTTATCTTTTGGAGCCTGTTTTTCCACAGGTGAGGAATAAAGCACAGCAACTCAAAAGATGTAAGTTTTTAAACAATGATCTAAAATTACAATGCTGTCCAAGTTGAGTCCACAGATCTTGTTGAAACATCAAGTGCATTTCCCTAAGTGTAAAACCTTTTAGTTTAGGTTGCAGAAAATATGTTTGAAGGAGCCCCATATTTATCCATTATAATAAAGGTCATAAAAGTGGAGGCAGCTGTGGTTTAAGTTGACTTTATTGGATGATTTTACCTGTAAAATTTATGAAGCCACCCAAAATTCATGCCCAGTTGTTGTAGTTGGTCAGTGGCACTAAACCAGTGGTGGCAATAAAGATTTCATCAGATTTAGCTGTAATCTGGGAGCTGAGGTACTTTTTGAGTGAATACTGAAGTATAACGGCAGCAAAGTCAAAGGAGCAGCAGTCTAGATTAGTCCTCATCAACACAAAAACTGCACTTCTCAAGAGCTTTATAGAAAGACTTGATGGACGTGTTTTGGGAAAACCCTTGTCATTCAGTTAAATAGGCGACGGTTAGGATTCCTATAACTGTGCCTGCACCTGGAGGACTCAGACAAGTTGATAAGGGTGAAGGTACATTGGACTCTTGCAGTCAGAAATGCGCAGAGTGCAGCAGGTGAAACCTGATCACTCTCACTGTACAAGAAAACTCCAGTGATACATTTATCTGATTTGTGTTTGGAAATATCTGAAAATGTTATCAATAATCTTTAAAAACCAAACAAAAAACCTTCAGGAATGACGGTATTTGGCTTTAAGGAAACATTAACTGCAAAGATACAAAATCTTTCTGCTGCTGTTACGTTGACTCACCTGAACGATATAACACCTGCTGCTACAACTTAAATTAGTTTAAAATTGTCAGTCTAACAAAAGTAATCTTCAGTCTTTATAAAATGACTTTCTGGGGGCAGGAGCCTTTGCTGCCATTATTTAGCCGTATTTGTATCTACTTATTGCTTTTGGTGCCAAACACAGTGTAGATTCAGATTTGATCATCTGACTCACCGCTGTTGTTTAACCGCCACAGATGCAAACAACGTTGACCATTAGTATGTGAAGAGTGGGGCTTATTAAGATGTTAATCAGTCACTGATGAGTAAGGGCCCGTGTGTGTGTGTGTGTGTGTGTGTGTGTGTGTGTGTGTGTGTGTGTGTGTGTGTGTGTGTGTGTGTGTATTTGTGTGATTGTCCAGGTGTAGTGGGTTTACAGTTATAGCCAAACCCCCTAGATTAGTGAACATACGCAAATCACCTGTACACATGCAGGTAACTGGGAATTCCCCTTAACGCCCAGACTTAAAGGTGTGTGAGTGTGTATGGTTGTGTGTGTGTGTGTGTGTGTGTGTGAAGTGATAAGTGACAAGAGCCTAATATTCAATGAATGACAACCAACAAATGCATGTGGCTGTAATTAAACCGATAACATAATTACGAAATTGAATCTCATTTGCACCCGTTTCTATTATGATCACATTAGTAAGAGCCTGTGGTCACACACCAACCTTTCTTATGTGTGTGTTTTGTGTTAGGGGAGACCTGGTGATTATTTCAATGATTTTTGATGAGCAACAGCAAACTCAAACTATTGTTTGATGTTCACACCCATGGGCAAGCCCCTGATGCAGTCCAGGTGAGTCAGGTGAACTGTCTGGCAGGTGAGGAGACAGTTGGACAGGCCGTGATGTTGGTGTAAGTACTGTGCGTCAGGGACGCTGCAAGTATGCAAAACTTGAGGTTGACCCCTAACATCAACACCTTCTTTCGCTCTCATACACTTTCTTTTTCTGTTTCCATGGCTGTCTCTCTCTTCTTTAGATGCATCTGTTCTTGTTGTATCTTAAATTATCTCCTGATTTCTGATTTATCACTTTGGCCTTTTTGTTTGATTTTTTCAAGCAAATAATATTATTTTTTTGTAATCTTCATTACTTTTTAAGATTTCATCCAAATTCATACATTTGAGGCCTTTGCATGTCCTCATAAATACAGATTGTTTGCATATGGTTTCAAGCTGCACAGTGCAGGAGGTCTGAGTTCAGTGGGTTGGGAATGCTGGAGATAAGGAATGGGATTGGGAACTGGTAGGACTTTTACTTCCCACGGAAGGTTGTTTTCTGTCCACCAGTAGACAGTCCTACAATCTGTGGCCTCAATAAACACTCATAAACCTCAGAGACACACACACATGCACACAATTCCTGACGTTGTTATCAGAAGTTGTGTAAACTGGAGTGTAAAGACTGTACATAAATCATCTCTTTTCACAGAGACATAAGCAGAGACTGGGAGCTGGAGCAAGAGTGGCCGCTTTATCTAAGCTAAGGTAATAAAATAAAACATCTTCATGAGATTTTCCTTCTCACTCCTAAATAAGTCAATAAAAGGCCCTAGAGGCTTTGATGAGCTACTCTGGATCCCGTCTCTGCAGCACAGAGGAAAGACCACACATACCACACAAACTGTCCATGCACATTCGCCTGTTAAACACAGCTTGATCAGATCATCTAGTATTCTCCTGATGGAGGCCCACACCTCCACTGCACAGCTGTTGTCATGAAGGGAGGGTGGATGAAAACAATAGCTGTCTTCTCTATCAGCCTGCCACATCTGAACTTACTGGCTCATTAGTTAAGAGCTAGCATGTAGCATCTGTAGGATCACTATACATCCTAGCTAAATGTCTGGTAAAACTTTTGTCGTCCTGGAAAATTATTAAGTCTTCTCCCCTTTTCATATCAGAGTTTCCTTATCCAGTAGTGGTCATACCACGCTAATACCATGCTTCATACAGCAGGGTACAATTATGGAACAACTAAAGGACAAGAAACTCAAGGAAGAACAAGGAACAAATCACAACAATACATTTCTTAGTTGTATTTGCTTATTTCAAATTAATGGAAACTACATCCAGGGATGTAGGGGTTTTCTCTGCTGTGATTTCTGCACCTTTAGGAGTGTCCACTTGTGTCAGGAAGCTGTCAGTGTGTGTGTAATGCTTGTTATGTTCAACCTGATTAGTCTAAAGAAAGAGCTTGTAGTATCGTAGCATGGGTAAGGCTTCCCTTTTCCTCTGAACACCACGTCATGTCTGAGCGGCTGTTGGACATTTTTCACTTCTGCTTTGCAGAAATCTTCAATGGCCAGAACGTGGCCGATAAAATCATGACCAGGCAGTTAGTGGTTTTTGTTTTTGAGCTAAAAGTGCTGCAATATACTCACAACACCAAGGCATGATGAAAAGCTTTTGTGCTTTGCAAATGGACATTGTTTAGAAGGTTTAGTTCTTGTTTAGAAGAATGTCCAACTCTCCATTGAAGAGAACACTGACTCTAGCGCTGAGCCACAGCCAGGGGATAAAGAAAAAAGATACTTTTTCCTGAAAATATGATTGCTTGAATTTCACAACACCGGCAAAGAAAACTGCAAAGGAAATACCCTGAACACACTTCTTATTAACTGTCAAGTCAGGAGCAAGAGACTCAGGACAAGTCAAGGAAGATTCTGACGTACAGAAAATCACAGGTTCATTGCACAGTTGCAAAAACAGAAAGCAGTAAGGAGCATCATTTAGTGAAGAAAGTGTGGGTTTGTATACATCAGTTATTCCAAGAGGAGTGAATAACAGAGAACTTCTAAAACCACCTTCTGTTTGGTCTTGAGTAATAAACAGTGTGACCATTTCGAATCTGTGTTTTCTGAGTCATCTACAGCCATCAATATGTAAGAGAGAGAAAAAGCCTCAACTTCAGAAACATGACCAAGATTTGAACTGAGTGGGTAGAAAGTAAGTGTTTTTTCTGTGAAACAAAAAAACAAAGAACAACCTCAAATATCTGTGCCATCAAAAAGAGATTCAAGAGCCTGAAGAAATCTCCACACAGAAAAGGCAAAGCTGGAAATCAATGCTGGGTGGCCAGAAGCTTCAGGCCCTTAAATTTAGATTCACTAAAACAAATAGCTCTGCAGTGGAAATCACAGCACATGCTCAAAAACATACCTCTCAAAATACATTGTCTGTGAACCCAGTTTGTCTCTGCATTTTCAAAAGCAGATTAAAACCTGACCACACAAAGAGGAAACCATGTTGAAACATGATCCAGAAACACTGGAAACTTTTCCAGGCCCAAGCCCATTTAACAGGGGCAGAGGCAATGTGAAATACTGTCCTGGAGCCCAATGAATCAAAATTTGACATTCCTTTTGGAAATCATAGACACCTCATTCTTCACCCTGATCAAGAACTAGCTGATTACTTATTGGTGCACAGTTTAAAATCCAGCATGCATCATAGCACAGGGTTACATAGGTGCCCATGGCATGGGAAGCTCAACTATTTGAAAAGGTCTTAATAACACTGAACATTATATACGGAATTTGAAACTCAGAAACTGCAATCCAGACGAAGCATTTAACAAGGAAAACCTCTCATATTTCAGCAAAATAATGCCAAACCACAGTGCACGTAACCGAGGGTCAGGCTGCCAAGGCCTCTTTGACGCTGCCCAATCCACAACGCACCAGGCCCCTATGGCTCCTCCTGCATGTGGTGGGTCCACAGAAAGAAGGACCCATGTCACCCATTAGTGCGTGGCCTGACTGGGTCCCATGGGTAAATGCCCGGCTACCAGACACTGACCTGCGGGGCCCCAACCCTAGGCCTGGCTCCAGGGCGAGGCTGTGGTCAGGGTGAACTGGTTCCTTTTATAACTCATCATATGGGGTCTTTGACCTGGAACCACCTAGAAACAGTTTGCCTCGTAAGACCCTACCCATGGAAGAGGGTTTCTGGTAAGGGTGCCTCCCTGGGCAAGGTGTCCAGCTGGGAGGAGACCCTGGAGAAGGCACATTGGAGACATTATAGTTCTTGGCTGGCCTGGGAAAGCCTTGGTATCCCCCCAGAGGAGTTGGTGGCAGGGTTAGCCAGGGACAAGGGCCACTGGTCTTCGCTGATGGCATTGCTGCCCCCGCAACCCAAACCTGGGTAAGTGGTGGAAGATGGGATGGGATGAGACAATGTGTGCATTCTAACAGCACAAGTCCACAGTAGGAGAGTCTGGAGTGTAAAGTGGCCCAACAGCAGCCATCACTGAATCAAAAACTATGTTGACGGAGACATGGAGCTGTTGAGCAGCTGAGATCTAACTTTCTTATTGCCAAGAATAGAAAAACATTTCACTTTCAAAAGTCCTGAAAAACAGCCTGTTCACAGTCCCTTGATACCTAAAGAGTGTTGTTAGAGGAAGAGGTGAAGCTACACAAAAATAAACACACCCCAGCCCTTTCTTCTGGAATGTGTTACCAAAATCAACTATAAAATAAGCATACATGTTTATTTTACATGTGAAACAGATTTGTGTCCCTTTTTAAGGAAATGGTCAGTATGCGTATTTCAAGGACCTCGAGACTGTAGAAACCCAAAGGAATTGGAAGGAATTTGTTCATTATTAATCACTTTGCCATTCTGAACCTCTATTGCAATATGATGTTAAAATAAAAGACAAAAGGCCATTTTACTTATATAACCAAATCATTTGTCATCAGATTTGATGACTTAATTTCCATAGGCCTTCTGCCAGAAATGTGTGGGCGTGTACAAACTGCACCTTACAGACATCTCTGTAACTCTTTGTTAGACCTGTCTGGACAAGTAACACAGATTGTATAGTTAAGAAGTATAACTGTATTGGTAAATGGAGTTTGGTGTATTTGCATTCATTCCCATGGTAATTTTACATTCACCTAATGTTGATGTGTAGATTGTTGTTTGAATAACCATCTGCTCATTTTACACGACCTCTTACTTGAAATTGCCTAAAGGTATAAATCCATACACACTGTACAAAAACAAGGGACTTCATTGCTTAAAAATAAGGTCTCCTTATTCTACCACTTTGTTTCAGATGACTTACATTTTGTGATAACACGTTTTCATACCTCGTTAAAACAAGTTCGGAAAAATACATCCATCTAAAATCCGACCAACTTCTGGCTAACAAAACATTAGCGAGAATGGCTCCTGTCTACCTGGGAACCCCCGTCCAGGTCTACACTCCTTCTCGCCCACAACACTCTGCTTGTGAAAGACGCCTGGTGCTCCCAGCCCAGTGTGGCTCTAAATCTCTAGCCAGACTCTTCTCCTGTTGTGCCCGAATGGTGAATTGAATTACCCAACTCTACACAATCCACAGAGTCCCTTTCTGCTTTAAAGTGACGTCTGAAGACTCATCTGTTCAGGGAACACTTAGGCACTTAATACGACCCTTTTCCTCTTTGTCCTCAGGGGAGAATGACTCACACCCAGCTCTTAGGGAAAATTTAGCACTGATTATTGAATGTTGTTGAAAATTAAACTATGTTGTTGCAGTGATTAACTGCAGTTAGTTATGGATACATTTTCTACATAGGAAAAAAAGTTCTTCTTGCACTTAATGGCAGCGCCTGCAGCCAAATTACCTGTAGCACTTGGTCACACTTTTCCCTTCTTTCTAAATCCTTGCTTGTGTTGTAAGTGGCTTTGGACAAAAACATCAGCTAAATGAAATTGTAGAATTATAGAATTAACAAAAAAAAAAATGTAAAAAATGTATAAAGTGATTCATATAGAAGCTTAAGTTAGTTACTCTATTACTCTAATACTTAATGAGTGATTCACATTTTGCTACTCTCCGCTTACAGTCAGCACTTCCCCTACTAGAAGACACATACCTCTTTTATCTGATTTGATTTTTAAAAAAAAATTTAATTATGCAGCTGGTTCTTTTTCTTCTTTTTTAGACAACTATCCTGTTTTTTCCCCAACGTCAGATAGTTATGGTAAACTGAAACAAATGTCTTTACTTTTTTTTATATTATCTTTCTCTTTTCCTTTTCAGCTACATAAGCATCTTTAGATAGATTCTTTACCATATTATAAGTTGTACAAATATTATTTCATAAAGATACTAATATTATCATTATTTAGGAAGTCACTGCTGTACTTTATTATTACTATTTTTATCATTATTACTATTATTACTTTCTGGTTGATGCATTTTAGTATACTGTTTCTTTTCTGTATGTTGTGTCTATAATTTCAGCTCCTTTAATCCTCAACTCATTGACCCTCCTCACCACCCACACACACACACACACACACACACCCACACACCCACACACACACACACACACACACACACACACACACACACACACACACACACACACACACACACACACACACACACACACACACACACACACACACATATATACACACACAAACACCCCAGAACATGATATTCTACCTTACCATATAACTGTAATATGTCTTTTTTAATATATACATATATATATATATTATTACTTTTTTAATCACTATTTTGTAACAACCTCTCTGTAATGCTTTGCACAAAATAATAAAATGAAAAAAAAAGAAGAAGCTTAAGTTAGTTAGCACAGCCTACTGGTTATTTTCTGACCTGCTGTAGTGATGCTTTTTTGTCTTCTGGCAGAAGATGGCGCCATTTAACCAGCTAACTTGTGAGTAATTTCTGGGCTCTGTAATGAGTAGTTCACACATAAAATGATATAATTTATTATGATTATTGTGATCTTTGGTTCAGTAATGACACGTTTCATTCTTCACAGGTGCCTGTTTTTTGTGTTTATTACTGCAGTTCTCTTTCAGGTGACTGCAGCTGTCTGAGGCAAGCATGAAACCTGCAGTAAAAATGTTCCCCTTCATGTCTTGCTCCTTGGAGTTGAGTCTCCTGATTGTCCTATCTAAGTTCTGCATGGATGAGACTCTATGGAGACAGTCCAACACTTTCAGTCACTGTTAACATTCCACATCAGTCCTCGTCCTCGCTGACACGTCTGATTTTATCAAGCAGAACCTGGAAGATAGACGCTCATAGACACTGGAGCATAAACACTCATCACTCACACACACACACACACACACACACACACACACACACACACACACACACACACACACACACACACACACACACACACACACACACACACACACACACACACACACACACACACACGCTCTGCTGCAAACGTGAACCTATACAAAAACAGTGGCCTGACAAGGCAGCTTTTACCACACTGATCATAACTCAATTTCCAGGTCAATCAACCATTTTTATTTAATGTTCATAGGTGCAGAAGTCAAAAAGACAGACACTCACTCACTGAAAAACACACACCCTCTGATTGCAGTGCCACTGGCGTCGCTCAGAATAGCATCAAACAGAGTGGAGCGTCTCTCTCTTTGGCTGCGTGCAGGTGCAGACCTGTCTGTTACAGTCGGCCTATTTCACCATATTAACCCTCGTATATCACACTGACACTGCAGAGAAAACAAGCGGAGTGGAGATCAAAACAAAAGGAAGCTTTGTCCTCATCTGACAGTGACATCTTTATTTGAAAGAAATTGTTAGGGTACATTTAAAGTCATCAATCCTCTTCAATGATTTTTTTTATATCCTCAGCCATCCAGAGTATGTTAACATACGGTGTAAAAGGAATCCATTAAGTCATGGTTGAATTACATTGGCTGATAGAATTTCATAGAAAAATATTATTGTAATGATTTATAAAAACCTGAGGAAATTCCTTTTACAACAGAACATGAAGAAGGAAAAGCACAATTTGTGGTGAAACTGACTTTGCTGCTTTTGGCTTTCAGAGCCATAAGTTTTTCCATTAACAGATTAAAGCTGTGATTTAGAGATTAGTTTATTGTTTTAGCAGTAAAACTGATTTTTCAGCACCTGAGTTTATCTGCTCCTTTGATAACTCCAGTGTGCAGGGAAGGTGGAGCACCCTCTTATGTTTATTGCTTGTTATTGCAACAAATCAGTTAAAAAAATGTAATGACGCAAAACTCTATTTTATTCTCTATGTAACATTATTTCTCTCTCTCTCTCTCTCTCTCTCTCTCTTTTTCTTTCTTTCTTTTTTCTTTTTCTTTCCTTTTTTTTTCTTTTAGTTCTGATCACATTTCTCAAGTTGTTTCTTCTGAATTTATGTTACCCAAAGACTGGTTCAAGTTTATATTCACAGTTGTGTCGTGGTACCCAAACAGTAAATAAACTTTGTTGACTTTGTCAGAAAACAAAGTGAAATCATAACGATTGTGGTGTAATGCTCTTTAATGAAGCAGTCAGAAATGACTACTCAAAAAGAAGAGGAATTTTTTGTTTTAGTTTAAATTATCTACATTATAAGAATCTTGCAGCAAATATAGATATATTGCTTACATGTCAGGAAAAAAAAAGTCCAATATCGGTACAATTTTTTTAAAATTTTTCTTTTTTAGCTTTTGCATTTGTTTTGTACCGTTGTATGAGTTTTCATCATTTCTGAGTTTGAGGCCTGTGTTGTTAATGGATATTTTTGGTGTAGTTACAGATCAGTTAATTTTATCAGTTACTCTACATAAGTTCAAACAAAACTGGAAGGATTCCCAAAGCTGCTTTGGTTGTTTGGTCAGATTTAGTTGACAATCTTCAGACAGGTAGCCCTGGTCCTCAGTGGATAATCCCACTGACTCTTGTGTTCCCCTAACTTTAGGATGTGTTGTTCTTTGTCTGGGTGACTAACACTTTTTATGACTCCACAAAACACTGCTGTTCAGAATCAGCTTTCTAGCATTGTCATAGTTAGCATATTACATGCTGATCTCAGCATTTAACTGAAGTCTTTCAACACTCATAATTAGAGTCTTGCAGAACTGGCAGCGAGGCTGTAGACTGTTTGTCTAGTCGTCTCAGATCTAGGTTCCCTCCCTATTAAACTGTTTAACATGCACTTCTTGCTGACACAATGTCTATAATGCACATGTGTGTGTGAGTATGGTTTTGTATTTTTGGGTCTGTCTGTCCTGCTTGTGTACTTTTGTCTGCAGAATGAGAGGAGTGGTGCAAATGGCCTGTAGGCTCTTCATGTTGTAACTATAACATCTTTGAGATTGCAGAGGGATGCCTTAAATGACTCAGACTTGATATCCCAATTGCAATAATTGTGAGATTTCAGCATTAAAAAAAACTATAAATGCATTTGTAGAGTTAGCAGAAGCAGCACAAACCTCTGACTCTCCAGAGGAGCTCTGACCAGCCTATGACCAACCCTAACCCTAACCCACAGCCCAGGGAAAACACATCCACCCCTGTTTCACCCGTTCACCAGCAACCCCCCATCTCTACCAACCCTCTCTGCCCCACCCTTGCATCCTCATCCCCTTACCTCATCCCCCTTCCTCTTTCTTTCTTTCATTTCTTTCCTTTGTACTGTGAGATGCAGGGAGGAAAAGAGGGACTGGGGGAGGGATGAAGGGAAGGAGAGGGACCTTTTGTTGGCTTTCAGGTGGTTTCACATGAAAAGCCGGAGTACACACCTAGGTTGCCGCCACTGGCGACCCACGGCGTCTCACTTGCTTCCGTTGAGAATACTTGAGTTAGCCTTCAATTGCCTCAGCACAGCAGGAGGAAAAACAGAGACACCACACTCACCTGTGTTTATCTTCATGACAGTGTGCACAAAGTGTAACCAGCTGAAAGTGTTTTGTTTATGCTGGATGTGGTGGAAAGTTTGTTCTGTTGGGGGTGGTGGAGGTAAAGGGATGGATGTGAAGAGGTGAGGTGGGATGGAGTGTGTGTCTGAACTGGTGGGGAGGGGGTTGATTGCACGGCTACTTTGTCTGTTCTCCCCCTGAATGGACTCTTCTTGCTGCAAGGAGCTCAGGTGTCCTTATGTGTGCGTATTTGTGTGTGTGTTTTATTCCCAGGTAGAGTGCTCTCAAGTTAGTGTCAGGTGTCAGGCAGCTACTTGTCTTTGTGTCTTCAAGGCTGCCGATGCTTGGATAGTGTTTACAGCCCAAAGAGCAGAGGGGGGAAGGATGGGGGGAGGAAGGGGGGGAGAGAGTGCCCAGCTTTGATCTCATGAAGACTGTTTGATAGCGTGTGTGAGTGAGACAGCAAGTGTTAGAAAGACAGGGAGAGGGGGAGAAAATGAGTGAGCTCAGACTTTTTTTCAGTGGCATGTTCAGAAACTACTCAACACTACTGATGAACAGTGTCACTGGTACGGACTGAAATATAACTCATCTCAAACACATTAATTTCAGTAACTTGTAGTGAATGCAAATGTGTGTGTTACGCTGTCGCTCTGATTAAAAAGTGGTTTAATGTGCTTAAAAGTAAATGATTCTTAGCTGCAAGCTAAAAAAAAAAACAACCAAATGCGACATTAACACTCTTGCCATGGACTGTATGAAAAATGGATGTAGTCTCAGTGACACCAGCCATTGGTCTCTGAAGAGGGTTTTAAATGCAATGTTTATCCTTGCTAAGCTTTGGCGTGGCCGTTTTTGTTTCAAAGGGTCTTTCACTGGGCTTCACGGTGGTGCAATGGTTAGCGCTGCAGCCTCACTGTGGGTTCTCTCCAGGTACTCCTACTCCTTCCCAGGAAGTTGAAGTACCTGGAGGCTAACTGGTCACTCTAAAGGGGCATTTACACGATAACGGTTTTAGGGTGAAACGCAAAAGTTTTGCTGCATTTCAGCTCGCGTTTACACTGAAACGACCCAACAACCTAAAACGGAAACTTTTGAAAACTGCCTCCAGAGTTGGATTTTTCGGAAACGCTGCTGACACCGTTGCCATGTAAACAGTAAGCCAACGTTTTTAGTAGAAGCGCTGACATCACACTTTGCCTTGCGTGAGTGCATACAACAGGACAACAGCACCGTTGTTACGGTCGTCACAAACTACCGTGCCATGCTTGTGTTGCTCAATTTGCCGAATCTGCTGACTGTTTTTCAACACAATGTGCATCTGTCACTCCTCTCTTGCACTTTGTATCCCATTACACTAGATTATCAGCCCAACTCTACTTCAGTAGAGATCTCCCAAAAGCGGCTTCTGGACAAGACAGTTATAGCACCACCTGCAGGCCTGGGATGCTTACTACAGCGTTTTCAGTCCCTCTGCGTTTCCGTGCAAACACAGATTTTTTTACTGCGTTTTCGCTGTGTTTTCAGATGAAATGTTGTCATGTAAACAGGGCCTAAATTATCTGTAGGTATAAGTGTGCGGGTGAAAGGTTGTCTGTCTCTATGTGTCATCTCTGCGATTGACTGGCAACCAGTACGGGGTGTACCCTACCTCTCGGGGTACGACTCTGAACAGGATAAGTGGTATACAAAATGGAAATGCCTTCCAGCCCCTTACGTAGTTGGTGCTTTGCTCTGGCCCAGCAAGAGTTGATTCCACCTGGAGCTGATGCTTTGCTGGTGGAAACACAAAAAACTGGCGCAGTCCGGCCGTAGCCTGGAACTTACAGCGCCAGCTCTGTTGAAAGGGGTTAGGGTTAAGGAAAGAGGTATGTCTGGCCTGGGTTTTAAATGTTTATTCTGCTTTACTCCTGAGTGACTGCATTTAAAACAACAAGTTATTTTTATTATCATCACTATTATTGAATCTTTAATTCAGCTGAGAAACAGAGCTGGTTAAATAGCTGCATTGTGCCCAGTTGTCAGTCCACTTGGTCAAACTGCTAAGTATGCAAATATCTGTGTAACTCCTGATCCCAATATTGTCAAAACGGAGGAGTTCAAATGAAAGGTAAAATTTGCCCTACACAGGCGGAAACCCCCTTTTTCTTACTACCAAGCCATTTACATTTAAATCTGCTGTTAAAATTAAAATATAAAATTTATCATGGATTCCAGTGTGGATTCCTGTGCTTCTGGAGTCAGTCTCAAGTGGACACGTTAGGAGCTTGTTGGTTTGTTTTTGCACTTCAGCACTGGCTTCATTTTTTTAACATTTACACTGGGATTGCCGCTTGTGTCTTGTAACTAACAAACTCTCTGTTTGGTGTTGTCAGGACAGAAAAGAAGTTGTCCTCTGAATGTTTGAGTTGATTTCACTGCAACATGTACATGAAGGTTTCAGGAAAACAAAGATATCAGTGAAAAACACAACACTGGCAAAAGAGGCAAGTGATAAAAAGTACAAGGAAGTTTAACATGAACACATCTTGTTCACAGTAGCTATCTCCTACTACTAATTGCTGTGTTCACACTTCAGCTTACCTGACGTCTTGTGGATTAGGATGGGCAGGAAAAGCTTACAGGCAGTTTGAAAACTGTGTGTTTGTGTTCACACATGCTGCCCACCTTGTGTTGTGCTTGTGTGAAAGGAGCCCAACAAACAAACATGTCATTGCAAGTGGACAAAGTTTAAGTGTCAAGTTTTTATACTTCCGTAAAAGCAAGAAGTGTCATTTTGGCCTGGCTAGCTTAAAATGGATAATGTAGGACTGATAGCACCTCGGTTCAAAAATGTTCAGTACATCAGCTGCTGCTTTTTTTTTTCTTTTGGGTGAACATCATATCATTAATGAGGGCTCACAGATCAGGTGCATTCTGACAAGGTTAATAACTCAGTTGTATAACACAGGGGAGCATACATATATTACGGTTTTGTCATTGGAAAAAAAAGATATATCAAAGAAAGTCCAACGAGGGAAAGAGAAAGAGACAGGCAGGAGACCAGACATGCAGGTTTTTCTCTCTGTGTGTGTGTGTGTGTGTGTGTGTGTGTGTGTGTGTGTGTTTCAGGGCTCCCCTGGGGCCAGACAATTAAAGAGCATTTAAAAAGATGACAGAGCTCTGTGCAAAGAAAGGGGAAAGGTGGAGTTTGCAGGTGTATGAGGAGTGTGTGCATGCTTTCGTATATGTGCATGTGTGCCAATAGGAATGTGTGCACTGTAAGATCACGCAAGGTGCTGCAGAGTTAAAACACTTGCCTGCGAGAGTCTGAGATATCGAACATTTGATCGCTTGGAGACGATTCCCGCAAAAATTGAGCAGAAAACAGAAAAACAGAAAGACATTCCTCCACAAAGAGAGAGGGAGAGAGAGGGACTATGTGAAGAACGGCTCTGAAAGAGTTTTTGTGGGGCCGTAACAAAGGCCCCTCAGAAAACACAGTGGCATAGGAATGTTAATTAATTAATGAGAAACTATTCAGCCCACAGAGAATGGTCTAGAAAGAAAAAGACAGGGAAGTACAGAGACAGAGAGACAGACATACCAACCAGAGGGGCAGACAAACTCAAAGTGGGTGCAAAGAAGTTTATACCTGAGCAGTTTTTATCTTTTATCTTTGACTGTCTCATCACAGTTTGCATTACAGTTTTTCATTTGCGTCACATACTGCTGCTGTCAACAGAGAATCTCAGCTCCTTAAGCCTCACTTTCCAGGAACCTTGTTTTCCACATTGACCAACATGCATTTCTGAGTTAATCTTATGAGGTTTGAAAAGATTTTATGAGTCCAAGGGGCTGTCAGATTTTATCAGGGCCATGTAATCCCTGTACTAAAACATGAAAATCACTGGAGTTATGGGGTGTAATTTAAAGCGAACCCCATTTAAGATGTTCTCCAATGGATGTCGCTCAGCAGTGAGTCGGTTCGACTCTTCCTTTATCTTCAATGGGGAAAATTCTAAAGCAGATTTTTACTGCTCAGTGTTTGCCGCTGGGAGATATTTCTGAATATAACCATAACAAAGGGGAGAATAAAGTCGGCATTGCTTTGAATGGCAAGCCAAACTTTCTTTTAATTACAGTACATCATTAGTTAGATATGCACCATCCTGTATTTACAGGTGCACAGCATTTATAGCTTAATAAGGTAACAGATGAGCAGTTATACTTAATGACATTCTGACCCAGCTACACATTGACCTCATTTGTTCCCGGCGTATAAAGAAAAGCAGAGTTTTAATCGTCTCCATCACACAAACATGAAGTGTGTGTAGTCCTGTAGGCTCAGTAGGGGGTCATTTTCAAGATTCTGTGGAAAAACTGGAAGAGAGCACGGATAGACTGTGAAACACGGACAGGCTTTAGCCCGGGGCAGCTGACACTTCTTCACAAATCCACACTCTTCCCTCTATAGACCAGAGTGTGTGTGCATGTGAAATGGATATGTGAGCGCTGGTCGCCCATAATCTGTTATTCTCTATGGGTGTCCATGTGTGTGTATGCATGCAAGCGTGTGTGTTTCCGCGTGTGTACGATCACGACATTCCAGCAGCAGAAACCTGAGAAGGTGTGACTTACGAGACACTGGATTCTGCTCTTTCTGGGGACTGAGGGGTGCTGAAGTGTCAGAATTCCAATTTCCTCCAAATAGTCACTCCCAGTCACACACTCTGACCCTCCACATCTCTGACACAAACACACTGCTGCTGCTGCTCTAGTTCTGTCTCCCCCCTCTCTGTTTCTGCTATATAATCACCGCCTCTCATTTCCCTGCATTTTCATTCATAAGGTCCAGCAAGGAGAAATCTTCTCCCACCACTTTCCTGTTCCTGCTTTCCCTTCACATGGAGCTCCCAGGCAGAGTAAAAACAGAGGGAAAAAGGCAGAGAGGGAGCAAGAGAGAGAAGAGTTTTGAGAATCGCGGGCCCCTCCCACTTTCCGGAGATGCTCCAGCCCATCCCTAAATTGTTGGCCAATGAGAGCGGCTTATTCACAACTCAAGCACTCCTTCTACAATAGGTAAGGAGAGAGACAGACAGAGAGAGACAGAGATATATACAAGGAGGAAGAGAAGTAGAAGAGGGGGAAAGAGAGACAGAGTTTGGGGGAGACAGACAGTGAGAAAGGAGAGGGTAGAGTGAGAGGGAAGACGGGGAAAAGGGGGAAAGAGCTTAAAGCTGGGGATGAAGAGGGGATGAAGTGATCAGAGCTGGGACAGGGCAGATTCATAGAGTGGACAACCTGAACAGGAGATAAGAAGCAGCAGAGACTCCAGAGGCGAAGGTTTGGTAGAGAAACATTGGACTGCCTCTTTCAACATCAGGAGGATAAAGGAGAGTGTGAAAGACAGGTCCCTGCAGGTGTAGATGCAGACAGGTGGACAGTCAGACATGCTTCCTGCGCTTCTGCTGCTCTGCGTGGCTCCAGGAGTTTGGGGCTCTGTACCTGGAGTGTTGGGGTATGGACGGACCCAGGACAGGCTCACTGAACCACTCTGCCCATCTCCATGTCAATGCGAGGAAGATGGTATCTTTGTCATGGTGGACTGCTCAGAGTCAGGACTATCATCGGTGCCGGCCGAGCTCAGCCCTCTCACCACTTACCTGTGAGTAACTCACCTCCTTTAGGCCTTTTCACTGTGTCCTCAGAGTTTCTCTGACCTGCATTATCCTTTTCTTGCTTCCCCACTTTGATACTCACCCCTAAACCATTTCACCTGATCCCTAAACTTTCCTTAGATCTCTAAACTTCCTGCACAACATGCTGCAACAACCACAAGTTCCAACTTATCAATCTTGATCATTAACACGTAATCAGGGTGTACGCTGTTGAGTTGTAGCCAGGATTCCTCTTCAAGCCATTTGAATGTGTGACCAGGAAGCAGCTTCAGCAGAACCTGCACGATCCAGAGGGGGCATGTGTGTGTGTGTGTGTGTGTGTGTGTGTGTGTGTGTGTGTGTGTGTGTGTGTGTGTTGACCAATATGGCAAACTTACCAGACCACTTCTTTTTGTATCAGGTTTCCCAGCGCCAACTGGAGACCCAGCTTGAGAGGGGGTGTGTGTGCGCATGCCTTTTGTGTACATGTTTTTCAGTTTGTGTATGTGTGTGAGCTGCAAGGACACAACAGGGGGCATATGTTTGTGTGTGTGTGTGTGTGTGTGTGTGTGTGAGATATATTAATGTTTTACGATTTCCTGATGCTTGTTGTAGGATAGAAACGGTTCTACAAAGTGAGACGGAGAAAACTTTCTAATCATGTATTTTGTTTTGACCCAATTTCCTCTTTTAGCGACTTAATTTGAATCAACTGAATCTGACTTACATTTGGTTAAAGCTGAAAGAAGTCTTCACTTTGTGTTGCATTCTGGCCTAATCTCAAAATTAAATTCAAAACCTCATTTACATCATTCATTGCCAACTTGAGTTCCAAGGGTTTAAGCTAACAGCCACCATGAATACATAAAGAGCTTTACAAGCAGGTTTCAACATATTTTATGTAAAAGAAGCAGGAGATCTTACAAGTTTCTTACACCACCCCGCTGCGGAGCACAGCCAGCTCCATGATTGCTTCACTGCCTCTGAGGACAGATTAGAAACACTTTGTGATACTGATATCGGAGTGATAGAAGTTGAATCCAGGAAACAGGGTGTGATGGAGCAGTTGCTCACTAGGGGCTCTACAAGTATTACAAGAGCGGAGGGACAGAATTCAGAGGGAGTGAGCAAAGACCGACAGTTTATGTAGCAAACGCTAAAAAGACATATAAAAGACAGCTCTACGTGAGGGATGCTGGACTTTGGATGTCATGGGACCCCTCCTTTCTGGATTTGACAGGGTTCGTTTGAAAGTTAAAACACATGTAGAGCTTATGGAGGTGAAATATGGTCTCGACTCCATCCAGGAATCATTCGACCTCTGAGAGCATCAGGAAGAAAACTCACAGTGCTCTCAGTGAGAGGTGAATCTGAGCTCCCTGCAAAAATAAAAAGAGTGATGACCTGAGACTCCCTCTGTGAAAGTCTACTCTCCCCTTAACTGCTCCACTCCAGCCACACACACACACAGATATACACACAAACACACATCACTCCCTGCAAACACAAGAGTAATTGCTCATTTCCCCTTGTTACCTAACAGTGGAACTGGACCAATTAGTGAGTTTGAGGGCTGATTAAGAATAAGATAAATATACTCAGCGACCAACCGCACACGCCCACACACACACAGAAACACACATAAACACATATTACTGCAGCGGGAGGAGGAGGAGGAGGAGGAGAGTGTGGGCCGGCAGGAAAGATGCCGCAACAAATTAAGATAGACGGAGGAGAATCACAGATTTCTCTGTTGGCCTTCAGATAAAAATCATCAAACACTAACGCAACAACCCCCCCTCCCTCCTTTAACTCTGCAAACACATCTACGCACACAGCACGCTACAGTGTCTCATTTCATCCTGGAGTATGAAAGGTTACAACAGCAGAGAGCCAGTCCAATCCCCACCAGGATCCGTCAAACTGTCCAGCACGCCCCGCTGTGCTATGGAGGCTGGATTAGGCTGCCGAGGTCACAGGGATTTGCTTGGGAACAGTCCACATTACAAACCACATCCACATAGCACTGTGAAAGTATATGACATCATTCAGCCGTGTCATCGGAGAGCTCTTCAAAGTGGGCAAAACTGTATGTGCTGCAGTGACCTGAAGAGCGAAGTGTTCACTTTACTTTTTAAAAGTTTTATACGCACATTTTGATGACTTCATTTCATAAGGTAAAAAAAAAAACTCAATAACTCGTCAGTAAACACTTCTGTATGACAACACTGAGGTGGATAGAGGTTCATTCTGCAAAGACACTCAGCTATGTGAAGGCTGCAGTGCTCAGAGCAGCTCTGCGCACAGTTGGTAGAGATTTATGGGAATAATCGTTTCCGTGGGCAACACATGAAATGAGCTGTCATGTGAGATGCTTTGAAAAGACCTTCTCTTTGATATCAGATTAGAGAGGAAAGACAGTGCCCAAGGGTGTGTGTGTCTGTATGTGTGTGTGAGTGTGTGAGTGCAATTGTGTTAATACGTGTTAAATTGAGAACACTGTGTACAGTATGTGTGTTAGGGGCCAGTGCTGTTTTATGTGTAGCTTTATGTGAGGCAACTTTTCATAAAAGATGGCCTCACCCTGAAAAATAAGTAGCTTGTGTGAGAGGAATGGTAGCTGGGAGCATGCATATCATTCAGCTGGCTCACAGACTTTGACATATTTGAAGCAAGTAGTCAACTGAAATGTAAAATTTATGCATGAAGATATGCAAGGATGACATATCAAATAAGAAAATAAGAGAAAAGGAGTGCTACCTGGACTTGACAGAGTATGTTTGAGGTGCTCTTTGGAAATGGAATCAAAAAGTCCAAGAAACAAAAAGAAGAGACTTCAAAGCGCTCTCTAAATTCTATTAAAATGCTTCATAAGGCTCATGAAGGCTTGATGACGGAACGTATCAAAGTTTGTTTTTAAGGTCTACATGACCATGCCTATATAATAAAGGCATTTTAATAGTATTTAGAGAGTGTCTTGGAGTGTCTTCTTTTTGTTTCTTGGACAACATATCAAATGTTGAGACTCAAAATAGAACATCAGTAAAAAACTAACAAACAAAAAAAAACGTGCTAATTTAGAATTAGATGCCAACAAAATGTATTAGAAAAGTTGTGACGTGGGCCAAAAAAATGTAAAATAAGATTCTCAAAAAAATCCTGTAGAGACTTCTCCCATCGATCAGGTTGAATTTGCAACAGGTTAATAACATGTAGGGATAGGTACTGAATTAGGTACTTTTATAGGTTCTTTTATAGGTACCGGAATTCTGTCTGTTGTACCAAGCACTGATTCATGTAAAACCAAAAGGTACCATGTATAGGTACCTAAACACATCCTTGTGACTGTGAGGGAGTGTAAGAGTAGGTGATTTTCCATGCTGGACATGAACACAGCATTGTTTATACACTGAGAAATAAATATGTTAAATTGACAAACTTGGAGATTTTATTATTAAATAAATTAACATTTATCACCACATAAACACAGAAAAGTACTGAAAATTAGTACAGTTGAGTACCGATACCAATTGCCAGTGAAAGGTACCCATCCCTAGTCACGTGACTAACTTTACAGGAAGACTCTCAGAAGTAACGGTAAGAAGCTGGTCAGTACTGAGGAACTTCCATTGCAAATAGTTCAAAAAGTTTAAGAATACTGCTCCCAAGCAAAAAAATGCAAACAATATTAGACATTCAGCATCTACCGCACACTTTAATAGGAAGACATCTGTGTGCAATCAAGACAAGGCTGAGAACCAATACTGGTCAACCATGGCTCTGTAGTGGACCTCACTGCATGGGCTGAGCCAAAGTTAAAAACTGGTCTGAAAAAAACCTGACATCAGTTTTTGTACATCATAAATGCTACGTCCAACTTTAAAACTCCTCAATGTGATGTCCTTACTCACTAAACGTTTTCTGGTCTTAAAAAAGGTGATGCACTACTATAGTAAAAATGTCCCCACCTCAGTGTCGAACTATTTTTGATTGAGTACAGCCTAAATGATTTAAAAACTGTTGAATTCTGTTTTAATTAACATTTTAAACAGCATCTTAACTTTTTGAAATTAGATTTGAATGTGCTTGGACTGTTTATAAGGTTGTCAGGTGTGTCAAACATCTCACACTTTCAGCAGTTCTCTTAAGTGCCTGTGTGCACTTGGAAAAGTGTGTGTGTGAGTGGTGTGTGTGTGTCTGAGGCTGGAGTTGAGCAGCGATTAGGTGATGCTTTGTGGTAGCGGTGAGCGAGCTTCTAACAGTGTTTTGGCCGAGGCCAGGAAACCACAGCTAGCACATTACCAGACAGAGGAAAACCAAGGGTTGTGTGAGAGCGTGCGTTGGTGTGCATGCATGTGTGTGTGTCCATGAAGACCACCCTGAGTGCAGAGGGATTTTTTTCTGGTCACTGGAGGTGAAGCAAGAAAGTTAGAAAAATGAAGACGTAAAGGATGAAAGAACAAGGCCAGAGTGGCCAGTGAATCACAAATTAATGTCAGAGAAAAATATAGAAAGAATTTTAGAGCAAACACACACACTTACTGTACATACACATGCAAGAGACAATATCCTGCCCCTGAAACAGTCGTGTGCGTGTCATTTAGCCATTATGTTGATGGATTGATTCCTATCATGAGAAACCGGGGGTCACACTGTAAACATCACGGCTGAGAAAAAGAAAGAGAAATTTTAAGAAAGGGGGGCCGGGCTGGGGATGAAACAGACAAAAATAAAGCACTGCACAGAAAAAACAAAAGTGTGTGTGTGTTTGTATGTGTACTGACAGCGGAGGGTCCTTCATACAGCAGCTATCGGCTCCAGCATCAGTGTCCTGGCTCCAGACGTCTATGCTAGCCCCCCGCCTCAACAACACCCCCCTCCCTTGTGCTCCCTGTCTGTCCTTCTTCCCCTAGCTATTCTCCTTTCCTCACCTGTTTCCTCCTAAGGATAGAACAGGACTCCATACATTAAGTGGCTGAGCAGGTGTGTGTGTGTGTGTGTGTGTGATTGTGTTGAGAGCAGGTGTTGAAGCAAGTCATGCAGCACTAAGTGTAAATGTGTGATCACTGATGTGCAATGTGTGTCTCGACAAATCAAACTGGATGCATGTAGCTGGAGGCAGAGTGAAAAAGTGCAGGGTGTGTCCCCAAAAACCAAATGGTGTAAATTTCTTCAAGGTGTGTGTGTGTGTGTGTGTGTGTGTGTGTGTGTGAGTGGTTTGCGAGGAGAGGCCTTGGCTCCAAGCCAACTAACTATCAGCTGTGATCAGTCGAGGAAAAGAGTTGCACACCTCAGGAAGTTAACATTGATGTATGCCACAGACAATCTTTTTGGCTTAAAACTGCACAAATAGGTGTTTCCACATGAATTAGCTCCTTCACAGATCCGTTTCTGAATCAGTTTGCTCACCCTGCCTTTTTCCTTTCCGCAAAACTTAAAATGTTTACCTCAATCTGTCAGTTCTTCAGCTCTCTACTCCCTAAACCCCAGAAGAAAAAGCCACTTGGGCCTGCAGCAGAAGTGATATTTATGCCAGAAGGGTGTTGAAGAGAGGGAAAAGGCAGTCAGCACCGGATAGAGCCATGGTTTGTGGTTTCCTGAGAGCAGCCCGGGAGGCTTTTAAATGTCGCTCAGGGACAGACGGCAGGTAGGCAGGTAGAAGGACAACAATAGAAACAATGAAAATTCCCTTGGGAGCTGCAGGCGGAGAAGACACAGAGGCCATAGTGTGCTCAGCCGCTCCATATCCTGTCCTTTAGAAAAAAAGTAGAAAGCAATCACGACACAAGATCTTGAGGGGAGCTAGGGTGGAGGAGCCGGAGGTTGGGGACGTAAAGTGGAGAATGTGTTTGGAGCATATGTGCACATGAGCCTTGCATGTGGATTGAACACAGCGGTGCTTGTTATTTGTTGGGGTCAAACCTATTTCCGAAGGCCGAGTATGTAAATCTGTGTGTTATGTGTGATGGCTGTGTGACATGAGTGTGTCTCAAGGGACCAGGAATGTGCTCCCTGTGACGTGTGGTTGAGGGGTGAAGGGCTGCCTCTAATTGAGAGGATTCAGAATGCCTGCATGGCCCAGATTCCTATTCAGCCCCTGTTCAACCCTGGGAATCCATGGGAATGTTTGGATGTTTGTGTGTGTGTTTGACTGTGTGTGCATGGATCTGTGCAAGTGCAGTAGCCCTCTCTTTTCCACTACAGAGAAGGCATTGTCTGATCCTGGGCCTGGCCACGACAAATGTCCCTAACTGCTCTGCTGCGTGCACATGCCTACGTGTAGACACTTACATATAGACTTGCATGCAATTTTTTTTTTTTAATGGGTGGATAACAGACTCAAGTTGGTGTTTTTTCTAAAATCCACTTTTACCAGAGAAATGCCCAAGTTTATGAAAATAATGATAGTTCAATGGATGTAAAGGTTGGTTGCTTCCATTATATTTACAGGAGAAGTAGTTTGGTTGACGGCGGCTGCTGTTAAAACTTTTGGTTGATGCCAAAAAGTCAATCTCACTTTTAAAGGGGGCACAATTTCATTATGTGTCTTCAGATCCTGTGATTTATGACAGATTGTTCAAGTATTTTTTCTCATTGTGTCTGAATCTTGTATTTGATTAATTAATTCTACGCCTTCTGCAGATCATGTAGCTTGAGTCCTTTGAGATTTACTCATGAAAGCCATTCATCTGAAATGTCCATTAAACAAGCATCTAAAGAGCTCAGGACTAGCGATGAACCCAATCCAAATTCAGAGAGGTGACTCATTTCTGTGGCACATAGGGATGGGTACCAAATTTGGTACTTTTATGGGTACCAACCAAATTCTGTCAAAAATACCGGTTACCAATTCATGTAAAACCAAAAGGTACCATGTTTTGGTACCTAAAAGCATCCTTGTGAGTGTAAGAGTAGACAATTCTCCATGCTGGACATGAACACAGCATTGTTAGGTTATATATAGAAGAATAAATATGTTAAATTGAACAACTTTATATTCAATTATTCAACAAATTGATACTTTTTACCAGATAAACACAAAAAAGTACTGAAATTGGTACCGTTGAGTACTGGTACAGATTGCCAGGTACCAGGCATCGGTACCGTATCATTTCAAATGTGAAAGGTACCCATCCCTAGTGGCACACACTTACAGGTAGTACAGTCCATATGATGAAAAGTGATCTTTTGGTCACTATGAAGTTTCAGTGGCAGACAAAGAGCACTAATGGAGTTGTAGTAACTTAGAAATAAGGAGCTGGAGAGATGCGTGCTGGAGCATCTCAATCTGAGCAAAAACAACAAAAAAAACCAAAACAACGACCTCTTTCTGAGACAATGAAAAAGCTCAAATCTTCCCAATTTGGGTACATACACCAGACCAGCCTCGGTTACAAGGACGCATGGGAAACAAAGCACTAATGGATAACTGATCAATTAGCCTGAAGCAGTCCTGATATTCTCTGTAAGTCACCTTGGTGCTTATCACCCAATGATTTTACAACATATTTTTATATATATTCATTCACAGACCACCCTCCTTGGGTAGAAAAACCTGGAATTCCAGGTAAATCATCAGAAAAATCACATCCTTAAGTGAGTTAGTGTTAGATTATAGCAAAAGAGAGATTAAAAATCCAAGGGGAAAACAGCAGGCACCATAAGGAGGTCACAATATTTCAAAAGTCTGACTTTGATAAAAGTTTACACTACAAAATTCAAGTTTGCTCTGGAAATTGAAGGAAATTTTTACACAAGTGTTGAGACTAGGACATAGTTCTCAGAGCTCCTCCCCCATCTGAGAAACGGGTCTGTCTGTCTCTGTCTGCCTATCTGTGTGATCGCTGGCCAGGCCTGCAGACTAAAGTGGCTCATGCAGGGCTGGCACTGTGCAGGTGATGACTAGTCAGAGGTAATGATACTTAATGCCCCATCCAGCAAAGCACACACACACACACACACACACACACACACACACACACACACACACACACACACACACACACACACAAAAGACCCCCATGTGCTCATTACAGGAAAGAAGACATGTTGCTCAAGACAGGCTGTACATACAAACGCACTTGGTTGCGCGCGCACACACACACACACACACACACACACACACACACACACACACACACACACACACACACACACACACACACATACTCACAGGCACATTGTGGCTTAATGATGGTTAATGCCCTATCCAATCCCACTGAGCAGCATCAAAGCGTCCCACAGAGCAGTGCTGATACAGCGATGCTAACAGGGATTAGGTTTAGAGAATGAACCACTGGGACAGGAGCTAGCTAGAGGGAACAAAAAAGCAATCACCGACACACTTAAATGTCACACACATGTGCATGCACACACACGCAGACACACACAGCGACGCTGAGGGTACAGCAGAGACGTATGTGTGTGTGTGAAGTGGAGGAGGAAATGTTGAAAACAGAAGGCAGAGATATTATTAGGGATTTCAGGACTCTTAATTCTGCGGGGTAAGGTGACCTGATCTGAACGTAGAAACAGCAGGCAGGTCAGGATGATGGCATGAGGTGGCGGTGTCATTCTAACGTAGACAGAACCCCACAGGTGTATTTTCAATCTGCGTAAAAGGAGGCTGGAAGGAACTCGGCCTCTCCAGAGCCTGCGCATCTGCAGCCAGACTCACTCACGTCTCTGTTACATGTCTGAGAAGCAGCAAAAGAGGAAATCTGGACTTTTTACATGCATGGCAAGACGCCAAACTAAATCTCTTTAAACCAACAGCAGCCACATGTCCTCATCGGTATGGGGTAAGATTTCATCAGGCGCTGATCTACGTTCAGGTTGAGACGCTATCCTCGGGTAGAGTTAAATATAAGGAGCAGATGAGCTGGTCGTAGATCTGCGAGCGCGGCAGTAAAGCAGGGAGCCAGGATTGGATTTGAACAGTCGTCTAACGAGATCCAGTGTCCTTCTGTTTCTGCCATTCAACCAAATGAAGTCATAATAGAGCCTGACACTAATACTCATCAGGTTTCATACACTATTGTATCCGCTGCCTCTAAATCAGTGAGCAGGAAGAACACCTCTGAGGAAGAGATATCTTTTCAGGATGTGTGGAAAAGTGGGGACACTTGTAACCCTTTTCCACATGTTGTTTCAGCAGATCTCAGAAACGTTTCCTTCCCATGGCATTGAGTATAAGCTTTCATTGAAAGGGATAGAAGGAAATGACACATACTGTCTTCAATATATGATGAGGGTCATGTATGAAAGTCTGACACACTAAACAACAGATGAGTGGATGAAATGGGCAGGGCTATGAATGCCTTTCTGCCCTCCACAGCTATGTCCTACCCACAACAGCTGCCTGTCAGCCCTGTCCACATGTTGCAGGCAGTTGTATGTTGTATAGCGGCGACTGTTCCAACACTTCCTGTTCCATTACTGAAGTGCTTGACCTTTCACCCCCCTCCCCTCTGTCTCATGACAGGGTGTGTGTGGGAGGACAGAGAGCGGACATAGAGTGTGTATGTGCACGTGTGTATGCGTGTGCATGGTGTTTCAGGGCATGAATAAGTCCCAGAGGGCATGAATATGTTTCCCATGACATGGCCTCAGACTAAACAGCCGCTCTCTCCACCCAGACATCCGCCTGTCATTCTCCCTCAAACCGCAGAGAGCGGAAAAGAGCACAAAACATGGGAACACAAACACACACACACACACACACACACACACACACACAAACACACACACACACACACACACACACACACACACACACACACACACACACACACACACACAGACGCATCTCCCTTTTCTGTCTCGTTATCTCCTCTTTTCTCTGCCTCCCTCTCTCCCTCTCTGCTCTTTTGTCGCAGAGTCCTCCCCGTGGCCCTCCTTGTCCAGGTGAAAGACTTCTCCGCGCCCTCCTCTCGCCCTTTGTGCCCCATGAATGAGAGAAAGGGAGAACAAGGGAGGGGATGATAAAGAGAGAGTGCCTTTGGACACAAAGGGCAGTGTACCCCTCCCAGGAAGTCTGGGAGGGAGGGAGAAAAAAAACATACATCTTTAGAGGAAGGAGGAGGGGAAGACAGCATTGTGCCCTCCTTCCTGACTCTTTGTGTGTGCTTGTGTGAGTGTGTGCTCGCCTGTGTGTGTCTGTGGAGGCTCATGTGTGACCATGAGAGAAACTGAATGCTAAAGCAGCCAGTCAGTCAATTCAGACCCAGAAAAAGCCAACACTTTGACCAAGCCCTCGCACACAAACACACACACACATTCAGCTCTCTGTGTCGCACACACACACACACTAAAGCACACAACCATTCAGGCCATCTTCAAGGCGGCACCCGAGCATTGACTACCAGTTGCATTGTGTGGAATAAAAGATCCCCTTTCATCGTGGCCTTAACTGTTTCAAAGAGCTAAGCGGAGAGGATCAGACCGGCTCATTCCGACTGAAGACATTACTGTCATAGTTACTGTAAAAGACAGCCAAGGTGTGGCTCAGGCTGCGCTAATGCACAGCTCCAGCCCTGCAGGCACAGCTCTGCTTGTTGATTTCCACTACAGATCTATTACTCTAATGTTCCTCACAGATAAGCCGCCTTCAAAGGTGCAGAGCTTACCGCCATTATTGGCTGTTTGTTTGGTAAGCGTCTCCATCTGAGAGAAAAAGAGGGGGGATTGGCAGGGAAGCAAATCGAAAAAAAAAAGAGGGAGTAAAAGAAAGAGGAAGTTAGGGGGAAGACTCAGGAGTACTGCGCTTAAGACGTGAGATCTGTGTGTCGGTAAAATAGAGATTCATGTAAAATAAATCCCTCTTGAGGTGAACAATGTAAGCCGGTGGTGTTTACATGCTTCTGCCTGCATTGTTATGTTCCATACCTGCATGCAATTTTATGCTCAAGCAGCAGACCAGAAACTTTTCCTTTGAGTTTCTCTTTCTTTGACTCCAGGACAAAAGAATTCTCCAAAGTGAAATGTATCAAGTCATCTCCCCTCAGTCTGCTTTGTCTGACTGGCACATTTTACCATTCATGACAGAAACAGACACCTGACGGCTATCACATCTGCCCTGCTCTGACTGAGGGTATATTCACTCACCAGGGTGGTCCACCATCACTCCAACAATGGCCACCTTAAGCTTGGAGTGTGTATGACTGCCAGCAGATGGATGTGTGTGTGTGTACGCCCATGAATGTAAACAGGGGTGTTTCTCATATGATGTGGCCACTTGTTTTGCTGCGCCAAATCACCGGCTCTTGTCAGAAAAGCTTCCAGTTTGAAATCGGCAACAGCGGCGCTGGGGGCTCATTGACACCCACACACACGGCCTTTGATCGGAGAGCTGATAACATACTTCAGTAGTTCTGATGACGGCGAAGAGGGAATATGATAAATCACATTATTGTTACTCCTGGACTGTGTAACTCTATGCTCCAGTGGAAATCTGAAACAGAGATGTGGAGAGAAAGGGCCAAGGCCAATGAATGGAAATGTACCTCTGTCTCTTCATGCTTCCGTTCCCCCCTTAAGACAAGCTCCTTGCCATGGTTACTCTATCAATCACAGCATAAAGCAGTCAAATATCCAGTGCTCTACCTTTCTTCTTGTGCCAAACCTTCCTCGCTTACATTCACATGCACGCAAGCGTGTACACACTTTGAAGGGGAAAGACGAAATGATCTATCAGAGTGAGTTGTGTGTCTGCATATTGTGGAACAATGGAAAATATCAGTTTCTTCTAGCTACTCGAGTTGCTGCGATATTAGCCACTTTTTACCCATGCTACTGTGCTTGAAAACACAGATTACATGTGTGCACATGAAAATCTAATCCTCTTTCAGGGAAGCAGAAAGAGATCACTGGGGGGCCTTGTCAGTCACTCTGCAGGTTCAGAGCAGGGGGAGATGAAAAGGACGGTTGCGATGCATGTTTGAGTATGTGTTTGTTGAGGAATGAGTGTGGGTCTCTCTGTCTGCATCCTCTACTCAGAAGACTTTAGATTTTCATTATAGAGGAAAAGAGGTGTCCTTAAAAGTAGGGTCTGCAGGAATTTTTGTTACTTGTTCGTAAACGCAACATTCAAACTGGGCTCCTCCTCCTTGGCTCAGTGCCAGCAGCAGCGCACACCCACAGCCTCTCATAATGACTACATTTAACACATTCACTAGCCCTGCAACCACTTGTAGCATCCAGTTCTACGTGGGAGAGACTCGATAGCCGTGCACTTGACTTTCCATGTTAGCACAAGCTAATCACGGGTATTTGACACATACCTGTTTAGCAGAAAGCTAACCCGTGCTGCTCTCCAAGTGTCTGAAAGTGAGTTAAAGTCAAGTCAAGCTTCCCTATCATTTAGTAGAAAGCTTTATCTGTTTGGCGTTTAGTTTCACTTTGGTAGTGCTTTTCTTGCTCTGTGCTACGTTCACTTTCGTGGCGGCCCGGGGTAGCTTATTCCACTTATTCGGTATACAACATGCAAAGTCAGTTGCGCGCCCGGCGAGCTGCAATTGGCTGATGAAAGCATGCCCAGAAACATCCAAAAACAACCAAAACATCAACATGCAGGCTGAGTAGGGGGTTTCAGGTTGACACTGACACTGGCACATGTGTATAGCGGCTCAGAAGTGATTGAGCAGGATCATTCCTGTGAAAGATGACATTTAATTTTTTTTGGGGAAACCCTTCAGACTCTACCTTTAATGTCCTAACTGGAGATGTTTTGTCCTGCTTCTTCCTAACACTCGATAGCCAAGCTAGGACAGGAAATCTCTCCATTACTACTATTCGCTTATGAAAAAAGGAAAAAAAAGGACTCCTTCACTCTCTCCTCCACACAGCGTTTCATTTCCCTGCCCCAGCAGCAGCCATGTATGATGTGGTGAAAGCCCGACCAGGATCTGTACCCACCACATCTGCAGGCTCACTGGGAAACAATAGGGGTGTGAAAATGAGCGACAGACATCTTACCACACACACCGCAGGCACCTATAAATGGAAAAGTATTGTACTGCACACACAGGCACAGATACTGCCACACACACACTCGCACTCGGTTTCCCTCTGGCTCACACACATTTGAGTTGTTCATAAAATGAGAACACAGGAACACAAATTCTAATTGTGAGACTCTCATTCGCTGCTCAGCCCGCAGAGGCTTTAAGCGCTCTCCTTCTCATTTCTTCTGCAGCCATTTATTTGCGCTGAAAATATCTGCACATCACCGCGCCAGCCGACACAATGCACATGTGGTAGTCATCAATCATAATTATCATGGTTTAAAAAAGCCACAGCTGTTATTTGATTTTAAAAACAAGCCATAGCACAGCGCCTTCCAACGATACGTCAAGTTGTCAGCGGAGGCCTTGGCCTGCACAGCAGAAATGTCTCTCTCCCTCTCTCTCCGGCTTCCCAATGAGCTGGTTGGAGAGCACAGCCGAGCGGAGCTGCATTCAACCTTTCCCCATGACTCACCACTGTGTGTCTTTATTTTTAAACATTTTCTCTCTCCATTTCTGCCTGTTTATTCTGTCTGAGTGAGTCCACTGTTATGGACTTCACACAACGTTTGTTTATGGCCTTTTTAATCAGGACCAGATAACGCTGATTTGTCTCGATCCGTGGATGCGTCCCCAGAAGCTGCTGATGTGTGTTGTGTGTGTGTGTGCTGCTACACTTTATTTACCCAAATATAATGTTCTATCAAATATCGTTTCAGTAGATTATTAATTTACAAAAATAAAAAAGATAAATGTGTCGTGTTGACAAGACTGCATGGGGTGACATTGTGCTCCCTGGTTTGAGCATGATGTCACCCACTTCTGATTATGTCAGCTGCTTTGCTGTTTCTGCTGGCTGTTTAATCTCCATGGAAACTTTTGTTATCACTTATATTTACCTCTGAGTTTAATCAAGCGATAGTGCATTACACTTGTTGTATTCATTCCCAAATTACTGCCTGGAGCAAGAGCAGCTTGTGCCAGAAATGGGACAAACATGCAGCACATGGTTCACATGACATCAGAGGAGCAATTTTGTTAAGTGGGAGGTCCAATGAGGGCATGCCATGTCTGCAATTATTTGTTGATTTGCTGAAATGCCTCCAAACTGAATTAGTTAAGCTGTAATAAATAGTCGCACTGTTATTTTGTAGGGCTACGATTTGTTTGTTCACCTCTGTGACACTCTTGCATCTTTTAAATTTTCTACATAAACTGAAGGCTACTAAAACATAATTTAATTCTGCTAGCATACATAAGGCCATATTACTTAAAGGTACAATACCAGTTTTACTGTTATCACACTTCTACATTCAACTCTTTACATCAAGTGATTCCATTGGGCTCAGGGGGAATGATGAAATGTCTAAACCAATTGGCAACCACAACTGGTTTCAAATACATTTCTAAACATACTGAACAAACAACTGTCAGAAGTTGGCAGAGATTTTCATATAAGTCAAAGCTACCAAATGTCAGGATCAGCAGCCCTCCACATATTTCTGTTCTACAACAGTGCTGTCATGCAGCTCCCGCCCAGGCGTCATAGTGGTGTCCTTGGGCATGATTTCACATCAGTATTGCAAGACAGCCCACCTACTGCCATGATCCAGAGGAACCTATGAAACAAGGAACATCAGGGACTCCAGAAAGATATGTAGTTAGTTGATATAATGGGATGTGAGAACTTGTAGATATGGATGGATGGATATGATGGATAAATAGAGGAGAGAGAAACAGGAGCTCAGTTTGTCACTGCCACCTGGCAGTCTACTCCTCCAGCTAAATAACTACGAGCTGGTCCAGGCCTGACCCAGCCCTTACTGTCCTCCTCTCCTCAAGACCCTGATTGGTAGATGATACCAAGAGGGAGGAGCCTAAGAGCTAAAGGCTTGACCTCCCATACTACTTTTTGAGACTTTAAAGTATGGTCTGCAGACATTTTTATTACTTGATAGTAAACTCAACAGTCAAACTTGGCTCCTCCTCCTTGGCTCAGTGCCAGCAGCAGCGCACACCCACTGCCTCTGTCCGTCACTACATCAATACATTCAGTAGCCCAGCAATCACCTTTACTATCCAGTTCTATGTGGGAGAGACTCGTCTTTCCATGTAAGCACAAGCTAACCACTGGGCTATTTGACCAATACCAACTCGTGCCAGTCTTTGTCCCGTGCTGCTTTATCTGTTTGGCGTTTTGTTTCATTTTGGTTGTGTGTTTCTTGCTCTGTGTTATGTCCATTAATGTAGCTGCTCTGATCAGCTTCCACTCGCTAATCAACATGCAAAGTCATGTGCATGCTGGGTGGGCTGTGATTGGCTGATGTAATTATGCTTACTCCCGCCCAGAAATTTCCAGGTACAACCAAAACATCAACATACAGGCAGGGGAGGGGGTTGAGGCAGACACAGACACTGGCACACGTGTAAAGAGGCCCAGAAGTGACTATTGGGCAGGATTATTCTTGTAAAAGTTGACATTTCATTTTTTTGGGGGGGAAAATTCTGCAGACTCTACCTTTTATGTATGGTTAGTAGGCCTGTCAGTTGGAGCACAGTGTTCCAGAGGGGTAAAAGAGTACTTTGAGCTGAACACACAGCAAAGACTAAAAATACTCCCTAATGCTCCAAGTAATCACCCCTGTAATGTCTCTGTTGCCGCCTCTAATGCTGGCGTCCATACAGTATCATGTATTGAACTGGCCAAGGACATTTTATGTGCGCTTGTCAAGGAGGACCACTCATCTTCAGAGACCTGTTGGCAAAAGTATTTTGAGCAAACTTAGTATGTAGAATGTATACTGAATTATATTCATCTCAGCAATCTGACTGGACAACTTATTTTACCTGTTCCCACCTTAAGAGGAAGCATCCTTCAGTCTATGTGTCCCGGAGTAACACCTTGAACTTGGCTCTCTGCAGTCAGACCTCCCAGGAGGGGTCGTCTGTAATAGGAAATTCCCATGCCGGGAAACTAACATGCCATTATTATGTTTTCATAGGGAAAATATTCAATGTCAGCAGAGGCTGCAAAAAGGCTCCATAATTATGTGACCTACAAATTCGCATGGAGAAAGGACACACTTAACATTTGAAGCACATCCCAGATGTTAAACACACCTCGTCCTCATCCATTATAACAGAGGCAGACCACATCCTCGCGTCCTGTGCTAAATGTTATTCTTGACAGGGCACCAAACTGTTGGCACACTTAATTTGTCTTCTAACAACTACTAAACGTGCTCAATTTGGTGAACCAGAGTACTGCCATGCAGCTTTTTTTCCACATCTCCCCTGGAAGCTGAATAAGGATCATGCCCGGGGATAAATTCATCCAGCCCCCTGTTGGCTTGGCTGACTTCACAAACAAACAACCAGTGTGTCAAAACTCCACACTGCGAAGGGCTTCTGAGAGCACAGTTTACACTTGCTAGCCCGGTGGTCTGGCTTTATGAGCAATGGTTAGTGTCATACACCCACATGGACACACGCACACCCAAGCCTCACTCTGAAGACTCATGCGAGACCCCAAGGGCAGTGAAAGCGAATAAGGGGTGACGTAACACCTCCTTTCTTTCATTGTGTTTATCAAAGATATGACCTTACATGACTGGGGCCACAAGGTTATGTATGTTTTCTACCAGAGGCTGACACATTAGTTGTCCTCATTCTCTCCAAGGTGCTAAACAACATTTGTGTGTTAAAGTGCACGTGTGCATGTATTTGAGCATCTTGCACCTCTCCCTCCCTTGACCACATTGCAGCTGCGTCAACACTCAACCCCTTCCACACCCTTTCATGACAGAGTGTGTCAGAGATGCAGAGAAATAGTGTCTCTATGGAAAGGCGGTGAACAAAGGCGGAGGGAGGCTGTCTCTAGAGAAACCTGAGGAAGAGAAAGAAGAGGGGAGACGATGATAGAGGGGAAGATAGACACAAAGGGACACTGAAGGGTCAGATCCTAGAGAAGGTAGAGTGAGACATCTGGAAAAGAGAAAGAGTAACTGGGACGAGGAGGAAATTACATCTGCCCAACGATGATTCATTGGGGAAAATTCTCGTCTCCATCTCCCTCTCCTCCCTCTTGTCCTACAACCTCTCTACCTAACCCTCTAACCTCTCTCTGTGTACCACTCCCCACTTCATTGATTGATCGCCAAGTTAACAATGTTCCATCTGCAGATTAACATGTCTCGAGGATCTTCAAAGACAATCGATGACATAAACATTGACTGACACTTTTCTGTCCCTCTGTTTTCTTCCATTCTCTCCAGGGATCTGAGTATGAACAACATCAGTGAGATCCAGCCCAGAGCTTTCCACCGACTGCACCTGTTATCAGAACTGTAAGTAGAAAATTGCTCAACTCACATCCAGTCTTCAAAACTTTGTCGCCACAACTTTGGCAGGACAAGAAACAGTGATTCCCTAAGCTGCTGATACGAGCACAGCTCAGTGATGGGGATTGATGACTGTAGCCCGCCTCCAATCTCTCCCACCAAGAAACTGCCTGCAGCAATAAGCAAGCCCATCCAGGGATGGCTGCACAAAAGAGGGAGGTGAAGGGAACCTGATACTCACTCAGAGAGTGGATATATGGTCCTTCAAGTGTTTGGAGAACAGGTTCTGTGCACAGCATCCAAGCCGCTGCTTTTTTTTTGCCCTCTTTGACTCTGTTTCAGCTGGACAACTCAGCAAGAGCCATACACACGTAGACAGAGGTTCTGCCAAGACAAGCAACACACAGCAGGGGAACTTCAGGACAGAATTGTATAGGTTACATTCTTGTTTGTTGTTTGAGTTATAGGTACTGTGTTATTTGCAATTAATATTTCCTGAGAGGAGAAGACAAAACAAGAAACGTTCTTCTTTCTGCTGCTTTTCATTCATATTTATTGATTTCCATTTTATGTATGAAATGTTTTATTGTCCTGGTGGAATGTAATAAAAAGTCAAACAAAAAAACAAAAACAATCAGGTATCATAGGATATGTTTGGATATTGGTGCCAATACACTTAAAAATTGAATGTCATGACATACTGCGTTTTATATACTTCTCATACGGATATGTTTTCACACAGAGGTTTCCTATATCAACTTAAATAATATGTAAAACAAAGAAAACAAGACTTGAGAGTTGGATTTCAGCCTTTTTCCCAAGTGCCTTGCCTTGCAACTTTAGGCAGTGCTTCACACAGCAGAGGGTTTTGGTTTCACCCATGCAAGGCTGATGAAAACACACACGCTGCAGTTAAACCACTAAAATTTTTAGAGCATGTTTCTGGTCGATCTGGCAAATATTTGATTCGACCACTCAGCAGAACTAGGCTAAGTCTCAGTTTGACAAAGGCTGCCATGAGATTTGGCCTCAGGGTGAGAATGTGTGTGTAAGCGTGTAGAAACTCATGGGGGCTTATGTTTGTATGTCAGCCCTCACCTGATTCATTTACTTCTGAAGCCTGCACTTTTTGTGTATGTGGGTCTTTGTGCGTGTGCATGGGCTGTTTGACTCAAAACATTGGTTTTGAGTCACGGTCAAACTGGATTCAAAGAACAGATCTCAGCTGAACAATTGCATTTTTTAAAATTTTGCATTATGCAAGTTTGTTCTGAGATTTATCGCCAGTTATGAAACTGCTGAGCTGAACTTTTCACGACATGAAACAGTATAAGACAGGTCTCTAATAGTGTAATAATCAGAACCACACAGTGCAGAGAGATGCTGAACATCAAAGCTGACATTTCCCTGCATCGGGAAAAGGCAAGCTGGGGTCTTGGACACACTGCAGCGTGCACCTGCAGTGCTCGTCCAGAGACAATCCTTCGGATGTTTTATGACCCTGTTGATCTTGCTTCCTCTGTATTGCTCTCATGTTCTGACACTTTATGGAGATGTTCTGTTGCTTTGTAACTCTTCCAAGGAAAATGTTTCTGCCCTACAGCCAATTTTTATAGGCCATTGACCATTTCTGGAAATATACTGAGCTGATAATGATGTTCCAAGGCAGGGAGAAGCACATTTCTGACATTCACTCCTGTCTAGATGGTTTAGAAGGATGAAGAATATCAGAATATGGTGAACACATTATAATTATAACAGTTTGAAGCGCTTACAAAACCAACTGAGACTCCAAACACAAACATGGAGGGTTTGAGAGCCAGAGTGTTTGATGTGGGTCTACAGCACTTGTTGCTAGCTCAGGAAGAGGCTAGGGCCAGGCAAGTTGTGACTGGTAGAGTGATAAATTGTTTGATGTTGGGCTCTACCTCCCTGCCTCCCTCTTCCTCACTCTGTCTCTCCCTCTCCAATCAAATTCATTTCTACAGACCAAATCTTCATTTTACTGCAGGCTACTGCAAGCTGCCTTTGATAGTTTTCCTCTTATTGGCTCTCTCCACATTCTTGGAAAGCTAAACAAACCTGCTCATGGCAAGATGTCCTGCTTTCATCCTCTTTTACACTATTGGGAGGAGAGGGAATAAAATCTTATGAGCCACTTACAGACAATCCTCCTGAAGCTCTTAAACTATATCATGCTGCCTCTTATCTGTTTGCTCAGCTCTGTAAGTTCAAACGGCTCATCCCTTTGAACCTTGTATGATGTGATTGAATTTATTCATAAAGCAGGGAGCACACCTCTCTTTGATTCACTGCGGCATTAATATTGATAATAAGGTGTAGGTGTAATTGTCCCACCCTCCAGCCCTTTCTCTACCAACGACTTCTCATTTCTAAATCTTGTTCTATTGATCTCAGATCCCTCTCATTAAGCCTTCATTTAGTGCTTTGATGAGTAAAATTGCTATTAACTTAAACCCAAAAATCTGCACGCAAGTGTCAGTCAGCTGAGTATAAAGAGGGAGGCAGACTGCTTGTCTTTCAGTTAATGAAAGGGCAGCAATGCCCACACTGCGACTCTTAGGCTGGTTACTCATCTACCTGGCATATCAAAGGCAGCCACTTTTCAAATCTGCTGCTCTTTTATTGAGGATGTGCCATCCATTTCTGATCCGGTTACAACTTGGACCAAGAACACGGTTAGCGGTGAAATTGTCTCCTCAGAAGCCTTTCTTTGAAAGCCACTTTGGATGGCAATAATGCTTCCTGCCTATCATGAGTAGCAGAGCCATGCTGCTTGTTGCCTCTGGAGATCCTGTTTCACTTTGCCTTTTTCTTTGTACCTTCTTTGTATGACAGGCCATTTGGGTTGAGTCTTTCATGCTCATCATTTCATTATCTGGACTGATCACTCACCTGAGAAACTCTGAACCTGAAAGTAACTGTTGGCAGATGAAGACTGAGATTGAAAATTTGATTTTGTCTTCGGCAGCCTTGATTATCCACGTTTGCCTGGGCTTCTCCGGCTCATCACAAAAATTAAATCTGAATGTATAAGAAGAAAAATGTTGATGGGAGACCTGTGCTGCTCTGCCTGCCTTCCACTCTGATAAGACTGTCTGCTGATAGACCAGCAGTTTGACGTAGGAGAGGGTTACAAAATTGTCCAGGTGCCTCTCGCAGCTGGGACAATCTAGGTCAATTAAAACTTTTCCTTCTAGCTTTGCCAACGCAGTGATTTTGTCTGCTTGTCTCTTCTCCCCCATAAACACATGCCCACATGTTTCAGCGCACACACACCCACATCTATATTTTACCAATCATTTCAGAGGTTAACGTCAGGTTAAGTGGTTGACCCTCAGGCTGGACCTCTGAACACAAGGAGGGATAACATTTCTATTGATGGAGCGAGGGTGAAGAAGGTCATACATGCACATGTACTTGCAGACACACCCTCACACAAAGCGCCCTCTCTCTGATAAGGCCTGTTTCTCCTCTCCTTTTCTCTTTCATCATCTACTTATCAACTTTCCTGGGTTCTGCTACCACTATGATCTCCTACCACTGCGTGAGATAGTATTCCAAAATGTGATGCTGTGTTTGCCGTCTAGGTCTTTAATCCCTTTTTTATGTTTGTTATCTTGAGGCAATAGGACATGGTGATACACGGGATAATCTGCAGTTGGCATGCTTCAGTAAAGCCCTCACTGATCAGCTCTGATAGCAGCATCGTCTCAGCCCTCCTGCGACTCCCCCATACGTCTGTGCTGCATCGTCGGCCTTCTGTTACTCCATATATGAATCATTTCAATAGAGCTGAATAATGCTGAGGTGGAATTTTTATCGACACAGCGAGGGCCAAGAAAAATTCTGACTATCCCCAAATCAAATTAAAAGAAAAAGCAGTCGGAGCCATGGTTTGACAAGAGCGAGGCGCCTTTCATCAGAGCGAGATTGATGTGGAACAACTAGGAGGTTAAATGCAGAACTCTCACTCACTCGTACTATCATTTACTCACACATTCACGCATAAACACACACTGATATCATGGAAACAGTTGGTCACTGGTAACCACTGGTGCTAAGTTGATGTCTATCAAGAGGGTCTGAACATTTCTCTCCTTTTTCATTATCCATCCTCACTTTAGACATAATTATCCATTTGACAAATGAAGTCGGCAAAAAGAGGCATGATTCCAGTCTAAAGCCGTTTTGGCTCATGTGGTGCGACTAATGGAGAAAGGCTGGTTGGCAACAGGAGATGCACATCAGACCATAGCCTTAAATACCATGTTTGTTTTCTGAAACTCTAAATCACGACTCATTCTCAAACCATAAGTTAAAAGTCATTTGTCTTTCTTCTGAGCTCTCTATATTTTTTCTCCCTGTCATGGGTCTGAAACTGCACATTGTGCTTGAACAGAAACCAAAAAAGAGGAACTTGGGGGGCTTTGCAGCACGAGGCTTAGATCTATTTTACTGGTGTCAGGACCTCAGTAAGGCCCACTGAAACAGTTACCTCTGGAAAGCAGCTATTTTAATGGTCCCTAGTGACATGCTTGGGCAAGAGCAGGAACTGAAATATTATTGAAGAAGCAGTCCTAACGTCCTCCTTAGGACGGCAAATGGGGAGGAAGTAAAAACTATACCTAAGAGGAAAACCACTTCAGCTTGAAATAAAAATGCTCGTTGGAATTTGTTGGGTCAAAAAGCTGCGGTCACTGCAGATAAACACCCCGCCATCCATTTTGGTGAAGTATTTATTGAGACATGTGGCCCACTCAAAGTCTGTTTGAATGAGGTTTGATTGTGGTTTGAGGGGCAGAACTCAATGGCTCCACAATAACTTGGATGATGATCAGACCTTTTGTGTACCAGAATGAAAACGTGCATGCATCTCTGTGTATGCATGTGTTTCATAAATACAAGCTCTGTGAGACTTCAAAACTGGGCTGAGTGTGAGATTTGGCAGGCGTAGGCAGTTTTGTGTGGTTTGCCACTGCACAGTAATAAGACTGAGACATATTGACATGAATATCAGATGTCTGAGGGAGTTTGTTGAGAGCTGTCATCCATTTTCATCTGGATGACGGAGCCTTGGAGAGGCAGGCAGAACTATTTTAATATCCTGGCGCTGGTGAAACAACTCAGCTAGAGGCAGTCCACCAAGAAAAAAGCCGAAATGTCAGCCTGATGTCACCTGTAGAGCAATGGTGTGAAAAGGACGATGCCAATGAGTAACTCTTAGCCTGTGTGTGTTTAATATAAGTGGGTGGTCTCGAGCTGTGAAGCCTAAATCTGTGTTTAAACTGTGCTTCCAGCTCATGACCTTGAGAGTTCCTCTGTTGGACTGAATGTTATTTATTTGGACATCTTATACACACTCACAAATGACCATTAGGTGCTGTGTTTGATAAACAAACTGATTGGATTGCTTGTGTGAATGTGTGTGGTTTCTCTCGCTCGCTGTCCTCAAGGCCCCTCAGAATGGACCAATTTACCTCAAGGACATGGAAAATAGCACACACATTCGCACTTAAAACATGCACTCGCTCATGTCTCTGTCCATAGTATATTTCAATTCAAACACACCCATAAACACACACATGCACATGCACAGGCAAATAAACTTTCGGTCTGCACTTGTTGACCCAATCGCAGTCTAATCCAATTCAGTCTTTACTCACTCATCAGAGCTCCGAGGATTGGTTAAAGTTTCAGAGTGTGCGTTGGGCCAATAGCAACCACATTGAAGGGAATAGAATATTGTTATTTGCATACTGCCCTAACAATAACCCCAAAGCAGGAACTTGAGAATGAAGTCATATCACAGCTCATTCCAAAAATGTGGAATGAAGCAAAAGGCAATACTTCTCATATGACAGCAGTAAATTTTTATATGTATGTTCTTATATTTCATTCTGCACCTTAAAATTTTTATTTCTGGGTTTTTGATCTCTGTGTTTCTGTCCTAGGCGTATCTCAGGGAACCAGCTGAGGTATATCCCTGGCCGTGCTCTCGAGGGTCTCCACAACCTCAAAGTTCTGTGAGTAAACTCTTTCTCACTCCCACCCAGGTGGGTTGTTCCGCTGCAGCATTCTGGGGTGACAGAGTTGTGCTCCTGCCCTGAATAAAACACAAAGGCCACGCATCATTAACTGCAGTTAAAGTTTATGGGCTAGGGGAGACCTGCCCTGCTTGCTGTTCCTTCATTCCTAAACAAGCCCTGTTTCAGTTGCAAGTATGCACACACACATACATATCCGCACAAACACAGGTGTAATGCGGGGACCTCCCAGTCACACCACCCACCGAGATTACAGCAAGTGACAAAAAATCACCTCAAAATGGTTTCAAAGCTGTTTTCTCAACACCCCATTTCTCCTAGTGTTCATAGCCCTGTGATTCATGGCCACCAATCATTAGCACTGCCGTGGAGTGTAAAAAAGTGCAGAGCAGCCATAAAAACCACAGTCCTTTCTCAGCTGTGAGTGCAGCATCTAATGACTTGTAACCATATTTCCAGTAGGTGCAAGACAGGGGTATTAGAAAGGTTTTCATCAGCCTTGGCAACTGGCTCAATTTGTTTTGCACCCTAGCTGAGAAAAGTTTGGGAAGCTTTGCCATTGAACACAAACTTAGCTTGAGAACTGTGGTTTGTAATTTGAGGTTATCTGGGGGATTACCAGGAACACAATTTATTCTTCCTTCACCTTGTGTTGTGAACCTGACAGAGACAGCATGAATAAACCAGCCATGAATCCCAGTCTATTATGTCATTACTGCAGAAGGACACACATATCCTGGATTTATACAAGCCTGCAGGCATTCACGCTTCATGCAATAACACTGCCTCAAACTTTAGACTAACTCTTTGACCTCTGAGCTGCTGAGCTGTTGGTTTCCTTCCTCCATGTATTAGTTAAAGTCAGAAACAAATGGACCACTGACCTTGTGTGGGGTGACAGCAGCTCCCTGCTGACTCTCACTCAAACACACTCACACATGCAGAGAAGGTTACACACTCAGAGTGGAGTTCAGCAAAGCTCCCTGTAGGGTTGTTTCTTTTGAAACAGGAAAAGACTTAATACTAAGTATTTATCATGGCATCATCATCCCTGTGGAAACATTCCCCTGATCCTCTCAAACCTGAGCAGTTTTTTTTTTTTCAGCACTGAAGTCATCATGATTTACAGAGGAGAGTATTGTGAAACACCACAGTTTGAAAGCCTGAGACGCACAGTTGTTTTGATAAACACAGAAAATGCATTTGCTCATTACATCTCAAGGTATCTTGAATGAACTCTAACCCTAACATTAAAACATCACTTGTAGCTGAGTATGTAATTTTCGCCTACCTAGTTCTGTAGCATAAGGCTAATGATGTGGCTGATGATTTTAATCTGAGCTCCTCACTCTCATGTTCACTAAGACTATTTATTGTGTTACATAATGACACATTGGATGCATAACAGAGCAACCGATGATAAACTAGGGACTATACCATGCATGAACGTTGGTCGGCAGATCATGGTAAAACTTATAAGAGGGAGAAAAAGACAGAGAAAGCAAATCACGGAGAGGAAAGAGAGCTATTGTTTGCTCTACATTTCCTCCTCGCTTTTTGCTCCATTCTTCTAAGAATGACATCAGCAGCCCACCCAAGGAGCCTCTCTTTCCTTCAACCCTTCATTCTCTGCTCCTCTTCAAGCTTTCACTGGCCCTTTTTTACTCCTTGAGTCAGATTTCCCCTCACGATGGAATTATTTGTTCTGCTTGATGTATCCTCACGCACGGCACCGATACTGTACTGCTGTAACCAAATTATCCTTTTCTCTTTCAGGATGCTTCAAAACAACCAACTGGAGAGACTTCCCGATGATGCTCCATGGGATTTACCCAACCTACTGTCCCTGTGAGTGTCTCCCTATCACACACACACACACACACACACACAGAGCTGCATTATTCATGCTTCACTACCTCATCCAGCGGGGATACTGAAAACATCCTCAGCCCACCCACACATCTCAGTTCTGACCGCAATGCAGGTATAGAGTACCACTGACATATTACAGACCGTACAGCATGTAGTGCTGCTCTCCCTGATGGTAAAGAGTCACAGCCTGGCTGTGTCAGTGTACTTCATAGTAGCATCTGGAAGCCATGAGGGAAACAGCAGACACTGCAGGCCAGAGAGAGCATCTCCAATGAGCTGTGAAACAACCCCATTTTCCATCAATTCCCCTTCTCTTCCTCCTCCGCTCTTCTCCCACCACCCACACCGCTATCCCCCTGGCTAATGAGAGTGTTTGGTGGCATAATTGACTCATCTGTGGGGTCGGTCGGTGTATGAGTGTATGTGTGTGTGTCAGTGTGTGACAGTTTCCATGTTAAGCAGATGCACAAGCTCATCTGTTATTCCATCCCTCCCAGCTCTGTCTGCGCTGCATCCATACTCCACATCCTTGCCCTCCAAATTAATAACTCTAAACATCCTCAGCCGTTTCCTCCAGCGCACAGACACTAAAATTTCAGGAGTTATGACCCAGAAGGAGTATGCACAAGTAACTCCTCTACCACCTACAGAGTTTCCCTTTCTGCTATGAAACAGATCTGCTCTCCTTTAACTCAGCCCGGTGCATCCACAAACTGTATCTGCAGGCACCATAGCTCAGGATGTGTGTGTCGACGTCCCACCTCTAAATTTTAAATCATGGTGATGTCTCTATGTCTTCCATTTATGTGTGTGCGCGCAACTGTGGGTGTGTGTGTGGTCTTTTCACATAGAGATGATCTCAAGTGCTGAGAAAACACACACACACACACGCACACACACACAGGCAGAGCTAGTGTATAGAAACGCACCTTGTCATTAGAGTAATGATAAGCCCAGCGGAGAAAGATTACTGGAAAGGCTTTGGAGAGTGAAGCTTGTCGGCGCCTCTCACCAACATTAAACACAACAGGTAAAAAGAAAGACAGACTTTATCTCAGACAGCACATGGCTTTTAAATTGGTATAAACTTTCAAAGGAGGCTTTCATCCAAAATGAATCATGTCTTAATCTTGGACATGAATCCTTTTGTCAGCAGAGAACTGAAACTGAGTCAACAAATTTGTCTCAGAGTTTGGAGCAGGCTAATTACAACACACACACCGAGTGCTGTTGCTTACTTTGGTGCCATCTTGAACAGACTTTTAGGTCCCAACAAGCACGAGCAACCCCACTGTAATCTCCACTGATGAGCTCCACAAGCCACATTTATCAACATCACTCTGCTTTTCACAGATTTGATTCACTGGCGGTAAAACATGGTCCTCTAAGTTCTCTGTGGTATAAAACGTTGGCCATCTGGAGAACTGGTCCACAGATCTCCTGGATCATTTAAGAGAACTTTCCTTTTTTGTCTTTATTTCACTCTCCTGTAATTGTACCTCCGACTTTGATGTGATGGACAGGAAATGGTTGCTGCTTTATTGGCTTCTGTGGAACATTCCTGGTTCTGTCCGGACCTTCTGGAGACCTGGCAGGTCCACCCAAAGGAGCAATAATTATTTTGCCCTGGAGAGCAAACCCGAAAGTTGAAGGGTCTTCCGTAGCTTTCATCCTGTGATTTGGTTCAGGGACAAACAACGTCCACAGTTGTAGTACACAGGATATACAAGGACAGTGTTTTGCACTGGAATAAATGTGTGCTCAGGAAGTGGACAAGATGAAAATTTCTTGAGGCTGTTTGTGTGAGCACGTGCACGTACTTATGCGTATTTACATGTGCACATGAGAATGTTTTCCTGTGTGCCTGTGTGTGAGCATCTGCTAGTGTATACAGTTGCCTCTCCTGATGGAAAATTTCCCCCGGGAGAAAAGCTCAGAGTTCAGAGTTCAAGTTCAAATTTCACTTTGATGATGCTGTTTGTTTGGTGAAGCCTCTAAGGGGTGAAGACGCCAAGAAGGAGCTGTAGCACAGGAATCAAAGAACCATGGTGGAAGATTGATAAGGGAGGATGTTTTGAAAGAGGAACCAGACTTAGAGAGTGAGACATATAAGGGTTTGAAGCAGCAAGAGGACCAGCAACGACAATGTAAGAAGCAAAATGTGTGGTTGAGAAGAGCTGCAAGGGGGTAAAAGGAGATTAATGAATGAGTGTGAAGGGCCAAAGGAAGAAGAATTGTGGGAGGAAGTGGTCTCAGCTTGTCAACTCTGCCCTGAGGGGATCATTCATCACTCCAGACAGTGTGTGCGTTCATATGGGTGTGTGTGTGTGTGTGTGTGTCACAGTCCACTCTTAGAGCCGGTGGGTTAAGGGACACTGAGGTGAAGAACGGATGATGCTTTGTTACGTTTGGTGTGGTTGCAGGGAAAAAAAGTGCATTGTGTTAAAGCTCATGTGACAGTGTGTGTGTCTTTAAATTCATCACCTGGAAAGCAGTGTTGCCATCAGTTCATTGAATTGTCAGTGACTGACAGCAGCAGTGGGACTCCAACGGAAAGATTGAAGGAGGGTGGAACATCTGAAGATACATGTTTAACTGCCCTTTCTTCAGATCTCCACTTTTTCCAGACTTTAAGGAAGTGGGCTTTCTACAACATAAATAATGTGAGGTAGAATTAAAAAGGCCTGCCGCAACCAGTCCTACACGTTTGTGTCTGTGTTTTTCTCATCTTACATTTCATACATGTCTGTGCTGGTAAAGCTAGACATGGCTTATTTAGCATGGGAATAAATCATAATGAGCAGCTTCTGGGGAGATACAGCCGAGATGAAAGAGGGAGAATTAAAGATGCATAATTCTCATAATCACCTTCCTGTAAGCCGGAGTGTTTCAGTACCACAACACACAACCTGTAAGCACGCAAAAGCCCAGTAACACAGGAAAACATACCGTCCTGAGACCTGATGATTATCTGGCTAAACCCAGTTCCTCTTTCCCTGCAGGCGTCTTGATGCTAACCTGCTGTCTGAAGTTCCGGCCGGGGCATTTCGAGGGGTTCGCTCTCTAAGGCACCTGTGGTTGGATGATAACTCTCTGACTGAGATTCCTGTGTCAGCCCTGGACTATCTGCCCTCCCTGCAGGCCATGACGCTGGCCCTTAATCAGATCACTCACATTCCTGATTACGCCTTCACCAACCTCACCGCCCTTGTTGTACTGTGAGTGAAACTGTGATTTGTGTACTAACACCTCTTTCTGGTCCCTCAACTCAAAACTTGTATTATTTGTTCCACTTACTCAGCTTGAGGAGGTGATGAGTGCAGTGCAGAGACATACTGGATACTGGAGGAAGTTGTTTCTGTTTTGTTTGAAAAATATTTGTGGCTTTTCCCAGACATCTTCATAACAACAAGATTGGGAGCATGGGTGCAAGATGTTTTGAAGGTCTACACAGTTTGGAGACACTGTGAGTGCCACACACACTGACACATACACACACACGTTGATTGGTGGTTTCTATATTTTCCCCATCTCACACACACAAAGTCATGTACATAAACCTGAAGTGACCTCTCTGTTTCCTTAAACACTGGAGGCTCTGTAATCACAAAGAAGCAGCAAGTCATAGTGTTCACAATGATGCCTCACTGCTGAGAATAACTTATTACTTGTATAAGAGACTACTTACTATGAAACCTTAAAACGGGTCGCCAATTCACCAAGATTGAGTATCTTGCTTCAGCCTTATTTCTTCTTTTGTGGGAAGATTTTTTTGTGTTACTTGAAACACCTGAAATTAATGTTTTTTAAATCGTTTGAACCAAGAGGAGCCAAAGAATAATGAAGTGTGGCTTTAAACTGTTCAGTCATAATGATTAATATCCTGGTAATTTCAGCAGGTGCTTGAAAGTCTCTCAAAACCACAAACAATAAATTCCTCTTTGATTACCTTGAAGTTACATCAAACGATTCCTGTGTTTTGCACAAGTCATTGCCAAGCAGCTCTGAGGTCAAATATGGCTACAGGAGAGATGTTGGAGCATATGTGCTGTAGCTTCCATAACTAGATGCCTACCACACACCAACACAGAACCCACAGGAAACTTCCACAGCCTTATGAATTGGGAGGAGAAAGAAAGTGAGAGACATGAAGACAGAGCAACTTTCCCTCCTGCAAAATTCATGTGGCTCTGATGAAAACAGTTTCTGGCGTTCTGCGTGGCAACCTGTTGGAAGTGCAAAAAAAAAATGCACATTCCATTTTTATGAGCATGTGTGTGGGAACATGCGTGAGTCTGCAGATAAGCTGGTATCGTACCGGTGCAGTTTGCACTTACAACTATGGTCAGCTTAGCACGCAACTTAAAGGCCATTATCCATGCCGGGAAATGTGAGGAAAGAGGGTGACAGTCAGTGGAGCCATGCTTAAGGGGATGAAGGGAAACTAAAGAAAGAGAAAAAGAGTGATGGAGCTCTCTGGACCAGAATAGTGCGTGTTAAAGTGTTTGTACCGTCAGCGGCGAGTAGAGACGGACGATTCAGCGGGATAAGATGACAGGTGTCATTGACGTGGGGATTGCGCTGGTATGAGGGGTTAATCTCTCACAGCGGCCTCGCTTATGAGAAATATGAGAGACCATCTGCATCACAACCACCCTCCCCAACCCCTGGTGTGTATTATAAAATCATTACTACAAAAAGCTGGCCAGGAGAAAGTTGGAAAACACAACAGTATCAGGCTTTAAGACAGAGCAGACACATACATTTCACAACACCCACAGAGTCTTTGGAAACATCTACCAGTACTTTATAAAAGGCATTTTGTTGTCTTAAACTTGAAAAGAGCTAAATAAATCTTTTTTTACTTTGCATTTTTCCTTCCAGATATCCTTTGGACCAAATACTGTTAGATCTTGGGGGCAGCAAACAGAAATCAAGTCTCTGTATGGCAAATGTTCAATATGCTTGCTGCAGACTTTCCCACGAACTGCACACAATCCCACCTACAGCACTCATATATAGAAAAAGACATACAGTGAAAGCTCTTTTCCTGCCAGCTGAGTATGAACCGTCTCAACTAGAGCAACACTTGTTTTGATACAGTGTTTCCTGGGAAACTAATCACACACAGACCAAAGAATCATGTCAGCGCAGCAAGAGGTCAAGGGTCAGATCTAAACTTCACACTCAACAGCTGTCATCTTCTCCAAGTAGAGAGGAAATTGCTTCTTATACATATGCATCCTGACACACTTTCACACACATGAAAACAGAGCATCGTCATATGTGGTTGGGTTTCAGTGCGGCAAGAAAAAATCTGCACCAATTGTGGACTTCAAGTCTAACTTTTGACCTTACAGTCCCTCTCTTTCTCTTGTTCTTAGGGATTTGAACTACAATGATTTGCAGGAGTTCCCAGTGGCCATCAGGACACTGAGTAAGCTTCAAGAACTGTAAGTCTGCACACACTCACGTTCATACATACACACACAAAAACACACCTGCCTGACATGACTGTCATGGTTGCGTTATCCCAAGTAATCCCGTTAAGTGATTTTAATGTGGCACTCGGATACAATCTCTCTCGCCCTAAGCAGGTGTTGCCTCCACACCCACGCACCCACTTGCCTGCACGTACACACAGCCGTGCACGCACACATACACAGAACATGTTTTCCCTCAGCTTCAGCAGATGTTCAGCAGTGTGCATATGTGTCACAGAGTGTGTGTGTGTGTGTGTGTGTGTGTGTGTGTGCATGTTTACATCTCATTTATCCAAAAATGCTTTTCAGCTGTGCAATGGCAGGTGCAACATGAGGACATATGACTCTGCTCTCGTTCACAAACACACTCTAACTCTCCTCTAAACACACACACAGTCAGAAAGAGAAAATCAGAAACATACTGAAAGACGTTTGGACTAACTGTGTGTTTTTATATTTGCAGGGGTTTTCATAACAACAATATCAAAGCCATCCCTGAGAGGGCCTTCGTGGGAAACCCACAGCTCCAAACTATGTGAGCTTAATGCTTGTTGCTACCACGTATCAGATAAACACATACTTGCTCTTTCGTGTCAGCATCATGCACAACGCGACTCACTCCGCAAAACAAATTCATCAAAATATGTCAAAGTTGGTTTGTTTCTCTTGTTTCTTGCAGTCATTTCTATGAGAACCCCATCCAGTTTGTGGGAAAATCCGCTTTCCAGTTCTTACCCAAGCTGCACACACTGTAAGTATGCGGTCAGTAGAAACCATTCCAGTGAGTTAGCCCAAACACTGTTTAAATCATCCTCTGTCCCTCGCAGTGAGAGTTGAGTGGACATGTGTAATGGCCTACTGAATGATGTTGTGTTAGTGTATTGCTGCTCTGCGTGCTGATGTGGTAAGAGAGAGTGTGTTGTAAGAACATGTTGAATGGTGTGACTTATGATGTCTGGTGAGACAGCCAAAACAGCTTGTGTTGATGTTGGAGGAAGAGTTTGATGGCTGAAATGAGCTGTTAGACAAGGTCTGTGTGCACACGCATGTGTGCGAGTGAGAAAGAGATGTGGGGAGCAGAACAGAAAGACTGGAGAGTTTTCTGACAATTTTCTCTCTGTTGGCTGCAGTTCCCTCAACGGAGCAACTCAGATCCAAGAGTTTCCAGATCTGAAAGGAACCACCAGCCTGGAAATTTTGTGAGTGTCACCTCTAACTGTCTAATTACAAAGAATGTGAAAAGACATGGAGATGGAGGACAGTGTGATCCCTGGAGTGACAGTGCTCGAGGGAGGAACAGTAGAGAAACACAGGGATGAGGAAGACAGAGACGTGCCTGAGAGATAACAGAAAAGATGAGAGAATATGTGCTTTAGGAATCCAGAGGAGAAAGGGCGAGAGCAGGAGACTTAGAAAAAGGATAGGGAGAGGTAAGCTAGTTATGCCAGCCGGTGACAGGTTTGGCGAACCTACACAGCTCCCTGTCTGACCACGTTAGACTCACAGGGCTGGGAGATCCTTTCGCTTGCTTGCACTTCAACAAAGATCAGAGGAATCTCTTTTTCTCTATAGGACGCTGACTCGAGCCGGTCTCTCAGCCCTCCCTCTGGATCTATGTGAGCAGCTGCCTCGTCTGAGAGTGCTGTAAGTACACACACGCACTTGAGGAGGGGGAATGTGAGGCACAAAAAATGATACCCAACTGTGGGGAGCTGTGCCCCCAAGCAATCATTTGTACAATCACGGTGCTATGAAATCCAATCACACACCCCCCTTAGTCCAAATGATTGTCCTGCTATATCGCCTTGCATTCAGAGCTGACTTCACCCAAATAATCCTGTCACCATCATAATTTCCCACGCTATAAATCCACAGCTGGTCATTGTGTTTATGAGTGTGTGCTTTGTGTGTTGTTTAAGGGAGCTTTCTTACAACCAAATAGAAGATCTGCCCAGCTTTTACCACTGCTCTGCACTGCAGGAGATGTAAGTACAGACCCCAAACACAACTACAGACACATATTCCTATAAAAACATTATTTTGTTTCTCAAACTTCGGCACAGTTTACATTCTGCCACTTTTTTTCACCAGAGGACTGCAGCATAACCAAATCAGGAGGATAGAGTCAAGCACCTTCCAGCAACTCACCTCTTTGAGGGCACTGTAAGTCAACAGTTGTAACTTGATATGGTAATTTATTTTCATGGAAAGTTGCTGTCAAGGTTAAGGGTGTCTGATCTTGGTGCCTGAACCCTGGCAAGTGAAATGGTTTACAGATATGTCTCTGGTATTATCAGATTATGAACAGAAAAGACAGGAATGGGTATCCAGAAAGCTTTTGGCAGCTCTAAAACAGTATGTAGATGAGTCAATCTTTGAAAGAAGAAGATCACTTATGGCAACTTAAGAGCAGGCAGTGAGTCATTTACGAAAGGTCAAAAGCCATAAAGGTTTAGGATGAACAGTTACAATCAAAAGATGCAATCTTATGACCAATCACTGACACCTAGTGGTGACTGAGGGACAACATTCACTGGAAACTTCATGCTGAATTCACTCTCATACATCTTTCTTTTAGTGATCTGAGCTGGAATATGATCGAGTGGATCCACATGGATGCCTTTGCCACGCTTCAGTCTTTGATCAAACTGTGAGTCAACACAGAAACATAACCACCTGTAAGACAACACTCCCTTTCAGCTGCTTCTTCTGCAGTGTCACTTTTCTCCCCTAGAAGGCATTCCAAATTTGAGCATCTTTAATTAAAGTTAAGCTGAACGTCAGAGCCTACGCCCTATATAAACACATCCTAATTGACTGTGTGTACCACATAAAACCTGTTGTCTTTGGCTGGGTCCGCAGAGAACACTGATGTGCATTCATTGTTATAAAAGCTCCTCAGTGCGGCCAGGGGAATCATCTCAGGTCATGCCAATTCAAACTGCTACAGTGTGTGGTGACTGATTAAAGCGCATCTGGCTAAACAAGCAGATGCGCAACATCTGAAAGAAAGTGTCATGAGGCAGAAATCTGATAAGGAGCCTTGTCTGAACAGTTTAAAATATGTATGAGACAAGGTCTTTTTGTTCTCCAGGATGACCCTCGGCAATTTCAGAAATGAAAACTCACTTTGTAAACACTGATGTGCCTTGATCTGACTCCCAACCCATTTTGCTTCTTTCTCAATCTCTTTCTGTACATGTCTCAGAGACCTCACCGAGAACAGACTCAGCACAGTGCCTGTAGCAGGTTTAGGAGGTCTCACCCATCTCAAGCTGAGAGGAAACACAGACCTGTATGAGGCCTTCAGTCCTGATCACTTTCCTCGTATAAGGTAACACACAAACCGCTATGCATGCTTTTATTATTCCTTTTTAAAAGTTGTCCCCAGTGTGAACCTTTGTAGTTTGGTTTCTCACAAACACTGATTCAAGACTGCCAACTTACCCAGGTGTGTATCCTCTGGCTGCAAGGAAACAGTGTTTCACTTTGCTACCTCAAATTACCCTCCCACTCGTAATTTTCTCTTAATATATATATTTAATTTACCAAAAGCAGCCAGCACAGACAATACACTAATTACAGTGTATCACTGCAAGCCATCCCTGAACTTCAACAATACAAAGACTTTGTCAGCAACAAGTTCATTCATGCTACAAAGATCCCTGAAGGTATAGAGAATTGCAGTGAAGAAAACAGGAACTGACTGACTTTCAAAGACACAAGAGACAGATGGTGTGGACTTAAGTGGCTGCAAGACATGGTCCAATTGAGAGGAAGCCATCTCAAAAGAATTGTGCATGTTAAGTGTTTGGGTTTATCTAGTAACACCACGAACAGTTGATCTAGATTTTAGTGTTTTACCATGAAAGACAAGGCAGGATGTTTTTACTTCATTTTCCATATGTGCTTAAGTAATAAGGGGACATAATAGCAACCATTCAAAGCCATTTGAAACATCAGATGAAATATTCAGCAAAGCTGCCATTGCCAAAGCTTGAATATAAAACATTTTGACTCTTGATTGTTTTCATATGTACCATTACTTACAGTTTCTGTTTGTTACAGGGTCATAGAGATGCCCTACGCTTATCAATGCTGCGTGTACGGCTCCTGCGATAACTACAAGCCAACAACTCAGTGGGACACAGAACAAAGCAACACTGATGAGGAGTTGCACAAGAAGACTGCAGCAATGTACCCCATCCATGCTGATACACACTGTAAGAGAAGCTGTGATTACTATCCCTGTGTGAGATTGTATACATAACCATGGATGAAGTCACTGACACGTATTTGATTAAAATGCCTCTCTGCTCATTTGATGAATTATTGATGCAAGCCCAGTTAAAACACAAAACTGAAACCACAGCTACCTGGCAGCTGACTCACACTCGAGTGTAGTATGAAATATAAACACCAATAAACTAAAATTATATCAAAATTAAACCATTAAACCCACAGCATAACAGATGATAATTGCTGGGTGTACCAAGAGGTAACAATTACAAAAGATAATAAAACCATGACATATCCCTGATTAAAATTTATTCACCAGCGAAAGAAAAACAGTCATAATAATCAGATTTCATGCAAGCACCAGTTATTTCCTGGCAATATTTTCATTTTACTGCATAAGAATGCTGAATCAACCTCTTTGCACCAAATACTTGCAGTCATGTTTAATACAGATTGGAAACATTGTGTACACTCACTCAAGCAAAGTTACTTGTTATAAAACATCTACAAAAAAAATATCCAAGCCAAATTAAAGCTCTAATTTTTTTACCCCAACAATGGTTTGTTCCAGACGACCCAGACCTGGAGGAGTTTCAACTAGAAATAGAAGAATCCAAACTTCAGACCAGTGTCCAGTGTACACCAACTCCAGGTAACTGTCCTAACTTCTTGGGTTAGAATTGGACATAGTCAAGGAAAACAGTTGGAAGAGGCATGAATTTGAGTTTGTTCACACCTCATTTGTCTGTTTTCAGGTCCTTTCCGTCCATGTGACTCTCTGTTAGGAAGCTGGTTAGTTCGTGTAGGCTTATGGACCATCTCCTTGGTGTCTCTTCTGGGGAACTCCCTCCTGCTCCTGTCCCTCTTTGGTTCACCTGGCTACCTGTCACCACTACGCTTCACTGTGGCCTGCATGGGTGCATCCAACCTGTTGACAGGCGTTTGCACATGTACCCTGGCCCTTGTGGACTCGCTTACCCTGGGGGAGTTTGGACACCACGGTGCCCGCTGGGAGGGGGGTCCTGGTTGTCAAGCAACAGGTTGGGTCTGGGTGTTTGCATCTGAGGCCAGTGTGCTTCTGCTTACTCTGGCAGCTGTGCAGTGTGGTGTGAGCGTGACATGCGCTCGTGCCTATGGGAAGTCGCCATCTCTGGGGAGTGTACGCACTTGTGCACTTTTCTGCCTCACTCTTTCCTTCACCCTTGCTTCTCTGCCACTGGTGGGTGTTGGGGAGTACGGGTCCTCACCTTTCTGTCTTCCCTCACCCCTGCCTCCACCATCCTCTCGGTTACCATCTTCCCTTGGGTTTCCTCTGTCGCTCATTATGATGAACACGCTATGCCTACTTATAGTCACAGGTTCATACATTCGCCTTTACTGGGAGTTACTTAGAGGTGAGTGTGAGGGCCTGTGGGACTGTGCTATGATCAAACATGTTGCCTGGCTGATATTCACCAATGGCCTCCTGTACGTCCCAGTGGCTTTCCTCTCTCTTTGCTCTCTCCTTGGCCTCCTCTCTCTGGGGGAGGAGGTTCTAAAATCAGTCCTCCTTCTTCTCCAGCCCCTGCCTGCTTGTCTCAACCCCCTTTTATTCCTCCTTTTTACACGGGACCACTCCCAATTCTTCTTCTGGCCTCATCCGAAAGCACGTCCACAGCTACGCAGGGACCGCACTCTGGACTCGCTGGTTTCTGTGGACACAGAGAAGAGCTCCTGCTCTGATTCATCAACACAGGTGTCACTCGCAGATGCTGACGCCCTGTGCAGCGGGGGGACCCCTCTGCAATCCCAGGTGGATCCAGTTAGGTTTTCCCATTGTTCCTCTACTTCTTCTGTTCCACTCATTCCTTGCCAGATACCCACTCCCAGTGCCAGAGATAGAGACAGACCGACAGAAGGAAGTCAAAGTGACAATGAATGTCTGAAGAGTTTGGATCAAGATGTGATTCATAGCACTTGTTCTATGTATCACTCTTCTATGTCTCAATCTCTCAACTTTCATCTGTAATCCTTTAAGCTAGCTGGGACACAGTGGACAATAAAGGACCTATCTATGAACAGACCAGCTCTGGGTTATCAAGCCTCAAGCACCTCAGAATGAGTTGATATAAGGACTGCAGAGCACTCTGAAGAAGTGTATGAGAACACATGAGCGCCTCTGAAAACAGAATGCAACTAAGAGTTTCCTTCACAGCAGAGACAATAAAAGGAAACCCCAATGAACATGACTATCAAAATAAAGGAACGCGTTGGAAGCCACCTGTGAACTGCCTCAGTCATAGACTCACATGATGAAAAGAAAGCTCAAAATGAGGATGTTTACTTCATGGAAAATCTAAGCATCAGACAAATCAACGGTGTAGCATGGGGGGAATATAGGTAGAACCCATAGAATATTGTATGCAAAAGACTGAAATGTGATCACGAGAAATGCAGATTAGGTTACAGACTGGTTATGTTGTAAGTGAATTTATCTTTTTTATTGTTAATATAAGTGCTACCCTATATCAAAGGTCTGTTTCAGTAAAAGGGAATCATCACCAAACACACAAGGACATCTCACCAGAGTAAGCTAACATTTTTACTTCACAGAAATGTCAGATATACTTCTCCCGACTGTATAATTGCGGTTTAGACTTTTTCAAAGACTGCACACAACTTCACATGGTTTACATGGTTTGTCTCAACTAAGCAGGTACACAGACTGCATTGGATGTAGTTATCTCTCAACAGACTTTAGAGTAGGCTAGCAAAATGTACATACAATGTAACTACCTCTGATCTAGCATGATATTGACCCACAACAGCCCTATGATGTTTGTCTCCCTTTTTATATGATACACAGCAAATATATTATTTTATATTTTGAGAAATAAATCTTTAGTTTGTAAAAAACTTGCTTTTTAGGATGTAAATACTTTGTATACAACTGGTAAGCATATATTTGAATAAAGTTATTATGTATACTGATCATATATCAACTCTCTTCTTATGCAGCCAAGTAAGCTAAGCACTGTGTTTTATACAAGAAAGAAGTTAAAAGCTCAATAATTGTTGAAAATAACCTTTAATCTTACAACATAAATACAAACATAAATTCAAATGCATCTTAATTTTGGGCACAGGATAACAGCATTGAGAATGGATGATGGTGGGGGCAGAAAAACTTTTCAGGTGAAATTTCTGCAGTTGAACAAAACAGGGATGGTTTCTAGAGGATACTGTGTGTGAACTTAATGTGGTACAATCTAAATACAGGTTCTCTTTGCTGGCTCTTCTTCCTCCTTTTGAGCCTCTCTTTTGAGGGATGATGCTTGTTGATTTGGATTATTTTCTTTGTTGCTCTCTCCCTGAACAGATAAATGCAAAACATTTTTGATAGTAGCAACAATGCATTTCAGTGCTCCTACCATCTAAATTCATTGAAGATAGAGAAAACAATCTAGCATAAATCAAACAGCTTCACTGTTGCAAAATTATGTTACACTCTTTTACACAGCATTCTATCAAAGGGACATAGCACCACCTAGTGGAAAAAATATATTACTGCTATAATAGCATTCACAGAACAACCACTACCACAGTTACTACCACTACAATTCCCCTTCTAACTGCTACTACAATTCCTCTTATTACTATTATTAACGGTGATTCAAATACTTTTATATTAGCGCTAACAAAAATGATACCAGACTCCACATTTTACAAATTTACAAGAAAAATAACAACTGTATTCAGCTTCTCCAGCCATTTATTTACTCACCACAGTCTTCTGAACTGCATGTTCCCGTGTCCACTTCTGGGCTTTCTCCGTAAACAGCTGTTTGTTGTATTTGAATTCTGATGACTGCATTCAAAACACTTTGTATCAGCATCTTTTTCTTATTTATTTATTTATTTTTTAAACAAAGTTATAAAGTAGAGTGAACCACAGATCAGAGTGTCACACTTCAAAGCTCTCCACTGAAATCTTGCGAGAGGCTGAGATTTGTGGCCAGGTGAGAAGTTGTATAAAAACAATACAGCAAAAAGCTATTCTGGTAATTTCCTAAACCTTGTGCTTTGGAGAAAGATGCAAAGAGTAATCAATTCTGTTCCAGGTGCACTTTTTCAGCAGTGTCATCTATCTCTGGTAAATCGATTGTGAGAGATCTTCTTACTCACAATATCAGCCATGAGGGGATCATCTGGATTTGGTTCAGCCATAAGAAGCTGAATGGAGGTGAGGACAGTGGAGATGTTGAGAGATGGCCTCCAGGCACCCTACATAAAAATGAAAAACAAAGAAATCATTATTCCATACACAAGACATTACTACAAAATTAAAGATTCAGTTAGCTAAGCACAGAGGATCAAATTTAAAGACAGAAGTGACAGATAGAGTTAGAACCTTTGGGGGGAGTTTGAGAGCATCATGGCAGATTCGTCCTGAATTGTCAATGTTTGGATGGTAGATGGGAGTCAAGAAGCGTATTTTGGGTGGCTCGAATGGGTACCTGTGAGAGGAAAGTTTATCATGTGGTTATTAAAGAACCATAAACTACCTCTGGATATAAGGGACATAACAATACTACTTTTTAAACACAGCTACCAAAACTAATACCTGGGCTTTGGTATTGGCTGATACTGATACTGATTTGATACTACAATCAATTTAACATTCTCTGCTGGATTAGACGAAGAACTATGTTTTGGCAACATCAGACTTTTGTAACTTGTAAACAAAAATGAAATAAAGCTATGTTCAAATTGAATATATTATTATATTATGGGACTACGAATGAGTAAAACTGTGGTGAGTAAATAGAGCTGTGTTCAATAGCTCTGTCCAGTGGATCAGCCGTTTGTCACCAGAAAGAATCAGAAAAACTTTTTTTTATCCCAGGAAGACATTTGGTTTTACCATTGCCCTTCATAAAAAAAAAATACAGTAGTAGAAAAAGGTAGAATTTGAATAATAAGACAGGAAATGAAATAACCAATAAGCAAGATATGCACTATTTACACAATGAATGTGACAAGATGATCTAGATATTGTCCTAACACCAATGTTCTATCTTAATTTTTGAGTCAGTATTGTGACTACACTATGACTGGATCAGTGCATTGCTACTTTTCAAAAATGTACCTCTCTGGAATCTTAATCTCCAAGGAGAAGAGTCCACCTTCATAGGGAGTGTCTGTTCCACCCACAATCTCTGTTTGTCATAAAAAGAGGATAAATATAAGAGCAAAAAGAATATATAAACAGACACTTGGCCGTTCATGGGTGTGGTTTATTGCTGATAACATTTGTAAATTAGGTTTAAACGCGGCAAATAAATTGTTGTCAATACTAACGTGCTCTGAGGTCATCTATCCGCTCCTCGGTCTGCCAGCATGTTATTCCAGGAGGAGGCTCGGTGCTCAGCATCTGAAGTTCACGCTTTAAACGGGATGCCCTCTGCATTCTGCCACGAATACAATTAAGTTATAACAAAAAAGCTTAATTTGAAAAAATAACAAACACCTCTCAATCAGGAGTGAACTTATGTATTTGCACTGATTTGATCATAGTCATCGTACCATTGCTGCGTAATTTGAAATGTGTAGTGCTTTTGATAAAATATTAGCGTCAAAGGATGTTCTGTCTCTCACACTCGGAACCTGTGAAGGATAAAACATTTCACCGTGCACTTACGTTCACTTCTCTGGGTTTACTTTTTCTCCTCCTTAAAACGTTGTCTTCAATCTTTCAGCCGCCTTGGAGCTCGCAAATCTGATTCTTACACGTTACAAAGTGACAACAACCTCTGTGTTTTGTTTGTATTCCGAGGTATTCCCGCGCTTGGCGTCATCACACCGCCGGGGTCAACTTTTTCTTCTACGATTTTAATTGTGCTTCTTTAAAGTCTACCGCCACCTACTGTCAAAACCAAGGGTAAGATAAGACAAAGACAAATTGAACGTCACATAAATCACATCTAGCAAATATAAAAGAGAAATTATTTAATTCTTGCGTTTTTTTATCATACAGCTTACCTATATTATAACCCATTTACATAGGTTCATTTTTCAAGTCTCCTTCGTTTTTAATCAATTAGATGCATCAGTTTACAGTTAACCTCAATTGATGTAAAATTGTTCACCTCTTCTGTTTGTTTTAATGTACGAAATACTCACACAATCACCAAAATCATGTCCAGAAGAGAAACTTGATCAGTTTTTTCTTTCAAAGAAAATGTGATGCTCATAAGCAAACATGGGGCTTGTGGACTAACAGCAAAGTGTAAATTTCAATCTGGTGTTTGTGACAAAAAAACCCACATTTTTATACTGAAAAAGTACAACTTGAAGAACTCTGAAACAAAAAGTCAGGAGACAATTTATTGATCTGGTATATGTTTATACTTTCTCTTATGGGAAATCACACAACTCCTTATTGAAAAATCACACATTTGACCTTACAAATACAGAAGTGGTTTAAACCACTAATTCTGATCCGAATATGTACTCTCTCTGATTACTGATTACTCTCTTTGTTTTCTAATTTTTTCAGTACTTTAGTTTAGTTTCAATCTCATTTAAGGGCAGTAGCATAAATGGCCTGAAAGTTAATGTGTTTGTGCTGTTTTTCTTCCATTCTGACATCTGTGAAGCCAGAATCTCTCAAAGCAGCCATGTACTTCTTTGGCTGCCAGTTTTCTTTGGGCAACACCTGCTTTGCAGCAAAAGAAGCCACAAAGCTCATCCTCAGTGTGGTCACCATCAGCCCCCCTAGTGGAGTTCAACAGGGAGATAAAAAGAGGAAATGCTAAAAAGGAAGGGCAATCTAAGAGATGTTTTCTATTAGACAACAAATTGTGCTAAGTTAATAACATTTTGGTCTTGCAAAGCCTTGTATCATACCTGGTTTCATGACTCGGTGTATCTCAGTGGCAGCCTTCCTGAGGTCAGGCCAGAAATAGTAGCAGTTACAGTGAAAGACTTTATCAACTGTGCTGTCCAACAGAGGCATTGCTGTTAAATCACAGTTGTGTAAGGTCACTTTTCCACTGGCTATCAATTCCTTCATTTGTTCACTTGCCATCTGCAGGGTAAAAAAAAATCTTACTCAAAAACTCAAAATCTTTTCTCGGGTCATGTGTGCGTAATAACAAATAGTTCCTTGGAAGTAGGTTATTTCTTTTAAACTCCATGCTGTTAATTGAAAAGATTTTTTTTAAAAAGTTGTGTGTATCATGAACAAACCTGAACTTTTTAAACTGTTGATACTCTACCTTATGCATGTACTCTGAGAAATCCACCCCTACGAGGTGGCCTGAGGGATCTGTGAGAAGTTTAGCTGCTGCCTGCAGACCGAGTCCTGGACCATGCCCCAGCTCCAGCACTGTATCCCCAGGTTGGATTCCAGTCAGCTGCACTGCATTCTCCTCCAGGAAACGGTTGAAGACAGTGAGAAACCTTGTGACTAGCCATCCTGCCACTGATCGGGTTGGGTGTCCCAACTGTTTTCCAAATTTTTCAGCCAGCATTACTGGAGAATAAGAAAATAGCAGATACTTGGGCATCTCAAACACAGAAAATAAAAAACAGTCAAAATGATTTACAATCACTTGCTTTACTTATTTTGACTAGAAGACTGTGTACAGAACATTTAAAAATACACATAGGGGAGAACGGGGTAATGTGAGACAGTTTTTAAATTTGTTCCCATCTAAGCAAGCTGAAATGATGCATCAGTAAAATTCACACATTCCCCATTAATTTAGGATGTTTCTAGCAATGGAAATTATCAGAATGTTTTTAGGACAAAGGGCAGTAAAAATATGATTGTTTAAAAAAAAAGTGGTCTTGTGTCTCACTTTACCCCAACTTAGTGGTAAACTGAGACAGACTGGAGAAATCAAGGGGGTAAAGTGAACCAGCTGGGGGTAAACTGATCTACTTACTTTTCCACTCTGAAACAATGATAACATCACGTTAAAACAGTTAGAATCCTGACAGTTACCTTGACAACCACACATTCTAGAACTAATATCAGACTAGTAACAGAATCATGGGATTTGGATAATGTAGTACATGTCTTTTGTCAATACGTACAGGTAACTCTGAACAAAATCAAAAACAACGTAATATAATTCAATTTTTTTTAGTTTTTCTCAGTTTCTTCGGTTCATTTCTCAGATCAGAATTGAAATTCTCAAAACTACTTGTTCAATCTTCACATCACCGTGTCACTTGTGCTCATCAAAAGAGCAGTTTCCCATTTCTTTGAACAAGTTGCAAATGTTTTGGGATATCCATGCAAATGATTATGTACAGTTCTCTGCTATTTCCTGCATTATCAGCTGCTTTTGTCATGTTGATCAAAATGGATTATCATGGCGCTCTGTTAAATAGTCTCAACATTTAGTCTTTACATGCAAAAAGGGTTGAACAAGTTATTATCATAACACGTCAAGTATCTTTCCAAATAATTCCAGTAGCCTTATTTTTTCTAAATCTGACTGGATTGGTAAAATACTCCCTGGTAAATCTTGACTTTGTCTAACAAATGTACATGTCTGAAGCATCCAGGGCTTGACATTAACTTTTTGCTCACCAGCCACTGTGGCCAGTGGTATCCCAGAGTTACTAGCCACTCAGTATTTTCACTGGCCAAAATGTGTTGTTCGATAATTATGTTCAATATGTTTAAAGCCAATGATGACATGCTTAAGTTTACTTAAAAAAGATTTACAACCTCTTTAAATGTAAATGACCCCTATGCACACTCAAAACAAGACTACACCAATGTTAAAATCCACAGGTCCTTAATCAGGTATTCAGCTCTGATAAAGTTGTGTGTAACATTGTGCTCCTTTCATATGAAAATATGCAGTCTATTAAGACATAGTAATTAAAATAGTAGTTTGTTGTTGCTTATAATAAAATGGTAAAGGGGATTAATTGAACTGATAAAAACTCAGCAAGAGACACTGTCAGGGTGTTGTGGCTAAATCTTTTCACCCAAGTCTGACCTGACCCCTGTCAGCAGTGACGTCGCAAAGTCTTCCACAAATGGACCAATGATGAGCAAACGCTTTATGCAGGCAGTACTCATGGAAGTTGAGGGTGTCGCTGTCTTATATTGCAGTTGGTTTATTATTTCAGATGCCGTTCGAGAAAACTACAATTAAACGTGTACATAAAATTCAACCCGCCAAAGTGGCCAGTGGGAGCAGTGGTGTTACCAGCCACTGCCGAAATCTACCTGCATTTGGCCGGTTGGCCGGTGTTAATATCAAGCCCTGGAAGCATCAGATCAACCAATGATCAACCAGTTTTCTGAAATAGCTCAAAGGCTCATCTCATGAACCATCAAATGGTAAATATGCGTGTGTGCTTTCCTTTGTACAGTGGCAACAATTTTCCTGTAAAGGAGGAGAAAAATGTATCACACTTGTGAACCATGTTCTCAATCATGAGCTTACAACTGTTCTTTTACTGAAGGCCGTAGCCCTCTCCAGGGATGTTGCCTCTGGAGTTCGGACAGAGAGATGGAGATTTGCTAAGAAGCTGTCAAACCAATCTCTACCTACAGTAGACAAGTCATTACTATAAGATTTAGGTTTGTGGCAACTTCAGTTGGCCTCAGTTAATCTAAAGAATTATTTGATCACTGTCTCACTTTACCCCACACCATTTGTCTCACTCTACCCCACCGCCACAATTTTTCAAAAAACAACCTCTCTTATAAATTCAGACTAATCTTTAGCCAGCATCATCATATGGTATATGTTGACAGTTCATCAACATATGTGATATAAGTTTTTTTTTTTTTTTTTTTTTTTTTACCTGAGTCAATTTGCTTTGGCACTACAGTTGATTAAGTTGACAGCAAGAAAAGTTACTTTTATATGCAAAAATTATTTCTTTTAAAAAACCACCACTGCACCATGAGGTCCTCTCCTTCATGGCCAAGGGGAAATGTAGGGGCTTGAAAACATAATGGTCAGATGACCACAAATATGATCCGTTGCCAGGATACAGGTGGTGTCTCACATTACCCCGTTCTCCCCTACTCCCAAAGCAATTAACTAATAGGCGTATAATTGTCCTATGAACGTTAGAAAATGCTCGTATTCTTTGTAAGAAGCAGCCTAAACATGATACTTAACTTCTGGTTGTTTGTGGTTAGTTGCCGTGTGTCTGTGATTGTCACCCTCAGTGAACCACAGTAACTTGATATTTCGCCAATATAGATGAACTATCGAGTATGTTCCTCTCTGCAGCAAATCCTGTGTTCTCAAAAGCCTACCTGTCCTTTTGGTAGTGCGCAGTCGACATGTATTTTGTCTTCCTGTAGGATTGTGAAAAGGGGCGGGGCCTGTACAACTGTTTTCAAGGCGCACGCGCTTCTCTGTTGCCCCCTTGCCCCCAGTTCACACTCGGAAGCCGTACTCAGTCTCTAGCCTGCAATAATTTTAAATGTCACACATTATTCATCCAAAATTATCATAATTTTATTTATTTGAAGGGTGACGTCGATTCAGAAGTTTTCATTAAGATAAAAGAGGTAATAAATTTAACACACTACACAACACACGCCGTCTCGCGCTCTGATCAAGTGAATTCAAATTCAGAACTTTATTTCTGGAAATGCCCTCCATAGTCGCTTCCTCCTATCAGCCTATTACGCTCACACCCCCAGCAAGGATTATGTTTCTTTCGTTTTCATTTCCCGGAAGGGTTGAATGCGAAAATACTGGAGTTCTTTGAAAGCTATATTCTAAGTTTTTTTTTCCATTGAATATGAAGTACGACGAGATCTGGGGTTTAAGCTTCATGTGAATTTTGGACGAACTATATGTCGGCATATCAGGAGATTACACAGTTTTTTCGTGCAACCGAAAAACTAAAGGACACATCCATGGAAAACACTTCCCCGTCACCTTTGGTAAAGGTAAGCTCCAACTTCGAGGACAAATCTCTCTACAAGTGTAAAACAGATGCATTATTGAAGGGTTGTCTGAGCTTTGAAATTATCAGTATAGGTTTTATGTTGACTTTTGCAAATCTCTGAATTGTTTTTTCAAGCTTTTGTATAACGTGTTTATGGATGTTTTGTAGCAAGAAGACAGAGCGAACAGTCCTGCAACTGAAATGCATTTTGGGCAAGTCAGCATGCCACCCACTGTGCATCATTCAGCCCATGACCAGCTCCCTGTGGTCAGCCCTCCCTCTCAGGAGGACCTCTGGCATCTGCCTGGACAGCTGCGTAATTATTTTCTACCCCTTTTTTTTTTTTTAACCTGGAAGATATCTCTACTAATGAAGTAGTATATGTTCTTTAATTATTTGCATGTGTTTGCTAGGTATAAATCCATCTCTGTGGGACAAGGAGGATGTTGCCCACTGGCTCCACTGGGCACAAAAGGAATACTCACTGCGGCGGCCTGAAAAGGGGCGCTTTGAGATGAATGGTCGAGCCCTCTGCCTGCTCACCAAGGAAGACTTCAGACGCCGCTGTCCCAGCTCAGGTAGATACCTGTGAGTATGCAGAAAAACAGCATGGTTTGTTTCTGTTTTCACACATGTACCACTTTGCTTCTTCAGGTGATGTTTTATATGAGATCCTACAGTGTGTAAAACAGCAAAGGAGGAACGTCGTCTGTGATGCTCCTGATGTGTCTCCTTCACTGGCAGTTGGACACATCCAGACCCTGGTCAGCTGTCAAATGACTCGTCAATGTGAACAAGAGCCAGAGCCTCCAACGCTCAATGAAAAGCCAGGTCTGTAGCATTCAGGAGCCTTTTTTAAACATAGGTTTGGTATTTAAATCCATAACTTAGTAGTTAAAAATGCTCAAGAAGTGAAGATCAGTTCTAAACAGTTGCACATATAATGTCCATCTGACTTAGATGCATACCAAATCAGGTGTGTTTTCCCAGTTGAATTTGGTGGAGATACTTCCTGATTAGCCTGTCGCATAAACATGTGCAAACACATCATGCAGGAATTCATGCTCCTTCCTTGTTGATTATCTTGCCCTAACAAGACAATCAATCTTCACCTTTTCTCTTTCTATAATTCCAAAGACCAGGAGGTAAAGAAGTACCAACAAATGAAAATTATGAGTAACACCTCACCCATCAGAGAACTATGGAGAAAATGTAAAACCCTTGTTGGACTTCACAGAAATCTAAAATTCAAAGTGTCCCTCAGAGTAATTTCTTTGTTTAGTTAGATTTTTATTTTTTATATTGAGACAATTTTACCAGAGATAGAAAGAATAAAACACACGCTTTGTTCATGTGTACTATAAAAAAGGTACTTTCCATTGTTAAATGTAATTCGTGTGCCAGGCCTTGATACAATGATTTTACAACCCCAGAGTCCAAAACCATATCTGTAGTCCTTTATTTTATGCTCGTAGTGTAGAGACACGGCCTCATATTAATCTTTTGTGGACATATAAAAGTGATACGCTTAAATGATATGATTAACTTTTGCTTTCAGTTTGTCTGTTTTACAGTTCCTCATATTTCTCTCCCACAGTTTCCCCTGCTTTCACAAATACAGGCTCTGTGGCTGTTGTAGCTGCTGCAAAAAGCCAGCAAGAGCACACGTCACCCCTCGGAGATCATCTTTCAGCCATTTCCACACCTCCACTCACACAGAGTAAGCAGAAAATGTAGTAATATCTTAAATGCATTGTCCTTCCTTGGTTATTTCCTTAACTTTGGTGCATAATTTCTGTTCCCGTCTTTCCTATGTCATGTCATTTTTTCCCTCGGTCAGCACCTGTCATCAAACTGCCCCATGAACAAGAACCACATCTCCCACAAACAGAGAGCGTCATCTGTGAGCCACTGAACTTGTCAAGCCGAAAGAGGCCGAGGAGCCCACTGCACAAGGCTAATGGCCGCATACCAGGTAGTATTGCTTTGATTTTTAAAACTGTACAGCAACATTTCTTGATGTAATATCTTTTGTATTTACTGTCCTGGAGAGAGTGAATAGATTTTTAAAAAAAGACCTGCTCTTAAAAGTGTATCATGCAAATCTGACCACCAGGTGGCAGAAAATAGCTTCTGGAGCGCTTGCATATTTACTCTCAGTGCACTGGCTGTTGTTGTCTGATGTCACTTTGGGTTTGCCTGACAGGAAGTTCACACAGTAATTTTTAAAACAGAAAACATTAAGTCCTAAGAGTCATATATTTCCTGGTATTGTGTTGAACATAACTTGCATTTACTGTCTCATGGGAACTTAATGTAGCTTTCAATACCAGAAACTGCTGGGATCAGTGGAAGCTTTGGCAACCTGTGCCCCTTTGGTTTCAGAGTGCAGACTGCTTTGGGACTATGTGTACCAGCTGTTGTGTGATGACCGGTACCAAGAATACATCCGATGGGAGGACGAGGACAGTCTGGTATTCAGGGTGGTCAATCCTAATGGACTTGCACGTCTCTGGGGAAACCACAAGGTAAAAGAAGGAAGATGCAGACCCAGAACATCAAAAACAAGGGGCATGCAGCAGAGTTATAGTGCTGTATCTCAAGTGTTTAATGAGGTTTTTTTACTGAACAGAACCGAGACAACATGACATATGAAAAAATGTCCCGTGCTTTACGTCACTACTACAAGCTGAACATCATCCAAAAGGAGCGAGGACAAAAACTCCTCTTCAGGTTTCTTTTCATTTTTATTGAAATTTATCACTCATTCGTCTTTTCCATTCATACAGTTAAAGTCAAATAGTTTTTTTTTTTTTTTTTCAGATTTCTCAAACTACCACAGGACACAAAGAAACTACAAGCTGATCCCACTGACCACTCAGGATCCACTCCACCCCAGGATGCAGAGTTTTGGGACAGCAGTCCAACACGGGAGTTCAGTGAAGTCCATTTTGAGGTTTCTCCTGATCATGCTTCACCACAGCCTCCTCCATAAATGATAGAGTGGCATTAGATGTCCTGAAAACAACATAAAGGAACATGAACAAAGAATTAATAATGTTAATATTTTTTTTTATAAATGGTTTGAGCTTCCAAAAATAACAATATGCAGTTTGCTGTGAATCAGCGTATGAGTCCATAAAATCAGAGGGAACACTAACATAACAAAAATTCTCACAGATACCGCGTCAACTTTCCAACAGCCCAGTAATCAACAGGATGTAAATTTCTCAGACTTGCTCGGCATGATGATGATACAAAAGAGGCACTTGTTGTTTCACGAATAACAGGTCTTTCAGAAGAAGCTGTTTCTGTTAGCTCTGGTATACATATTATTGTGTTTAGAGCTAGTTTTTACAACTTAAAGAGTTTATGTAACACGCCATTTGCTTTAAAAACCTTAAGTTGAGGAATTTTGGTTTAGATTTAAAGTAAGCGTGTGGGTTGATTTTTTTTAACTATGTAAAGTAAACATGTAAGGCAGAAATGGTCAGTTTTATGTTGATCTGAATATCAGAAAAAGTGTTGAACAATATCTCAAAACATCAATCTTTAATTGAAGAAGCTCAGTAACAGAATTAAGCTCACTGGTCAATAACCTGTTTGGATAACACTGCTGTGAAAGATCTAAAATGACTCAGAACCAATGCTGAACAAACAAACAACACACAGTCATGTGTTTTCAATGTTATGCACAATTCTCAGCATCAGCAAGCTTAAAAACACATTCACATAAACTGTAGCTTGCACTAATACCCACAGGGGGTGCTGTGGTGTAAAAAAAACACTGGTTTAACTGCAGATACCTGAATCTTGCCCTGGACTTTAGAAGACATAAGGTCAGCTGATTTTGTTTACCAGTGATTCTTGTTGACATACATAACAAGCAAAGATTATTAGTGTAATAAAAAATCAGTCACAGTGGTAGAAGAGGCCATGTTTAGGTGTTGTGTTTTGGCTGTTTTTTTTTTTTACAGTGGGCCTATAAAAAACTTTTTATTATGTATATGATATATTGATTTCTTGGTTGGTTTCTACATTGTATTTATGTAAAGCTCTTATTTTTTTTGAGTCATAAGGAGGAAAGAGAAAATAAAGTGACTTAACACATGAGATAAAATTCTCACACCTCTTCTTTCAAACAAAGTGTTAGAAAAATAAACATTTTGATAAAAAATAAACATTAACATAAGATGCAGTATCAGTTTCTCCTCTAAAATTAATTTAACTTTAATCTCTTAAATCTATCATAAAAGATAGTTACTTGTTTGTGCAACTTCTGACGCCTTAAAATGTGTTACTGTGAAACCTTTTGAATGCTTTTCTTGGAGCTTTCCTGATTATGATCTTCTAAGAAAGGCTCTTCAAGTTTGTTTTTATTAACTTGTTCTTTTGTGGACGAATACTTAAGATGAATTTGTTCAGCCTTATGAAAGTCTATGGCGTCTTGTTTATTTAGGAGTGTCACATGGGAAACAGCCAGTGCCAAGGAAACCAAAAAATTATGCACGCGTTCGGGAACAGCAGGGTACAAAAAGTCATTCATGCTGCATCACATGGGCATGGCAAATATGGCCTGTCTAATTGACCCTGGTTAAATAAGGCTGATTGTGAAACAGCTTCATCAAAAGTCATCTCAGCCTGCTCCAACCAGGGCCACTTTTACAGAACGGAGGTTTTGACACTGAGAATAATGGCCCCGGGGGTTTCTAGCTGCCATTATCGCGAGGTTCCTCCTTCGATCTCTTTTTCTGGATCAGGATTCCTGGCCACCTACCAGTTAGGGGTAGCTCAGTGCTTCCTCAGTTATGCACCATGGATCCTCAGCACCGCGCCTAGTGTCCTCGGAGCCTCAGCTGGCTCTCTGGTAGCAGCTGCAGTAGTCTGTGAGATGAGCCCGGGTAAGAATCTTAATCCTGCTTTTTCTGAGTCCACTTCAGCTTCTTGGAATTAATCAAAGTTTTTTTTTCTTTTACAGCAAGTATTCGGGATGAGGTGCTGAACTTTGCCAAACAGATGAAGGCTTTTACACTGGGACCATTTAATCCTTCAATCAATGTTATGCATTGGCTAGAGTCTGTTTTAAACAAGTATCTCCCTCCTGATGCACACCAACTGGCAAATGGACGTCTTGCTGTCGCTATGACCCGCATGACTGACAGCAAACTCACCATCATGTCGGAGTTTCTCTCCAGAGAAGATGTAGTGCAGGTGAGTTCATACTCAAATTATTCTCAACATCTTGTAACCCTGCTTCTGATAATGAACACATCAAATCCATGTTGTCCTCAGGCTTTGCTTTGCAGCTGCTTTGTACCAGGTTACTGTGGTCTTCTGCCTCCATCCTTCAAAGGAGAAGTACGTGTTTGATGGTCTGTTTTTACATCAAAGGTTGAAGTGTATTGTCAGGCCTGTATCGTTGATTTTTTTAAAATCTTATCTTTCAGTATTATGTGGATGGAGGTTTCAGGAGCATGCAGCCAACATTACCTGTCCCCTGTAGCTCCATCTTGACGGTGTCTCCATTCTCTGGGGATTCAGACATCTGTCCCTCGGACTCACCGCCCATGTGGGACATGGTCGTGAGTGGGACCACGCTGAAGGGCAACCTGGCAAACAGCTTCAGGATTATTAATGCTCTGTATCCTCGGGATTTCGAGGTTGTAACCCTTCTTCACTTGACTTTTAGTCTCTGTGTTTACTTGGTTAAGCCTAGACAAGCCTTTATCTGTATGTTTTTGAAAATTTGGGTCAGGAAGTTTTTGGTGTCTTCAGATCAATTTGATGTCAATTTCACACACACAGTACATACACAACCAGAACAATTTGAATTGCATTAAATAATTCTATTCATAATCACAACTACATGTGCCTGCTAACATTAAATCCCAAAAGAACACTACCTTTTAATAGATGATGACTGAGTTCAGATTAAATGACCCATAATCTATCTGATATTGTGAAAATTCCTTTTAAGGTTAAATTTTCCTCATTTTGTATTATTTAATCTCTCTTTAGGGTCTGAGTGAAGCTTTCCACAGCGGCTACAAAGATGCCTTCAGCTTTCTTCTAAACAACAGTGGGTCAACTGTGCATTCAGGGCCAATATGAGCTTCAGAAATCATAAACATTTGTCACAGTCTTTCTAGTCTGACCCACTTTCTTTCTCTTTTATGGCTCCTCTTATGTGCAGATCTTGCCCAGCATTCACTTTTAAATCAAGTTTACCAAAATGGGCCAATTTACTACAGCCAAAATACAGAGTGGATGCCCCCGGAGGCCAGCATTGAACCAGAGGAGGAGAGAAAAGAGACCAACTCACCGACAGCTGTTACAGATAATGGACATGTGAAACGTGTTTCTTTCGAGCTGGAACCACCTGAAAAACTGCCAACAAAAAGACGAACTTTACATTTTGATGTCATGAGGAATGGTATGACTGACACAAACACACACAGTGACAAAAATCTGTAACATTTGAAATTAAGACTTAACTATAAATTTAAGCAATAGCTAAATCAAGGTTGCAAATAGAGCTCAGGAGAATCCCTCAGTAACATTGACATTGCATATATTTTTGTTTCAGTTGCCCTGACCAATGTAGTGACCTATCTGAGCATGTTTGGACTACCTGCTCGAATCTTGTCCCACCTCTTTCTACCTCTTACGGTTTCTTTTTATGCTGTGCTCCTGAGCAGAAAAAGGTAGGTGCATAGCAGCTGAATCCAAACCACATGGTATTTAACCCCAGCATTGATAGCATCATTGCTGTGTTATGGTTCAACTTATTGTCTAACTATATCCTTAATAAACAAAGCAGTATCCCGTTTTAGAATAAAACATATTTACTTTGTTAAAGTGCTGTTTGTTTCTCTTCCTCAGGTTGGAGGAGTTGTACAGAGAAGCGCCTGAGTTTTTGTTCTGGGTCTGGCATGCTGTGAGACACTTCACAATCTTCTTTTATGAAATCGTCGTCCATAGTGTCAAGAAGAACATACATGATCGGTAGGTCTGCATCCTTATTTAGATTAATTTTATGAAGTATAACTGCACAGTTTTGATTTAGATTTTGTGTCCATGAGTATTTCAATTTATGAAAATTAGTTCATTAACTTACTCCCATGCATCTCAGAAGTAGATTACAACCAGTTAATTCCACTGTAATAAGTTTCCAATACATTGAAAATGAAAGAGTTTTCACATTATGTCATTTTTGTGTTCATGACAGCAAGGTTTAAAAGAAATATGATTCCCGAATTAACTGTGAAGATTGAGAGATTAATTTTAACATACCAAAAAACTGAGAAAGTTAAATTATATAACATAAGATACTGATGCATTCAAAACAAAGGGTTTGACTAAACATTCATAAGATACAATTCTCCACAAAAGAAATAAGTAAATTTTCCAAATATTCTTAAAATATATGTTTGGAATATTTTTTTTTATTTTAGGAAGGTTTTGAATGCAGAGATCCCACCTGTCGTGTGGTGGTGGTCTTGTTATCTGAAAGAACAATCCCAAAACTGTCCACGTAGCACATTGTAGCTTGTGCTTATACATGCTTGGACTTATTTTTGGTATTAGTTGTCCGTAATTTTCTAACATGTGAAATGTCTTACGTCTAACCCAGCTGACTGGATTTTACTCATTCCTCATCGTGTGTTCCCAGGATTATGCCCACCATCCTGCTGCTGCGGTGGCTGAAAATTCATGCGCGTTATGAGGCTCCATCAGGACACAGCTACTACTCGCCGCGCCAAAGGTCACCCTCTCCTGCCCGGTCAGAAAGTGTTGAGAACTTGCGTCCACTATGATGGATTAAGTACAGAGAGCCTCTGATTTTTTTTTAGCTCATTAAATAGACATTTAACCTATGTATTCTTTGTGCAGCTGATCATGTAGCAGAGCAATGAAAAGTCTTCAAGGAATGGGCTTTTCACACATTTTTAGGGGTTAACATGTACATGTTTTTGTACTTAGTACTGTGTAACTTTATCATAGCAGTGCAAGGCTTTGTTGCATGAGTAATGTCTTCTCTACGCTCAAAGCAGCTGTAGATGAGCTGTAAAATATTCACTATATAAGAGACAATCTGTGCTGTCAGTCTAAAGGTGCTACAGAACCTCCTCAGGGTGTCAGAAAAGGTGGGAAAAGGGATTAGGAATCCATGTCGTGAGTTTGTACCCGGGTACACATGAATGTGTTGGAAGTTAGCTTGGAGAGTGAATAAATTCACATAGCTGCAAAAGCCGTAATAAAAAAAAATCTGGCAAAGATCATGCTTAGTCTATGATTCTGGTATCATTACAGGTAACAGCCTGAACTCAGAGCAAGCAACTAGAATATTTAGTGTTATAACAGCAAAATCTTAATCAAATCACAGGTTTTTAAACCAAGCACATGACAAAAAAACAGCTAGAAAACTAAAAAGGTTTGCTGAAGGTGAAAATAAGTGAAGCAGGATTGCCTAAATGTAAATGTTTTGGAAATGCTGGATCAACGTGCCTTAAAAGTGTCTCGGCCTCATTTGACTCTTCTCAGATCAAGGTTGTTAAGTAACAACACAATAAGAACATTTCACAACTCCAGTTGTGTATTTTTGGTAATGATCATCTCTCTAGGGTTTAAACCAGAACATACCTGCCAGAAACATCTACAATCAACTAGTTCAGCTAAAGAGAGATGGCCTGTTACTAATTTCATTTCCACAGGAGCACTGACAAGCAGTCCTGTGATGTGTTGTGTGAACACTGCACTCTTTCACTCCTAGACCGTCACACAGAGCAGGATTCACTACTACTGTTCATTGATATGGTGTCAAGCCACAATGGCCTCTTTTACAGTCTGAAGAGATGGCAGGAAATTCTTATAAGTATTATAAAATATACTGATATAAGGTGTTACTTAGTCTCATGACACTTCTGATGACGAAGGTCTTTGAACTTCCTGATATTCACTTGTATCATATTTTAACTACAGTGACGTAAATGTAAATCTGTTCTGCTGTAAACTAAAAATGAATAAATTATGCTTCTCTCACTTGTTCTGTGAAATGCTCCTTTTTTGCTGAGATTGTACGGCTGTGGCACAGTTGTAGCATTAATTTTCTTGCAATCGGATGCTTGGCGGTTCCCTCTCCCACAGTCACATGCCGAACTGCCTCCAGGCAAGACACCGAACCTCAAACTGCTCCTGGTGAAAAAGTCAGCAGTGTGTAAAAGAGTGTGTCTAAAACTGGATCAACCTGGTGGTTATTGCTATCAGTGTATACATTATGTCACATTCACACCACTTGTGTTTTGAGTGGGAAGAAAGAGGAGAAATTTAGTAATCAAATGGGGGAAAAATAACAACAATTTTTTTTTTTCCATTACATTTTTTAAAACTCTAAAATCAAGTGTCTTACCATGTATCCACAGAACTGATTTAATCTTTTTTTAAATTAATTTTGTATTTTATGGTTCGTTACAAACAGTGTCAAGGTTTGAAAGTGTTTTATTTTCTTATTTAAGGTTTAAAATAAGTAAAAAAAAAAAAAATCTGCCAGGTTATGGATTCCCTTTTCACACAGCCTCTTAATTTGAAGTTGCTTTTACTTGTTTTTCAGCCTCTCTTCCAGCTTTGTGTTGACTGCCCTAAGATTGAAACCACTGTGACCTCTCTGGGACAGTCATGTTAAAGTTCAGACATCCAAAAAGCTGTTTTACATAATAGCCACAAGAGGGAGCACTGTCTCTCAGAGTCGAGCACAGCAAGGCTGGGTTGTCAATGAAGTGTTTTGCAGTATCAGAGAGTTTGTCACATTTTTCAGTATAAGCCAAGCACTGGGAGAATGCAACAAACAAAGTTAGAAAACTTACTTTGAATCCCTTGAGAAGAAAATGTTCAGAGCTCAGAAAGAGTGAGTTGCTTCAATTTTCTCGGTTTGTTACCCTTTACCTTCCACCATGCCTCTACTGTGCATGCTTTTTCCACTTCTGAAAGATACACTTGCACAAATAAACAATAAAAAATTATGTAAAGATTTTGACGTTGAGTTAAGAGACTAAAAATACCAAATTGGTTGTGGACCCTTTACTAATTAAAACCAAGTGACTCACCTCAAAAGGAGCTTTGATAAAGAGGCTCTTTATCTATTAACCACAATCAAAACAAAATCCACAAGCCTCCAGCACAGCATGAACTGAAGACACGTCTAGTTGTGTTAGTGTCTTAATTGTACTTGTCCAGATGATACAGTTTACACACACTTGCCTAAACAGAGACGTGTGTTGTCACACAGTCAGAATAACTCATTCGATGGCTCTGCTTCATGTCTCTTTCATACAGATGGCCTGTTACCTGCGGACAGATCCTCTTATATAACCAGCGTGGATGGATCATACGGATAACACACACATCTGCTCCTGCCCTACACCAGCCACTGATCCAGCCAGTCAGCCGGCAACCAGCTGGCTTTGTAATGACACAGAGGAGGCACAGTGTAGTGTCTGCACAACAGGAACATGTGGGGGTTCATGCCATTCAGGATTTGCAGAAAAAGAGCAGATTCTCTAAATTAAATAATAAAAAAAGCAAGTTTAATCTCCTCTCCTCTCTTCCTGGGCCATCAAAGGCCATAAAAATTTGATTTGAGAAAATGAGTGATGCGTCTAAAATTAGAGCACAGACTGTTCGCCGTCTCTTTGGTGATGATATCTTTAAAAGTACATGACCTTTTTCACTAATCCTCTCTGCAACAGGGTGAACAGAATGTGTGTGCTATAGGTGACATGGAGGAACATCTGCACATGAGCAGACTGACATTTGTTAGTCACTTTTTTAAAAACATGATTAGGAAGAGGGAAGTATAGGTATTTATTCTAAGAAGCTAAAAGGGAAATATAGTAAGGTGAGCTGGTTTCTTGTTGATGGGAACTATATGAAACTTGGGATGATGAGGGTGGATTGGGACCTTTATATCTTGATGTGCAGAGACTCACTGCTGAGTTCTCGCACTCAGATTTGGTGAATTGTTCTTTATGCGTATGTGTCTTTAATAAACCCCACACCGATTTGAAGTGGGGTTGTTTGAGGTACCTGTTGATATTATCAGCATAACTCCACTATCAGCTGCTGCAGACAAGGTTCATTTTACCCTGCGGTGTAACTAGTCTGAAGAAATTTTTACTGAAACACTACTGTCTTCAGAAATTTTCCAGGAATCTAGGATAGGATAGAACTTTATTGTCATTGTAACAAGTACAACTAAATTGAAGTCACAGCAGCAATCAAGAAAACAAAATTAAGAAAGTGTATAGAAAGTGCGAAAAGGTCCATAAGAAAATAGATGATGACAGCTTGTCCATAATTCTCCAGTCTCCTGGATCCTGTCTGCTCACAGCAGGTGAAGCTCTTCCAACATGGCGTTGGTGTCTGAAGTTAGCTCCGTTAGCCATGTCTGTGAATAGCATGATGCTACTCTACCCTCTGGTATTCCCTCTGTTGCTGGGTTAGCACAGCTAGCTTGTCCATCTTATTGGAGATAGATCTTATGTTTCCAATAACGATGGATGGAAGGACAGGTCGATGTTGAGACTTCTTAGCTCACATCTGAGAACCAGCACGTCGTCCTCACCTACTTCTCCTCACCTTGTGGGAAGACACCAGGCCTTACACCAGTTAGCATTGACATGCTACAAGCTGCTAACAGCTGATTTCACATGTTAACAATGTGGCCATGGTTACATGAAGAATCTCCAGACAAACACAGGAGAAAAAGTAGTAAATATATCGCTGAAGCCACAAGAAGTTTGGTGTCCATGACCAACAAATGAGCCATACAAAGTAATGATCCACTCTAAATACAAAGATTACGAAAAAAGAGATAAAAAATTGAAAGAAACAGACAAAGAAGAGAGAGCTGTTGCAAAAGGCAGCCATAGCCAACAGGGCGGCGCTTATCAATGTGTTTTGATATCAGAAAGCCACTTTTTTCAGCTCTGCTACCAGATGCAAAACACTGATATTTTCCCAGCCTGAGATGCATTCTCTGACAGCAAAAGGCTAAAAATATGAATATGGACATGGAAATTACTTTCAGCACTGACATGATACTGATACAGCTCCACTTAATCAACACCCAACCATCTCCTAAGGTGAGAGGAATTGTTCAAGCTTGTCTTTGAGGTCACTTAGCAGAAAGAGTTTCATAAATCTGAAGTTTAATGTCCCCATGTCAAACGTTAAAAACACCTGCTCTGGGGAAGAGATGGTGCATTACCTCTAGAAAATTCTACACCCCTGATAAAATACAGGTCCTGGCATCTGCTTGAGTTTGCTTGTCTGTCTTGAAGAAAAGGAAATCGGTAGAAGCTACAAGAGATCACTTAGATTAATTCTGTCCACTCAATCAACAGACCTAAACATCTGTCCCCAGGTTTCACCAGGTTTAATGAATGAGTGTTCGTGTGTGTGTGTGTGTGTGTGTGTGTGTGTGTGTATCTCCCAGACCATCAGCGGGACCATGTGATTTAGATGAGCGATAAACAGCAACAGATTGACAGTTTTCTGCTTCTAATCCCCTACTCCCCCTCTAATTTTAGAGCCCAGTGGATTAAATAAAGGGATACTGTCTTGATGGTAAGGCCCAGCATTGAAAAAAAAATCTATTAAAAGAGATTGTTAGTCTTGATTTGTCTCATTTCATTTTCCACATCTTAACCTCTTGGTGACATCTCATTTCACTGAAGCAAAGTTTAATTTGGATGGTACTGTAAACACTTTCATTCACAAGTGATCCACAATGATTTCTTATTTTGCTGTTGTGGTTTAAGCTTAGAGTACAAAGATTAGAGAAAGAGTCTGAGAATCAAGTTTTTGGATTTTGCTTTTTTTTGTTAAGATTGGCAACGATTTTTTTTCAAGAGAATCGAGTGTAATGCTGACTTTAATTTTCCTTTAGTTCTCACACAAAAACAGAAATGTTTATTCTCTTCCATCATGTAAGAAAAGAATACAACTTTTTAATGCAAAATATTTTTTAAGAGTTTTTTCCCCACAAAATTTAACAGAGGCATGACAATGTATAACAGTAGAGTCCAAAGTTCTGTCATTGATATTCCAAACTAGTTTAAATTAAAATGAGCATATTTCCACCAAACTCAGTCATAGTTCACTCACACAACACATTGAAACCAACAAGGTCTCACAGGGACAAACACAGGTATCAGGTGTTCGTGGTGCAGTGTGATAGGTTGGACTCTTGGGGAATTTAGAAGCAAAGATCAGAACTTTTTACAGACACTCAGGTGAGATGAGTGAGAGTCAATTAAATATAGTTTGCCAATACCATGAGATGAGAAACAACCCCATGCCATGATGCTTCCACCTCCAAACTTCACTGTTTGTTTCGTGTTTTTGGGTGATGTGCATTGCCATTCCTCCTCCAAACACGGTATGTAGTATGACAGCCGAAAAGTTCAATTTTGGTCTCATCTGACCAGACAACATTCTCCCAGTATTCTACAGGCTTGTCAAGCTGCTGTTTAGCAAACTTTAAACCAGCTTCAACATGCCTTTTCTTGAGGAATGGAGTCTTGCAGGCTGAGCATCCATAGAGGCTATGGTGGTGGAGTGCATTGCCTATTGTTTTCTCTGTAACAATTGTACCTGCTGCCTCCAAGTCTTTCTGGAGCATTTTCAGGGTGGTCCTTGGCTCGTTGAGTACTCTTCTGACTATCTTTCTGACTCCCTGGTCAGAAATCTTGCAAGGAGCTCCTGTGCGTGGCCTGTTGATGGTAAGGTGGTGCTTCTTCCACTTGTGAATAATGGACCTAACAGTGTTGACTGGAATATTAACTGCTTGGTGAAAAAACAACCTTTTTTTTTACAGGACAATCAATTTGCTCTAGCCCAGCTGATGCTGGTTCAAGTAGTAAATACTAACAGATTTCAGGTGGTATGGTGCATTTCCTTGCCAAAGTATACAGCCTTTCCATGGTGTGTTCAATACTTTTTTTCCCCTGTTATCGCACTTAATTCCATATAATCATTTTTTTATGGACTTGAATGTCATGATATCTTTTTATGTATGGTTTATTTGAGATAATACCAATGTCTGGTAGAAATTTTGTTTGAATTGCATGTTTGGAAATAAATTTGATGAGAAAAAAGTTGAGACGTTCCATAGTTATTTTCCCAACTGTACCTACAAATAGTATACTGGATTGTTCATAAGGAAAAATCGAAAAGTTCCTTGACAAACAGATGAACTAATCAAAAGGTATGAAATCAGGCTGAATGAAATGTCCTCTTCATTTTTACTGTGACAGGTCTTTTGACAAACAAGCAGCACCCATTGGTAAGCTTTGTCGCCATCTTAGTTCCTGTTACACTGTTAAGCCCCCTTTCTTGGCTCCTCACCCTTTAGTCTAATCTAAAAACAGTTCTTTACTTTAAAAAGATAATGGCTTTGCTCTTTCCTTTACATAACCTTAACTTAACAAGTCGTAGTATTGAACCCCATGAATTCAGTATTATACATGTCTTTGACCCTCTCTGTGTAGCTGTATCTCCGGCGCTCCAGCAACCCCCCACAAAACCACTGTTATGTATCCCATGACTGGTTTCAATGAAAAACTTTTTTGTCCTGAATGTTCATAAAGCTTCTGCCTGAACCACTAGTGATGTGTTAATTTGTCGGGCAAGGCTGATGAGTGCTCCAGGTGAAAATCTGCTTTAGTGAACAGTTAGGATAATTGTGTCCCTGTTTGTTTTTGCCCCTGGTATTTAATCGAAGGGTCTTTCTGTCTTTTCTTGGAACACCCAGCTACACACAGGTAATTTCACAGCTTTTATACCAATTCTAAGTACAACCACAGCCTGGTTATTCATCTCTGATGAGTCAGTTCTGATCATTCAGTGCTGTCTGTTATGAGCTGTGCTTCAGGATAACTCAGTGGTAAGGATGCAACCTGTGATTATTCACATTTTGTACTTTGCTGTCAACTAGATACATTTTATTATTCTAGGGGTCACTTTATTTAGATCTACTTTACTGAGGGAAAAAAAAAGAAAACCAACATTGATTTACATGTTATTTACTTTCAAGATATCTACTCGTCCATGCTGATTTATTTCATTTCATTAACTTTATGCAGTGGGAATAAAGACGTAAAAAATAACGCTAAAAAATAATGACGTTACTAACAATGTTACTTTTTTCACAATTTTTTCACAAGTGTGAATGCAGACATGCAGCATGCATGAACAGTAAAAAGAAGGGCTGGTTTGTGAAACGTTTTTTTTTTTTGTTGTTTCTCCACTCTTCCACCCTCTTTCTTTGCCCTCGTCGTTTATGTTTTTATCTCTCGCTTCAAGTATCTCTGACTTCAGCGTGGAACTTTCCATCAAAGCCTCACATTAATGATGGAGCAATGTCATGAATATTTGAGCTAGCAGCAGTAGTAGCCAATGACAAATCTGAACCTGAGGCTGGGGATGCCGTGACTCAGGCATCCCCAGCCAGGCTTCGATAAGGGACATATATATCTAATAGAATTTTCCCCAAAATTGGAAGTCAAAATTTTGAAAAAGATTTTTTTTTCTCATTTTTTTTCTTTGTACGTATTTTTGTTTATAGAATTTCAAAAAAACCCCAACAAAGACACCCACCTGCCTACCCCCCTTGATATTTATATTTACAATTTGAATTTCCACTAAAATATTGGTCCCTGGTTGGACCAGATTCCATCCAGTGTAATAGATATGTAAAATAATTAAAACAAACAAACAAAAACAAACAAACAAAAAAAACAAGAACCTGAGTGATTCAGAATGCATTTTAACCAGAATCATATAGAGTCCACTCCAGGTGAGTGTGCTTTGGAGCAGCAGGGCACATTTTGAAAACTGGATCTTATTCCCAAACTGAAAGTTCTGCACAACTCCTATGCTATTATTATACCATTCTCAATGGTGCATGCTACATCAGCCTGCCCAAATAACCTAAAAATGATTCAAATGTATCAAATTGTTGGGTTGGTCACATTTTCAATCAGTGCATATAATGATCTCTTATTTACGCATTTCATTGTTTTTAACCAATGCAGACATTTGTCAACAGCTGCATCTCAATTTCCTTCCAAAAGGCAACCGTACACAGCTGCACTACCAATGCACTCATGGCATGTCAGTGTGTGTCCATGTATGAGTAATAGATATCATGAATTGTCCCTCCATTAGTCATGATTTGTTTGTTTGTTTGTTTGGTTTTATTTTTGTAGTAAAATAAGTCCCTTCCCATGGATAGTCGCCTCATTGCAAATGGAACTCGCATCACTAAAACGAAGATGCTAACAGCTTATCTCAGGAACAAACAACTTCCATTTTGAATTTAACCCTGAGACAGAAAATTCAGCCTCAGTCAATTCTGAGTGAATATCCCAGCCAAAGGTTATAGATAAAAATAAGATTTTCTTAGCAGCCAAACTTTGTTTTAATCAGACAAACTAAGACTAAATGACACATAAGTTTCATAGAAATGTCACATCGTGTGCTTTTTAAAGATTAAGGACAGGAAAACACTTCCCCTTACACCTGTGACCGTGACCTATTTCCACACTTACCTGAAACCTATCTTTGGAGCTGAGAGTCCAAAAGAAGACACCAGGTAGTGTGTGATCTCTGCTCTCATCTCCTCTTAAGTGTTATTAATCCCTCCTTTCTCTCTTTTCATCAGCAGCTCTGTTTTCACTCTTTGTCCTTGGATGTCCCCCTCTTCCTGTGGTGATCAGGGTCACAGCCTACACTTGCTGTTTGAGGTTTTTGTTGACAGGTTATTGTGGAGAAAATGTGACTTGTTTCAAAAAAATTGGAAGAAACTTTCCATTGAACTGTAGTTACATCTTTCAGCAGCAATCTGAGTCTTAAACGTTTTAATCACTTTGTGTTCCTAACCCTGCATAATAATAACACAACAGTTGCTTTGTGACACACAATGAAATTCAGCTCTAAAGTTGACTGAGAATCTTCATCTAAATTGCTAATCAGACATTTCTAGCCGATCAAATAAGGTAATTTATGTATCAGTAATTTAGCCAAAACTTGGGTGATTCTGATGTTAATCTACTGCATGGCTTGAAGAGTGTCTTTAATGGTAACTTAGTTTAGCTCCCCGCGAAACAACAATTGTATTTCAATATTCCGTTTCTTTCTTTCATAATTTGTTATATGTTTTGATTTTTGTGTGAAAAGAAAAACTATGGCTGTCTGCCATGGTAGGATAATGTACTCTTGCACAAATATTCACACATGAATACTTGATATATGTTTTTATTTTTACAGGTTTCTGTTCTTCTCATGTGTGTTTTTTTTTTATTTAGTAAATTTTGTAAAAAAGGAAGAAACAGCCTGCTGTCATCTGACACCATCTAATTCATGCTCAGATTACCATTCCTTGGCAAATGGGACTGAACCTTCTTTCTTCTCTGCCAAAAAGTACCTACTAAAACCAAAAACCAACTCTAATTCATTGAGATGTTTTTTACACTGTGGGGAGTCCTTATCACACTTCATCGCACTGGAGGGAAACATGCTCATTTCAGCATCCTGCTGGCATCATCAAAAGATTGTTTTATATGATAGAGAAAATATTTTTACCCACAATTCACTGCTTCTAGTACTCACCAAATCCATCTGCTCAGTTTTACAGGAGACCTTAGTCTGCATGAGTTGAAGTGTTAAGGTAAACACACAAAGGAGGGTATCAGGTGAGGCTGTGGGGCATTAATGGCCAGACTACTCCATGTCAAGCAGACACTGGCATCCTGTTGTTGTCTGGAACACTTCCAGATATCTGGTCCCTGCAAAGTGACACGTCATGTTGATGTGACTTGTATTTCTTTCTTTTAGCGTGTGCATGTATTTGTAGGTGTGTGTGTGTGTGTGTGTGTGTGTGTGTGTGTGTGTGTGTTATGTGTGTGTCATGGGCACCAACCTTACAGAACAACCAGAGACCAAACAAAAAAAAATCCTCTCTGTGAAATTCTGATGGTGAGGAGAAAAAGACACACAAAAAGTAAAATGCATTGATATGAAAATTAAGTAGTTAATGGGTTTTTAAACATGATTTTAGTAATTTACATGAAATGTGGTTTTATTAGCCTGTTGCATCATCAGTCATCCAAAGGGGGACATGTTTACTTATCAAAGAGGGGACCTTAACCTTTTCACCCACACAGATGAGCCTGTTTTTATGATGTACGTATTAGGACGGCCTAAAGTCTCAGAGTAAAGTGTCAGGCCTCAAATGAAAACGCATCATGTCTTCTGAAAACCTCCGTCATGTGCTGACATCAGACTGGACGGCCTTAGAAAAATAACCAAACAACATATAAACAACTTGCTCAGAAGAGAACACATAAATTCATGAAGAGTTAGAGCCATTAAAGTGTTCTCACTGTTGTAATGCTTCGTAAAACTTGGAACCAAAATTTTTAAATGCTCTGCAATAAAAGCCTCAAAGACTGCGTGCATAAGTGGCTTGACCCAAGGAATCATGCATTTTCAATTAAGTGGCAAGTTACATGAATGTAATATATGTGCATCTGAAAATCTGGTTAATTTGCCCTAATTAAAAAAAGAAATTAACCGTCCCACACAAACTTGTGACTTAAACCTTGGAATATTTCTCTTTTCTTCTGGCTCTGTACCTGTACTCTGGGACCTACACTCTCACACCCTTTTCTCCCTCTGACACTCACACATGCTTACGCACAAATGCACAGGCCACCATTCAAACACCATGGATCACAGAAAACACAAAAAATGATTTAAATTATCAGAATATATTGCAGACATTACAGTAAATTGTATACTGAAATGTTATCATACATATAAGTACAAATACAGTGTAATGGTCTTGTTAGGGTTCTTAACTCGGACCTGCTTTAGCTACGATGATGCAGGAGTTTCTCTACTTTTACATTCAGGAGTAACTGTAAATCATTCCAGACAATCTTGACTCTCAAACAACTCCAAACAGTTGAAGGTGATAAGTTTGATTTCAGTCACATTTCTGAAGCTTAACATCATATTTAGCGTCATATTAGCATCCACTACACTGATACAAAGTATAATTCACAATAACTCTTTCAAAATAAGATGGATCATGACATCCATCCATCAGTCTTTGGCTTCAATCTTCAGGATTAACTTTCTTGTATCGTCATACAAATGTCCACTCTCTAAACGGGACAAAATGATAATCAGGAAGTAATTGATGAAAACTATGATATTTGTCAATGAAACCCCAAACTTCGAGGGAGAATATAGTGTACCTCAAAACCAGGGAACCACTAAACTTTAGATATGCTTATGTGTTTCAATGTTTGGAAATATGTGAGGTTAAAACTCTACAACTTTATGAAAGCTGAAATCTTCTTTTGGATAATATAAGGATGATGAATGAGTATTACAGTAAGAATGTGTATGGCAAAGCATCCATTCTGACAGATTTTAAGGCACTCCAAAGGTAAATGGTGTGGAGTCGGTTGGTTTGACTTCGAACATTGGAGAAGGATTCTTACCCACACTGCATATCAAAGAAAACAAATAAATACAGGATTATCAAGATACATGTGAAAATAAATAAGTACAGGATCTAGACACTATTCACATGTTACTCATTCACAACTCTGGCAGGAGTATTGTGTTAGTTGTTGTTTATGCTACTTTTTACATTTCGTTCTTATCAGAGTTCAACTGACTATTTTCCAAGGCGTGATAATGCACAGTGCAGCAAAATCTCCTGGATGCCACATGTTGGAAGATAATAGAGAGTTCTTATTTCCTGTGTTTGCAATGAATTTAACTGGGTGCCATGGTCCTGGGAGATACAGTCTAAAGGTTGTGTTGGTTAGAGCTTGCTACCAAAACCATTGGAGCACGTAGTGAATAGGATGATTAGCCAAGCCAACAAATAAGAATACTACACCAGTCCTCACACACATTCTGCTGCTGAAAGTAAAAATGTGAAATTAATCTTTTATGCATCTGAAGAAGAGTCCTGACTTAAAGTGAACTACGCTGATGTACAATCTTGAACATGACTGAAATAGATTCCTCTGCTTGTGTGCTGTTTTGGTATAATTTCATAGTAGATACAAAGAGGTTAGTACAGAACATCCTGTTTGTCCTTATAAAACATTTTGTGTCACTGATTTTATCAATTAAGGGAAATTTCTACATCTTCCTCAAAGTGTCTTTCCAGTCTTGAGGCAAAGTCTCACATTCTGAACTCCCACAGTAGCTATTTTCCTTTGTCGATTTGTCGGATGCCGTTGGCTTTACTAAGCGAGACACTGCTGCCTTGTTCGGTATCCATCTCTGCCTTCATGGCTTGCTCAACTGCATCCGCCAAAGGTAACTTGTCCTCTGCTTCTGTCTCTCTGTGGTAGAAATAGTTAAAATTGGAGACAATGACAGGAACAGGCAAAGCGATAGTCAGCACACCTGCAATGGCACACAAGGTGCCCACCATTTTACCCCCCATCGTAATGGGACACATGTCCCCATAGCCGACAGTGGTCATTGTAACCACAGCCCACCAGAAGCCATCAGGTATGCTGACAAACTGTGTGTTCGGCTCGTCTACCTCTGCGAAGTAGATAGCGCTTGAGAAGAGGATGACTCCAATGAAGAGAAAGAAGATGAGCAAGCCCAGCTCACGCATACTGGCCTTAAGAGTCTGTCCCAGGATCTGCAACCCCTTTGAGTGACGTGAGAGTTTAAATATACGAAAAACCCTCACCAGACGGATGATACGCAGAATAGCTAGAGACATGTTCTGTCCTGAGCTTTCCTGAGGCGTTGTGACCAGTTCTGTAATTACAGTAACAAAATAAGGGATGATAGATATTATGTCTATGATGTTCATGAGATTGTTAAAAAAGTCTCTTTTGCTTGGACAGACCAAAAATCTCACACACAGCTCAAAGAAGAACCATGCGATGCACGCAGTCTCGATGATGAAGAAGGGGTCGGAGAAAGTTGTGGGCTTTGCAGTAGTTGGAGCCGCAGATGTGTAATATCTAGACTGGTTGAAAGGCAGTACTGCTGTGGGCACGATTGGATCACTGTCATCTCTGAATTCTGGTAGAGTCTCCATGCAGAAGATAATGATGGATATGACAATGACAAAAACGGACACCAGTGCTACGCCTCGAGCTGCGTTCGAGCTCTCTGGGTACTCAAACAGCAGCCAGAACTGCCTGTACACGTCGTTATCAGGTAAAGGGATTCCAACATCTTTTATGAATCCCTCATCTTCTCTGAACTGCTCCATGGCCTCACTTCCAAGCTCATAGAACAAAATTTCATCAGCGAACACGTCCAGGGGAACGTTAGCTGGACGCCTTACCTTCCCCCCTGACTGGTAGTAATACAAGATACCGTCAAAGCTAGGTCTGTTGCGATCAAAGAAATACTCATTCCTCATTGGATCAAAGTAGTCCATCCTCTTCAGAGGATCTCCTAGCAGAGTATCAGGAAACTGGTCCAATGTCTTGAGCTGGGTTTCAAAACGGAGACCTGCAATATTGATGATGACTTTTTGGTCTCCGTCGTCCAGCCCTTTTTTATCAACAAACAGATCCTCGCAGCACTCCTTGGCGAGCCGGCTGAAAATGGTCTCACTTTCTTTAGTGCCCTCACTGTTCAGAAGCAACTTCCAGTTGGAGATCATACTGGCACAGCTGCTGCGGCCGTGTCTGTTCGTAGTTGGCATGGTTGGAGACTGTGGTACTGTCAGTGTCTGGGTTTGAGGAACTGGTGAAGATGAGGTGGATTCCCACATGTGGGAGGACACTGGACTGTGGTGGGAGGGGGAAGAGGAAAGCTGTGGGACTCGCAGAAGGTAGTTGCTGCCAGGGCTGTTAGTCTCCTGGGGGATGTCCACCGTAAGCGCTGTGGTCTCATCATAGGTGTCCACCTCGTCCTCAAGGCCACCATCAAGGTCACCTAGGCTCTCAAAGTCTACCAGGGCCACCTCCATGGCTGTGGTTCAGCCAGTACAAAGCCTTGGGACCCCAGGGTAAAACAATCCTTCACACACAGACAGATGGATGGATGGGTGGCTCAGTCAGCAGAGTCAGAGAACCAGAGCAGCCAGTCTGGACAACAGTAGGCTCTGTGTCAACTTAATTCCTTCAAATACCTGAGGAGACACAGAGAGAGAAAGAATGAGTGTGTTTGTGTGTTTTAACAGTTTAGGAAGCCATCTGCGGTTCTCATCATGTGAGGTTTAGGGTATGACACTGAATAACACATGCTCTATCACGACGCCTTGTTTCTTAGAAAACCCTTCCTGTGAAAAGGATAAAAAAGGAGCATTTACAGAAATATTGGTGAGAATAAGAGGAACTGTCTGTGGCAACTGGAATAAAGACAGGAGAGGGTATGACTGTTGAGGGATTACTTATTTTCCAAAAACAAAACTCCAGGCTTCTTTTTTTCTGTTATTGTGAAAGCGCTGTGATGAGTCATGTAACTGTGAAAAAGGCAAACATCAAACAACAGAGTAACAAAGAAGTTGGGAGCAAGTGAAGCTCATGAAGGGTGAATTTTTTTCAATGCTGGGTTGTCGCCTGTTGTTGCAAAAGAGCAGAGCTACTAAACAAACAAATTACACACATTTTCTTCAACCCAGGACCTGCTCAAGAGTCAGGGAACCAAAGTTTACAACCTGGGAGCCCGTAGGGTGGCATAAGGTAACCAGGTTTGAGCAAACATTGGTGTATTATTAACTGTCTGAGCAGTGATATTGTTGGTCTAGCTTCCCCCAGAAACCAGGCACCATATGTTAACACTGCTTTGACCTTTATCACCCCCAGATATCTACTCCACCTTTAAAATACAATCTGTAGGTGTGCTTACAACAAGATTACATTTAATAAACACTGCTCCCACTAGTGCGCCTGCTGAAGTATACGTGTCTGATTACATTTCTGTTCGTGTTTAATGTAAATGCTTTTGACACAGTCCCTACAGATGTTTAATTAAAGAGTCCAGACATGAGTCACCACCTAGTACTAATCCTAGTGATACCAATCCTGCAAGGAAGGGGGGCACAAATGGTTGCGAAGACGTGAGGTGGGTGGATGCATTGGGTAGGCCGAGGACTGAATGCAAGAATAAAAAAGGGACAATACAGATAGCTTGGGAGTCGATAGTGGGTGGATGGAGAAACAGAATGATGAGGGCGCATTCATGAGGGGGGTTTTCTCAAGAGAAGACAAACACAGATGATGAGGAGTGGCAAAAGAAACAAAAGCTTAAATGTGCTTACAAAACTGTCCTGGGAGAGAATAATGTTCGAAACAAGACTGTGACTCTGAGGAGACTGACACAGCTGATAAAAAGCAGGCCAAGATTATAAATACAAATTGAGTTAAAGCCTTCTCTCCCCTGAGGTTGATGTAATCAAAATGATTTGCTTTTACTCTTAAAGTAACCAGAACTTCCTCATGATCCCATGATAAAAACAGACCACTTCACAGGCTTTGACACTGGTAGAAGCTCTTCAATCAATACTGTTAAACTGGCCGACATTACCGCTTGGCAGAGCTGATTTTTAATGTTTTTCCAATAATTCAATGTGCCATCAATACTTCATTTAGTTTAACTGAAAGAACTGCAAACACTTAAATAACCTTCAATAAGAGAAATGGCTTGACTCTGACTCCACAAATTGACAAACTGTTCCCAAAACACATCTAGACAGCTGCACAGATTCAGCTCTTAACCCTGGGCTACAGTAGAGCTGAGATGTGCTGAGATTTATAAGCTAGGTTGAGGATTTTACTCCCCTTCGAAGGAAAGTGAACCCAACCTCATACATGTGAAATGTCAACTCTGAAAAAGGTATTGCATTTCAAAGGCAGCAGTTTGAAGAGTAGAAGATCAGTAATTGAAAATCTAGAGAAACTGCCAAGATGCTCACAGAGAGAGTATCACCCAAGCAACACACATCTTACCTTCTCAAGCAGTAAGTCTAGTGAGTGTGTATCAGATGCTATAAAACACAACAGGAGACAAAAAGGGTCTGTCCTACACTCTGCCACTGCTACAGCTCTCTGCTACGTCCACACTTGGCATCAGAATGACCTATCTATCATAGACTTCATGGAGTAACCTTACACTGTAGTAGAAACTAGAGCTGCCACTAAGGCCACACACACACACACACACACACACACACACACACACACACACACACACACACACACACACACACACACAGAAAAAAAACTGGGGGCACAGGCTGCAGAAAAAAAGCAGCAAGTAAATAAATCTGATTATAGAAATCTCTGAAATCATATATGGATATTTTGTTTATGTATTGACCTGCATGTGTTTGACTGTGTTATTGAGGAGTCGCTCAGCTATCAGTGTGATGTGTTCAATGCCCTGTAGACTGGAACAGTGCGATTAGATCCTCTGATCTCTTCACGGTTGACTCCCTAACACACACACACACACACACACACACACACACACACACACATGCACAGGCCGTGCCCAATACTATACTTATTTACAGCAACACAATAAGTAAGTGATGGCAGACAACTCCATTTACATGTTGGACATATAAGAAGAGCAGAAAAAAATGATAAAAGAGTGCGTTGGTTCAGAGAAAGCAAAGTAGCCCTCCTTGTGGCACACAGCTTTCAACCTTTCACTTTGAGAACAAACCTCTTTCCAGTCCCACCCTGACTTATAACCTACTCTCCTTCTACTCTGCACACCATGAGAACATGCATTTTTAATCACCTCCTTTCTATTATCCTCCATCACTATAGCAGGAATAAAAGGAGAAAGTGAAGCTCTAAAGAGGCCAACCATACTTGCGTACTGCAGATGTCAAAGATGATCTTATGTCAGATTCCACCAGCGGCACTCAGACACACTCCACCATACCTCACTGTCCGCACGCTGTAAAACATATTTGTACCCACAGGCATGTCAGGGAGCTGCCTCCCAGCTCTGCCATAACTGGAGAATGTGTAAGCAACTTTGTGGAATACTCATGTCATCACCGTTTCTTTAGCATGTCTTTTACTATTTCCACAATCAGAAGTGAGGAATTTTAAAATGTGCTACTCTTTGACTCGTCTTGTGATGAGAGCAATCAAATGTGCCCAGAAGCATTGAAATTGTATCTTTTTAACGCTTTTTAGCTTCATAAATGCCATTTAGAGAACGGACTATTCATAGTCATTGATGTAACTGATCATCAACACTTCTGGAAGCACAGTACTAATCTATAAATGTGCCTTTTTAGACCAAAAGTAGAAACTTTTAGTACCTGGAGCTAATCTTCCAGGAACTTTAAAGTCCCTTGAACTTCTAGTTCTTAAATGGTTCTAATTACCTATTGTGGTCAGTGTTTTCACGGAGGCCCAAAAACCAGCAAAGACTATGCAAACAGAGACATTAGAATATGGAGAAGAAATAAAAGTACTTCCACTATGCTGCCACATGGGTAAAGAGCAGTTAGGCATCAATGAATACCATTAAACAAAGATGACATTAAAGAAGGCGAAGACTGACAAGGTAACACCCAAGTTAGCCTGTTGGTATGGAGAGTATTCAGCCTGTGCTGGCTTGGATCCTGCTTTGTTGCAACCAAATAAAAACACCGCAGATGCTCCACCAATCAGAAACATTTCGCTTTTAGGCCCTGCCCCCATTTTTTTCTGGACTTCCAGACAGTACTACCCCCCCCGACATGGCTGTTTGACAGGGTACATTTATGCCCATTTCTGCAGTCAAAAAAACTCCACAAAGTTCCTCAGAAAGTTCTCAGTTCCTGGAGTAAGTTCCTGTGGCCAAAGCAACTTGACTCTTATTCCACTGGCAACAATAGTTGCCACACTTTTTATTTGAACTTCTGGGATCTCTTGAAGTAATGGTTAGACTTTGGGTAGCTTTGAAATAAAAGAATGTGGAAATAATCATATTCATGGTAATAATCATATTAAAATAATTATTATAGTAACAAAGTAATAAAAAAGTCATACACATTATCTACCAGGGAGGGCTAAGGATTAAAAAGCATGCACCTATTTTGCATGGGAAAATATTGGATTAAACCATAGACTGTTAAAAAAAATGGACATCTTGCTCGGCTCGAAGTGAGGTTGCCACAAAACTGCTCCCCCTGGTGGCTGGCTGCAGTATAGTTCAAAAATATTGGGCTCTCCAGCCATTCCAGATGGGCTGTGGTCATACTTAAAAAAAATAACACACCTCGTAGAAATGTTTCTCACATCAGCACACCTGATTCAAATGAATGGCTCGTTATCAGGCTCGAGCAAAGCTTGATGACGAGCTGATCATTTCAATCAGGTGTGTTGGAGTTGGGAACATAAAAAACATGCAGGGCAGGGGTACTCCAGGACCAGGATTGGGTAACACTGCTCTACATCATGTTTAACAATGATTGACAGCTGCCATTTTTGTGTATTTTTTTCGGGGATTGTAAAATATGTTGTGAGGAAGAGCCAAGAAAAGATTAGACTCTTGAAAGAAAAATGAAAATATTTTTTTCTCACCCAGCTACACTCAGGTTCTTTCTAAGTCCCTCACAGTCTCTACGGCGCAGACTGTGGCTCCACAACTGCTGCCAATGGCTGCGTCTGTGACAGTGGTATTTTGGCTTCAAAGCTGTACAATGTTAAATGATAAATGGCGGAGCCATGCTGTCCACTCTATATACAGTCTATGGATTAAACAGGTTAAGTTTGATTTTTTTTAAATTACTATTTTATTGCACATATGATAAAACACAAATTTTACTTCAAAATGTTTATCGGCTTCTTACAAATCTGAAATTGCGACATCAAAGGAATCAATTGGGAACAAAAGTACAATAAATCTGATATGATGTTTTTATGCAAGTTGTCATTTAAATCAGCAAAAAAACTCAACATAAATTTGTGCCGTTTTGGTTGCGGGAGAGTGCTTGAAGACAAATACATTCTTTTCATATATTTTTAATTAGATTAATAATGACTGTTAAACAATTGATTAACAAAAACTTTTGGTTTACATTGTTAACCTTTTTGACTAAATTATTAGCAGTTTGGTGACATTGTAAAGGAAAAAGCATGCTGTCTGAGGATCTGGGTTAATGGCATAGATAACAATGATTAGACATCAGTGTGTAAGTTATGTTTTGGAGGTCGGAGTTTACAATTTAGAAAGATAAACTTGGTTACAAAGAATGAATACAGCTTGCAGATGTTAAAACAATAGTGTGTATTATTCCCCTGTACAGTGTATCATAATAAACTATAATATATTCACATATGCATGTAAAAGGACTCGTGCAATGGGGACAAAATGCAGTCATGGTGGCATTATGACCTTGGGTCGTGTTAGAAGAGCCCTAAACAGAGGTGTCATTGGGGGCCCATGCTACCCCATGGTGCTCTGACTATTCTTGTGATGCTATTAATACCTAGGGAGGTGAGTGAGAAACCCATGAGAGAACAGCTCTCAGTGCTTTTCATGCTCTAACGCACAGAAACATAGGAGAGCACTGTGCAAAGAAGATGGAAAAAGTTAAGGGTGGCGGGACAATATGAGGGATGAGAAAAATGGTCTCGTATGCTGAGCAGAGCGACTGTACACTTCAGTAAGCTAAACGCTCTTACTTTACCACATGTGTGTAAACATGAACAGATGTTCAGGCAGATCGAGCTTAACCACAAGCCAATCCTTTGGTAGCTGGTTGGCAAGAAGTGAGTGTGGATGTCCAGTGTAGTGTTGAGGACACCGTGTCCAATGTTTAGGTTACAAATCCAAATATTGTTCAGCATTTATTGATAACAGTTTTTTAAAAGGGACATGCTACATATCCCTTGTAGCAGTGCATCAAACATAACTCTTTATACTAAACAATATCGATGTTGTTAGGATAATATTGTGAGGACAGTGCAGTAATGTGATAAAAAACTAATGATTTACATGACCATTGTGAACAGCTGCAGAATGGGAAGACTGATGCACTTCTGCTCCCCTGTGCAAATAAATACAAGCTCTGTCTCTCTTCTTCAGCTGGATTATGTCACTTTTATGCCTCTGTCCTATCAAATAAACTGATGGTGTTGTTAGTTGACCTTTTTGCTTTAATATAAGAAACTCTTTAAAAGATAAAACAGTGTTTTATAAACCCTAAGTCCCCCATAACCTTCAATTCACACTTAAGTTACAAGGTCTTTATAAACCTGAATGTTTTTTGTCTTTAGGGTTGTCTTCAGTTGAGCTTGTGTGATCAAAGCCTTCTTCAAGTTTTCTTTAGTCTAGCTTGCAGGTGATCCTGGTTATATCACATATTTTAAATGAAGTTGTGTTTTTGTCACAAGTGATGATGATAAGACTCCAGCATGCTAGCAACTAGCATAATGCTCTCTGTCGGGGTGTATGGCCCCATGAAGTGTTGTTGTGACACTTTGCTTAACTATCTACTGAACTGAATTTACACAATGCTTACATAATTTAAATTGTAGCTAATCCTAGTGATTTATATATAACGGCACCTTTCTAAAATACAATTAAGAAACTTTGTTTTTTTACACTGTTCTTTTTTAAATCATAAATCCAAGCACACTTTCCTGAGCAATATTCATCATCACATGAATAAATCTGTCGTGTGACAGATGTTTGCAGCTGAGCACAGTCTGAGAATCCGTGAAACATGCTTACACATAAGTATCCAGGCATGTCTTCACTTCAGTCTGCTTTCTCACTTTGATTTCCGGTAACGGCAGTATGGCTGACCTTGTGTGTCGGACCCTTTGTCGTGCTCCTGTGCAGGGGTGGTGTGGGGTTTCTGCCTGTGTGAGGGCACTGGCTGGTAGAGCTGGTATTTTTGGACCAGAGTTTTGACCCTATTAAGCAGATTAATACAGGCTGGGGAGCTCAGTGCTATAAGCCGAGGGATCTCTTCTGTCAGATCAACACTGATACTAGTGAGCCATCGCAGAGAGGCACACAAACACGAAAAGTCACACAAATACACACGCACGAGTGAAATACAACCTTGCTGGAAGTTTGATTTTGTGATGTATGAGAGAGTAGGTACTGACTAAATGAGCACTTTTGCCGTTGATATCACCTGATACGGCATTCTTTGTCACATTTTTCTGGGGATGTAGTTTTGCTGACATCACAGAGGACAACTGAAGAAACAGGAAATGCAGAAGGCAGGGAGCGGAGAATAAAAGGGTCATGGCCTGGAATTGAACCTTTGACCGCTGTGATGAGGACAATGGCCTCTGTAAGTGTGCACCATTGCTCCTCTGGGCCAGGCAGATTCCCCACAGTAGAACAAACTTTCATGGAAACTGAGTTCATAAAGATGATCTAACAATTTGTCACCGGAAACAAGATTAAGACAGAGATTACATCTAAGAAGCAAAAACTCACTCACAGAACATCCTTTTAGTTTCTTAGATTTAAAATGTGTTTTTTTCTGTTTGTTCTTGCTGTGTCAATTAAATTAGTACGTTGAATTTCCTTTCATCTTGAACGGGACAAAAGAGCCCAGTCGAGCCTACTCTGGATGGCTGTGAGGAAGCTTCTCTGTTTTCCTCCAGCTCTATCTGGAAAAGACAGAACAATTAAACTAAATCTCAAAAGTCATCTGCAGATTAACCAGTATCATAATTTACAGTTTGCTGCAGCTTAACTCACTTTAACCACATTTCTTTGTGATGGGACTGAAAGTGACAACCATCTTTTTCCACTGGACATGAACAACTGTTGTTGCAGGTTTTTAATTTAGATAAAGGCTCTTGTTCGCAGTTGAAGTCATACATCTTGAGTGTTTACAGAAAAAAAAGAATATATTTAAATTATCACGAATTCATTAACAGTGCAAATATTTACATGGTGTGCACAAACATTCACTAACACTAACCTACTGTCCACACACACACACACACACACACACACACACACACACACACACACACACACACACACACACACACACACACACACACACACACACACACACACACACACACAAACACACACAAACACACACACACAAACACACACACACACATAATGAATCATTTTCACAAAAAGCTACACTTTCAGACAGGGGCACAGATGGCCATTGAGAGATTTTGTAATTAACAAACACGTATTATCCAAATCACATGTTTTCAGAATATCATAACCCTCTCCCTCTCCTTTGAACTTTTAAATCTCTTTCTAAAATATGAATTACAAATGTCCATTTGGTAATGCAGTTGGCATAGCTAGAGCCAAACCCTGCCTCTTATTAATGAAGCTAAAATTTGATAAAATTTAGAGTTATGCTCTCACACGATGATCGTACCGTAGAGTGTGAGTGTGTTTGCATGTGTGGGAAGCCTCATTTAACAGAAAGGTTAACATTCACACTAAACAACTCCGAGGGAATAACTGAAAATAATCTGTGAAGAGGATATTATCATAAATTTCAACCTATTTAATACTGAATTTCTGGATGTCATCTATGTAAATTGTGAAGTGCAGCAGACTGAAAAGGGCAGGTTAGCTTGTGATGGTGAATTAATTCTTGAGATATTTCTCTAACCTTAAAAATTGTACCATAATATTTAATGCTATCATGCTTTCTTTACTCATTCATAATGTCTTTGAGGTAATTCTATAAACTAGACATGTTATGATGGGACTAATTTTCTAGTTGCTTAAATAGAATTTATATTCTGATCGGTTGACTGGTAATAAGTAAAATAGCTTCTGAAAACAGTTGATGATGTTTTATTTACAGCAGTTTAACACATGATGACACAGCTTGAGAGCAAATCATGTCAGAGCTGTTTGCAAAAAGTGGCTAAAGTTAGAAGAGCTAGTACAATCAGTCTTCAAACGTCCTCAGAGGTTGGGACATATCCCCATGAGTTTGCTGGTTAAACAGAGAAAACAAAGCCTAAAGTAGCTTTGGGTTCTTGTTCTAGATCAAAACAATGCTAAACTATGCCGACTATGGCATATGTCACATGTGCTTTTTCTGATTCAGGTTGTGTTAAACCGGGGGGGAAGCGAGAGTGATTTTTGGGGAACTGCCGTCCACATCTCGTTTATTCACACGTCCTTTTTGAAAATCTGCAGACCGTTTGTTCTAGCTCAATTCTGTAAAAAACAGATAATTCTACACTCTTTACTGCATTAAACAAGCTCTGAATGATCGATATATGTTCTGTATTTAAATCTAAAGAATTCTTTGAAAATTTGCTTCCATCTTCCTGGTGTCATGTTTCAGCTTTACATGCTCAGCACCAATGAGCAACAGTTTGTGTGTTCAGAGCTTGTAAAACTTCACTTTGAACCAAGACTTGAATAAAGTGTTTTGTACATAGTTCCTCACAGTTTTTAGCCTTTAGCCCTGGTTCTCCTGACCTCATAGAAGTATAGAAGTTCATATTGCAGTGAAAATTGAGTCAACATCAAGTAAAAATGTGACAGAAGCAAAAACCGTCCTAAAAATCAAATCAGCTTATCTCAGGTGCAGGACTGTGTAGATTTTGTAAAGATAGAACCATAAAACTTTTTTCATGTGTTCCTTACAGTACCTAAGTGTTCCTTAGGGTACCTAAAAATGTGTTGTATATATTCCCACCTTATTTTTATATATTTTTTTAAGTCTTGTAATGTCCTGGAATTCAAATTCTTTATTTTGGGACCTTAAGCAGATATGAGGTAAAATGCGATTAATCAGATTAATTAATTACAAATCCTGTAATTAATTAGATTAATTTTTTTAATCCCCTGACAGCACTAATTAAAACTGCTTTCAGAGATGTCCTGCTAGTGGTAATTTTTAAGCTCCCTGCAAAAAAATCTGAACCCCTAATTGCTTTCCTTATTTACATACAAGTGTAGGCCGTGGAGTTTTTTCTTATACCAAGTTGTAGGGCTGAGATAATATGCTGAATTCTCATTTCAAGTCTTTTACGATTTTTGGGGTGATGATTCTTTGATAGTCCCTATTTTTGTGATTTTAAGTTAGATTTTTTTCAAAATCAGACCAAGTGAAAAAGTTGAACGATGATGATGATGTCTACAGACTGTATCAGGCCATATTTTCCCCAAAATGCTCATCACATGTGAGTCAGACATGATCTGACATCTCGACTTTTTTCCATTTTAGATTATAAATTAAAAAAAAGAATAAACAAAGACTAAAATAAAGGATTTGAATTTGGAAAAAAAAGAGAAAACAATGGGACAAAAAAATTGTGTTTTCAAACCATTAAATGAAAAATCTTTAGACGAAAATACATCGACTTTTCTTACTCCCACCCTTACCAGGTGGTCTCAAGCGGCTTTCATCTGTTAAAGTTAAAAGTAATTCATTGTTTTAAATGTCTCTTTCTGTAGCATACAGTTGATAACTTCCTCAGACACATATCCAGCAGCAGTGGTTTGATGAAATTAAAGCAACAAAAAAGGAAACATGTCACCTGTAGTTCTGGTAAAGGCATTAATGTAAATGTTTTATTCATAGCTCATGCCCTACAGATGAGCTTTGGAGATTAATAATAATACTCTCAATCTCTAAATTAATTTGTCTTTATGCAGTGGATGTTGCTATTAGAAAATTAAAATATAACAGAAAATAAGAGTAGCGTGGTTTTTGGTATTTTTTTAATCCAAATGCTCTGGCTGATGGCCATTTTAGAGTACAAAGTATGTATTGTGTGCTTTCTTGTGTTGTCACCACAGAGAAAACCCTGGGAGTAACTGCAGATGGGTTAATATTTGCTACTAAGCTAAGCTCCAATGGACTGGGGTGAGTTGAATATGAATTTAGAGAGTGAGTGTTAAAAATGTAATACACAATACTCAATCACTGTCGAGTGATTTGACCCTGAAAATAGATATCTTGACCAAACAGTGGATGTAAAGATGTTAATGTAAATACCATTTGCCCTACACGTTTGGTCTTTGGAGAGCAGTTTTCTGTGTACGTGCTGCCTCCATGAGTAGATGTAAGCTTCTGATGCTGACAGGGGTTGTCTGCAGGCTGCAGGCCAAGTCCCAGTGCACAGCAGCTGGGACTACAATCCTCACTTGGCCTTTTGACAGCACACACACACACACACACACACACACACACACACACACACACACACACACACACACACACACACACACACACACACACACACACACCAGAGACAGCAGCCAAAGTGCAGCCAAAACCACTTCCCAATTAATCAAAAACTTCCTGTGAAGCATCAAGCTCAAAGTATACGTCTGTTTGCATCAGACAAGACAAAACTAAGACCAATGTGTGCAGGGGACTGTTCTTTTAGTTTTATAAATAATTCACCGTATTAGACTTGACATTGGATTTATTGTTATCTGTGTGCCACTGACTTGCACTGGAAAAATATCCCACCAACAAACCTCCCAAACTACGTTACAAATGAAAGCACTCACATTCTTCTCAAACCTCTTAAAGATTCGTCAGGACTGAGTTTTCGTATGTGTTGTATCCTCATTGGTGACTCTATCCTATGCACCATTATTAAGCCTGCTTCAAACATGCGACAAGACAAAGGAATACAAAAATATGATACAACAAAAAAATTACCATCCGAAAAGCACAATCTGATTGAGGAAACTATTTTTCAATGTGTAACTCTGTGTTGTCTCAGCCAAAAGAAGTGTTTCTAAAAGTTCAATATACTGGTGGGCTGTCAAAGTTAAAACCCTTAGACAACAACATGAATTCCCTTTAAAACAACATTTTTTTAAAATTTCTTATTTACGCATGCACGCCAAGTAAATGGGTCTTTTGAATGGCACATTGAGATCCAAAGAATTGCCTAATTTGACCAGACAAAGCTAACTAGATTTAACATTGTGAGTTCTATGTTAAGTCTTAAATACCATTTCAAGGTACTGCAAAGAGCTCTCGTCCTCCACCCGGTTCCTCGACTATCAACTATTCAGTATGGCCTTATTTTCCCCCATGTTAGAGTGTGAATGATAGTTTAAAGATGAGAAGTTTTACTTTATGAGGTCCATTGACTAGTGTTGAGCTTGGTAAAGAAACAGGAAATGTTTGGTTACTTTTTACAAATGGATAGTTAAACATTGAAAATTGTATTATTAACCTAAGTGATGTTACATTCAAGTCAGTAGGCCTGTCTGTTGTTGCTTTGCTGGGCTTAAGTTTGCCATATTGTCTTCTGCATATTATCTAAGCATGGCTATCTTTGAGGGTGATCTGGATAATTTTCTGGATAGAATTTCTGGGCCGTTGTACATTAAGAAGAAATAAAAATGAGTAATTTATCTATAACTTTATCATTATTTAACTTTGGAAAACCATGTGATTAATCTGGATTGAAATCTTCACTGTTTATCAGCCATACATTTGATACCATTTGCACAACCACATGAAACAGCACCTCTTGGCCCTTTCCACTCCAGTCCTGGCTAACCCTCTTCCTGTCATAACCTTGGCATTATTCCCCTTCAGTGGGGATTAAGCCTGTCTCACTTACAGGAATATTATCCTATTTTTCAGAAGCCCTTTTTGTGCCGGGGCCAGGAGGGGAAAATATGGCCATCTGTTCTGACTCTGTAATACATATCACTAATTTTAGGTGGCATTATAACAAGTACTGCACGTGCACACCTTCTAAACACACACATTTACACACACACAGGAATGCCAAAATATCCATTGACTCAATCCCAACATCTACCTTCAATATCACTTAACACTTCACTTTTGGTTGAGGCTTTTTTGCTCACTTGGTTGCAGGCAAAGATCTCACAGACACTTAACATAGTCCAGTGTTATACTGTACATCAAATTCTCCTTTAGATCCCTCACGTACACTGATACAGACGACTGATGTATACAGTTTATAAGGACAGAAACACTGGCAGTATTACAACAACATAAACATTTTTGCAAGATTTTCCTATTTTTAAAAACACATTTTTTTTTCATTTATTTTATAGGCACCTCACAGCAAGCTGCTGCCACATACTTTGATATAAAGAGCATCCTCTCCTCACAAACTTATACCTACTTAGCACATAGTTATGCAGATGATACTAATCACAAAATGACATGCGTGTGTTTGTGTGCGTGTGTTCATGACATGACATGAAAGATGGGTGGAAAAGATGGAGAGCAGGTGTATGTTTCTTTTTTTTTCACCTGGAGGAAATAAGGTGCTTTAGTAGCCTATTCAATGAATCTTAATTGCAAATCAGAGCTCACAGCCCAGTCTATTGTTTCAATTTGTCATATTAGGGGGTTACATATTGCTTCAGTCAGATGTTTTGAAACATGAAGCAAAACAGAGACTAACACCAAGGTGTTAAACCTGCAGAGGAGCAGTTTAAGACTCAGAACTTCAATTTTCCATTTTTAAGTTACCATTGAAAATGTTTCACTTCGTACAGCTGCGCAAAAGATTTAAAAGGTAGGTCGAGATTTGGCATAATTTACATTAACTCATTCTGACTCAAGGGAGACCAAACTGTGTCCAGTCAGGGGGGAGGTATCCTACAACCGGTAAACACCTGTTAACATCTGGGATAAGAAAGTGGGAAGATGCTCTTAAAAGCGGATAAGTTTAACAGTTAAGCTAACTCTGAGATGACTGTGGTAATGATGTATGTTGTTACGTAAACCAAAAGTAATGGGGATTTAAAGTAATGATTTATCGATTTAATGAAAGAGCACATCACATGCTTTCCTCAGTTTACAAACACGTTAAGTTCACCTCATCATCATGTAGACACATGGTTAGCTCAAAGCTAAGCGACGTTGGAAATAAGAAGCTGTGTTCCTCGCGCAGCTCAGGGAGCGCGCGCCTCGCAACTAACGGTTGAAGGAAAAGCCGCGCGGTGAAGGTGGAGCACTTGTTGCAGGAGAGTGAAGTGGCCTACCTGATGTGCCGTCCCGATTCCACTCACTTCCGGGCGTTGTCGGTGAAAGTTTTGTGCTCCGGGCCGGGCCGGAGGCATGGTTAGTGCGCACTGGATCGTCTGAGCACCTCGCGCGTCCTGTCACCCCCTGGTTGACCGCACAGACAGCAGCCACAGCGGAGGTGCCCCCGCCAATCACCCTGAGGCCAGATGTGAGAGTGATGTAACAACGACATGATTACGTTTAATTTGGCCAATTCCCCGCAAGCAAAATCCCTGTTTTTCTTCGTCCTCCAACCAAAGCTGTGTCTCTCTCTATCTCAGAGGAGAGGAGAGAAAGGGAGAAACAGGGAGGGAGGGAGAGACAGTGAGGGAGACTAAGCAGATTTAAAAAAGGATGTTTCTTAAACTCTGCTAGGCCGCTTTATGCTCTCTTGACCACCATTTCTAAAAACTTGGTCTTTTCAAACCACAGTTTGGCACAGGCGTAATCAGAAACAAAATAAATAAAATGCAGAAATAAAGTGTACAAAAGTTAAAGGTCAGGACAGGACATGCACTGCAATAGGAGTATTTTGTTCCAACTCACTGTTTTCAGCGTCCTTACTGACTGCTGAGACAATCCTCTGTAATGCTGACCAGATGAAAAGAATTGGGACTCATCAACTGCAGTCCCCTTTGAGAAACCCTTAAAAAGGAGTTTACCATTTCAGCACTTCAAACATGAACATTATCATCTGAAATACAAAACACTGGGCGTGCTATTCTAGTAACAGGACTGCCGCCATAGTTTTGGCTTCATTGTGTTGGAGAAGCGTGCCTCGACCACTTCTCCAACACAAAAATGAAATTTCTTGGGTCCTTGTGGGTCAGGGATTGTTTCCCTGTTGGAGTCGTTCAATATGGCCACAAGCAGAATTATATTTATTTAAAGGTTCAACAATTTTTCTTTAGGTCTAACCAATGCTGACTAAAGAGACACCACCTGAGGAGCCACATCTGATTCTGCACAGACCCCTGTTAAACCATTTAAACAATGTTCGCTGTTTCCAAATATGCAAGGGTGGACCCTTAAACAGACTCCAAACTGGGCAAGTTGCTCCCATAAAATGATGACTTCCAGGTAATCCAAACCAGTGACTCAGGTTTTTGTCTAGCATGGCTTGTGTCTCAATGAGAAATTGAACCTTTAGTTTTAATCTTGTCCTGCATCCATCTTAAGTTTGTAATTTGACATCTGCACCTGAATCACTGTTATCCACTTAAATCCAGAAGCTGCCATATTGCAATTCAAATGAGCTATGCTTACAATAAACTCCTGCTGCTCTGCTCTAATAAGATTGATTCACTGCCTTGCTTGCTGTCACTACATTAATATCCTCTCATCACTGTCTAAACGGATGTGTCTGGCACACATGCGACCACTGGCTGACCCCTGCATCAACCGTGCAGCCTAAGGGCGGGGAGGAGCTGCCTCTGTGTGCCTCCTGACTGACAGAGCATGGATCGGTGCAGGATTAAACTAGAGGTGAAGTTTTACATGTGCAGGCTGCCCTCTACAGGCCTGTGGTGGTAATACACACTGAATTGCAAACCCTTTGTTTTCAAAGGGTTCACTCATCTCTGAAATCAAACATGTCTGGGATCATCCAATCAAACAAAATGAAATTTGTCTCACACATCTTCCTTTTACATGAATCACTGATCAGAAATATTCAACTCTGCATCCCATTGTACAGCTGCACACAGAAGCACAAGTCTGCCTGTTTGTGTGTTTGCACCAACTCGATCCATATTCATGAGGACACTGCTGTCCTCATGTAGACTGCATGTCTCAGCAGGCCTGATCTTGTTCTTTTCTCACTCTCAAACACTTCTGTGTTTTTCCTACCCCCCGCCAAAGCTGTGACTGCTAACACTCTGTTACTGCTCTCTTTTCCCATCAGACTCGCAAAAATAGGACAGAGGAAGTAGATGAGGGGTAACGGGGAGGATAGTGGGATGATTTTGTAAGAGTCTACCAGAAAAGCCCTTTAGACTTCAGGATTTATGTCAGCTTTTACTCTTATTTGATATTTTATCTAGAAGAAAAAAAGATTAATTTTTGTTTTATTTTTCCAAACAGTCTGTGATCCATTAAAAAATAAATGTCAAAAAGACAGAGTTAAGATTAAGGGAGGGAACTAACCCCTTAAATTTGAGACACAATTACTGAAGCTAAGTAACCACTGGCTGCTAATGCTCTCAAAACACAAAGCCCATTATATAATCCACTTCTGATGCACACTTGATCAATACACAGAGGGCTATAAAGAAATGGAACAAGGAGCAGATGAGTGGATGTGTAAGGGTGTCAGTGGTGTTCAAGCATACCTGCATGTATTGATCTTCTGAGAGGAATGCAGGTAGGAATTTGTTCAGATACAAGAAAGAAAATTGAAAACCCACCTGGAGAAAGACATAATACCAAAAGAGATCAAAGAGCGGGGGAGCTGTGAAAACTAAGAAAGGAGAAAATGGAGACCAGGAGGATTTGCAGAGAGCAGGGTTTTTGAGCTAATGAATAATTTATGCGGGTGGGATATTTTAAGACCCCCATATCATGACAGAGAGCAACAAGTGGGTGGATGTTCAGAAAGGTGGAGTGAAAGAGGGTATCATTGGCCTGTTTCTGAACTGAGGCGACTTTTACTTCTGTCCACACACACAAAAACACAAACACAATCTCACCTCACTTCATGAACTCGTACTGAAAACCATAAAAGTGTCCTTGATGTTTCATCATCAGAGCGCATGTCTTTGCTTTCTTTGTGTTTCATTAACTCAGGCAGATTGGGATTGACATTTTATTTTGCAGGAGCCTGTAAATAGCTGTTAATAGCTTATGATGGCTCTCACTTAAATCTAAAAAAAAAACAAACAGACAAAAAAAAAACATGGGCTAATCAAAGAAAAACAAAAACCAGAATGTTTAAAGCTAATTTTGTAATCATTTTTTATAGCATTTTTGGAGTAATTTTGACTTTCATGTGTTCTCCTAGAAAGACACAGAAATCCTTCGTCATGTGATATACTGTTTAAACTATGGCAAAGTAAACAACATTTGGTGTGGCTTGGTGCGTGTAAATAAATAATTCTTACATACTGATAGCTGGGTTTTGAGTCAAATTTAACTACATAAAAAGAAGCAAAAATTAGTTCATGAAAAAGCTCCAAAGTTCACCAGAGAGTCCAGGTTTGTTGGTTAAACATACATTTACTCACCTGCTGTGTATCACTACAGGCAGGTAGGAAAACAGGAGGCATGAATGGAGAAGGGGTTTGCTTTATGTGTGAGTCACTGGATCACTCCGTGTAGTCCTGGAGGCAAATAAATGAATCACAAAGTGAGCACGACACTGAAAGTCAGAACAGGCCTCTCATCCTTTGTAGAGCCAGTCAATGAAAACCCATGCTGCTGACTGAGGAGGGCATGTCTTTTTGAGCTTAAATGCCTCGAAACCTTTTTTGTTGTTGTTGTTGTCTGATGCTTTTGTGCTTTAACTTTGATGCTCTTACTTCTTGCACAGGAACCATGTTGTTAGTCAGAATGGACAAACATCAGAAGCTATGCAAGTTACTGTTTCTTTGATGTAATTCATGCAAAACTGACTTCCTTGTCCAATACTCTGCTACAACGTCAAAGTAAAAAAAAAAAGGGGTGCACAAAGCACAATGTGTATTCCTTCATATCTTTGTGTTATCATGCATAATTCTCAAGAGTGCTCTGACAGAATACACAAGGCTCTGTTCATTAACTTGTTATCCTCTTTAATTTTACCACGAGTGTCATATGTGTATGTGTGTGTTGCCTTTCATGTGTGTATTGCAAAAAAAGAGGAGAATTCTACTCTTCTATAGGATTCCTCCTTTAATATCCGTCATTGATCTTTAACGAATTATCTGATGGAAAAATGCTAGCCAGCAGTAAAAATTATAGTAAACAAAGATGGTTTATTAGTATGTGAGGAGACTATTGAATGCTTTTCTCAGTTTTGTTCAATGTGAGTATTGTGTTTGTGTCACTTCACTATGAGATATTCAATGAGCGTGTCCGATAAGAGCTTTGTGTCAGCTGAAACCATATTCTATAGCGCTGCATTGTGTTTGGCTTTAAGTAAAGGTGTATGATGGAGAGCAGCCTGCAGAATGTGGGTCACACACATTAAATCAATGCAGCTCATTAAATACATTGACAGACTGAAGCTCCCCGGTGGCTTTTCCATACCTCCACCTTCTCTTCTCCTTGTGCTCCGACTCCAACCCCTCTATTATTCAGCCCTCTTTTCAGTCATACATTACAATATACTAATATTAGCCTGATTTTTAAATCACTGTTTCATTTGCACTCCAATTATTCAAAGAAAAAAATAACAACAATGCTTTCAAAACCGTGCCTTATGTCTGGGTCTGAAATATAATATCTACATTGCTTTCTTGAGCTGTACATCCAGAGGAGCTATTTCATCTAAACACAGAGGAACCCTGCTGTTTGCTATTTATAGACCAGGTTAATAAAAGGGGGCTTCCACAGTGGGGAGGGGAGTGATGAAAAAAAGGGTTTCCCCTCCTCCACATGTACAAATGTACACAGTATGGTTTCTCCCCTATGGAACCTGGTGTGCTATAAAGAAAGTTCAGGTTGACAGGCCATTAACTGGGCCGGGTATTAGGTTACAAATCAGCTCGTGCTGCAATGTGCAAGTGTTCACAGCTTGTGAGGCATTTACTTCTATTACAAATTGTCCAGAGCGACATACAATACAAGTGCACTCAGTTAAAATGTCAGGCCAGGGGAAATTGGCTATATATTCTTCATCTTCTTTTGGATGCTTGAAATTATTTACAAAGATAACTATAAAATAAAAGCAAAAAGGACTCAGGAGGCATAGTTGGCAGAAATAACACTGGTCATATATCACAGTTATAGGTTCGTGACTTCTTGAAATCATTATGCAAATATTGTCTTAGATGTGGGACCTTATGAGACAAACTTGGCAGGGAAACGGATCTGCTAATATTAATCTTATCATTTTCTCGTATCCAACTGAAATCATTCCAGGTGTGCCACCTTTAAAAATAAAGAACAAGGCATTAGTAGAAGAAGAAGTCCAGCTCAGTCCTGGACCCTGTGGATGTGGAGGCTGACTCGGGAATAATGGCCAAGCTGTTGTTTCTAAAGGACTTTTTTTGTTTTTCTAGTCCACACTTATTATGTTATTGTATTTATATATTGTCAAATACTTTCTTTCTTTTTCAAGGGAGACCTGGCCAAGACAGGCAGCAGCAAAAACACAAAGTTAAAGAAGGAAACACAAAAAAGACAAAGCACAGTCAACAAAACACAAGATTATGGATTAAAATCACATTTTTGGAATAAATTGTGCAAACAACTGAGCTAAAACACTAACACCTTGTTGAACCTGCCTCCATGTGTTTCATTTTAGATTTAAAAACATTTAGAGACACCAGCTCCCTGAGCTTTAAGTTTTTGCAACTGGTTCCAAGCTGTGGGTGCAGAGTACCCAAAGGCACTTTTCCCAATTCAATTTCTGTCCAAGCATTTGGGAGAGAGAGCATAATGAGGACCTGAGAACACAGAGAGTACTGTTTAGTACTTTTCTGCATGATAAAACACATAAATAGTAAAGAATGCCTCATAGATAGAAGTGTACCAATTGGTGACCCTCCAGGTCACCAAAGAAAGGCCACCCAACCCAAAAGTACACCTCACAATGATGAGTCCAAGGTTCACAGTTTGCTATGAACTTCAAAGAGGCGTGGTAGGCCGTATCAACCATATGGAGACACTGTGCAGAGGCATGTATGTACAAAAGATCTCCGTAATCTATAACAGGTAAAAAGTTCCATCAATGTATGGAAGCCCACAAAGACCATTCTTTAAAGACACCTACAAACTAAAGGAATTAGAAAGAATATCAACTGGAAAAAACAGTTGATAAGATAATATTAATAATAAGATAATAATTTCATAGGTTGTGTAGAACATAAATGTAATCTCAGTGATGTCATCCATAAGAGGCAGCATTTTTAAGCCCAAACATGGTTGTTGCCATTTTGGAGAAGATGGCGAAAACTGACTCCTGTCTTCTCTGGAAACTGGCAGAAAGAAGAAAGCAAACAGCTCATCATGCAAACCTGTTCCTCACTTTAAGCCTTAATTAAGCTGCAAACACCTTTGTATTTCATTATTACCTATTGGTTCACATTCTACACAAACCAAAGATCATAGATCCACTATGTAACGATAAATCGGTCGAGGGATGAACTTCTCATGTCGATAAACTATTGTGCGTACTATATTCAAATTTACAATCTCCACTTAATTTAACATCTGTAAGAATGCAAAAACCCATAAAACAATCTATTTTTATAGTTGTTAATTAATTCAGACAGTAAGGGGTTGAGAAGTGAGCTATTGACCAAAACCATCTGGTTATAAACATCCTTCATTTAGTTGTAAATGTGGCTGGGTTTTTGGATCCAGCTTGGAAACTCAAGGAACTTATTTTTTTGAACTTTAGCAATTCTTCACTTTTCAACAGCAAAAGGTTGCCCCATGATAAATTCTTTTCTGATGAGTACTTTTTTTCCATTCCCTTATTAAATGAAAGCATCACAGATGGCGTGACTAGGGAAATACTGAATGACTGTATAACTGGAATGTAATTTCCCCTCGGGGATCAATAAAGTATTCTGAGTCTGATACCTCTCACACACTTGTTACATGTGCAAAACCACAAATGTGTGATAAATGTGGAAAATTGTCTGGCCTTAAAAAGAATATCTGAGCTCCTGTTTAAGAAGCTAAATAGCTAATCAAAAAGCGATCAGAGGATCAATATCCATCAGCTATCTGGAAAACTGCCTGGATACTGTCCCGGGCTGACATACCGGAACCCGGCCAACTGAGACGACCAGAAGGAGCATTATGCTCCAGCTAATATCTGTCTGAGAGGGGAATCAGATCATCCACTCTGCATTACTCTGGTGCTTAGAGCTGATGGAGAGGCAGAGATGGAAATGGATGAAAACAAGAGAAGAGTGTGGGAAATGAAATATGAGATCGGCAAATAGTAGAGAGGGAAAAAAAAAAACCTCAAGCGGCAGTGATGAGAGCAAAAAGGGACAGACAACGAGAGGTGAAACAAACATTTGACGCAGCCAGAGGAAGTGTGAGACTCTCTGAAATGACACTGCTAGAGAGGATGTTTGCACTTGTCCCACTCCACATTGAACCAAGAGTCAAGAGCGCTCTGCACTCCGCCTCTCTCCTCCACTCTCTTGTTGCTTTTATAAATAGACCACTCTGCTTCGGCTGTAAACCACAGAGACAATACGATTGTCTTAAGGAGAGAAGCGGGACACAAAATCATTCAGGAGTTGATCGTCTATGGTCGATTCAAAGATACCTTAATGGACACAAGAGCACAAGGGTGCGTTCAACAACTTCTATGCACGGTATATGGAACCCTGAACAAACTAAGCCAGATCTGCTGTTAAAATAACACCCACACATGTCGTATTGCCTTGGCAGTCACATAACACTTAAAAAAAGCAAAAAGAAGACCTGGAGTTATCATAAACACATTATTATTGACATTATAATCAAGATTATTGTTCATAATAGCTTCATAATTTACATTTTTATAATGAACATATCTCTCCATAGATATTCTATTATAATCTGTTTACATTGGTCCTCAGAAACAGTATGGCAAGCAATAGGATCCATATTTTCTTTGTGTGTTATAATAGACAATGAGCCTCTTGGGTGAGTCTTTCTCCTTTACACGATTCAGACACAAAGGCTCCATATAGAGACAGCTGACTATCATAAGGAAAGAGCACAGTACAGTAAAGAAGCTGAGTATTATCTGCACACATCTTGGACTGGAAAACAGCAGAAGAAGAAGAAAGTCTGGAGGTAAATGAGTGAGTACAGACAGAATTCATTAACCAAGGCCTGCATGTGTATTTCATTCAACCCTCAGCTCCTGTACTGTGAAGCTGAGCCAGGAGTAACAATCAAATAGAAAAACAGCGTGGAAAAAAAAACAAACACAGTTCAGCAATACAGACAGTAAGTTCTCATAAAAATCATATTTCCTCTTTGATAATATATTGTACATTTCCATCCTTAGTCCCTGGAGCAAATCAAAGTAAAGACATCATTTACAGACTATTCAACCTAAGGTTCTTTGATTACTTCAGCAAGCATACACGTAGATCCCCTGCTACACAGGAATCTGTACATGGCAGAGACTTGTTTTAAAGCTTAAGCTTTTAAGACATCATTGAAAGCAGCTGTAACTCTTAGATACATTGTTTACATGGCTACGTGTTTTCACCACCAGCAGTGGCTTTAGTTCACTTTGTACATTCTGCCCACAACAAACAGAAGTTTGTCCTGTCCTGCCCAGAGAGCAGACGTGGCCAAAACAGTGTGTCCAGGCAGTGTGTGTGTACACTAGCTGTATGTGCACCAGCGTCCAGTGTGTGTTTAACGTCCTCATGTCTGTAGTATTTAGTACAGCAATTATGTGTTTTCCTTGATGGGATTGTCCTGAAATTCTGTCCTGTTGGTTTTCTCCAGGAGAGGGGTGTTTGTCCTGCTGTGTAACAAGAGAGGAAAAGACGGCAGTAGAGAAGAAGCTTTCAAGACAAGTGAAGCCACAGAGGTGTTCCAGTAGAAGAGAAGAGTTTAGAAAAGCACAAGTACACATTAGATCACAGAGCAAAAAGAGGGTGTGGGCAGTGTTGATCTTCACTATCACAACTTTTTAACCAATCTTGTGTTTCAATCCCTGGCTCTCTAAGCTTGTTTGTACAGTATATACATAAAAGCTCTCTGTTTCTGTCTCTTTCTCTCACACACAGATAATGTCCACAGATGACAGTGCACACAGTGAGACCTATACAGAGATAAGGGCACTCAGAGAGTCTCTCTGAGCATTATGATACACTTGGCTGAGCAAAAAGTCTGTTTGAATCCCTGCGCATCGACTGGGTTGGCAGCAGATATTATTGTGCTTTCACTGTGAGACACAGTCACCAGGTTGTGATTGTAGCTGATTCTAAAAATTCAAAGCTGAAGGCAGAGGGATATTATTGAAAACTGAGCTGTGGATCACAGATTTGGCTTTGTTTGCTCAGAAGCTACTGTACTTGTTGCAGTTAACAAATCTTTTTCTGGACACAAACCGCTGAGTAAATACCTAACAAGGATCATGACTTAATATCTCAGATAGCAATGGCAGAACTGATGCATAAGCAAGGATTGATACATACTTTAAAGCAAGTTACTCGTCTTTCCTAAAGTACACTGGAATTAGTGTTAGTATTTCTAGAGATGTAGGATTATATTTATGTGGATTTGCACTGTAGGTATAAGTCATAGATTTTCATGCTACAGTAATACATCTAAGGACATGCAGCACTATCATAGCAGTATAGCATCTGTTGGATTAATGCTTATAAAGGACTCATAGCTGAGGTCTTACATTATGTGAGCTAAATGTGCAATGAAATGATTTCTGAACTTCACAAGTAGCAAAAGGTTGGAAAGAGACATGTTCAACAGGGCAGGCAAAGCTGACTAATCTTGACCTTGGACTATTGCAGAGAATACATGAGAAAGAGGACGACTGAGAGTATGTTCATACACAGAGTTTTATAGAAGACTGGCCAGGGGCGGCACTGACCCCTGTTCAAGGCTAGATGGTCACCTCCATACACCACTCAACTATTTGGATGGTGTAGCAACAGTCTGCAGGCAGCTTTCTTTGCTTCTCATCAAGGAAATGTTTCTTTTCGTTGGTACTTTCAGCTATAAAGAGTTTCACCTTACACATCTATTTTATAGGATGGTGTTTGGGAAAGAGATGACACAACAAAAGATTGCAAGTTCATTCTTACTAACAGTCAAAAATACAATAATTGGCAATGTTGCTGAAATGTGGCCAATAAGTGTATTTTGGAAGAATTTCAAGAATGTTACCATTTGACTTTGGATCTTCTTTTCTGAGTCCTAAAAGAATAGCTTGGAAGATCTATGTGACAGAAGGGTAAATAAGTGCTACTTATTAATGTACTCTCTCTCTCTCTCTCTCTCTCTCTCTCTCTCTCTCACACACACACACACACACACACACACACACACACACACACACACACACACACACACACACACACACACACACACACACACACACAGAGAAATGCCCACACACACAGAAATGCCACCTCCCTGCATAGATAAATGCCACCTCAGTCAAAATCAGTCTAGTCATGGTTCTGGTAACACGTTGCAAAATAAAGCTGCCTTAAATTACAAAATCAATATAATTTCCTTTTTCTACAACAATACTGGCTTACATGTGGAAAAATTAATTTAATTGATCACTTTGGTGGTTGGTGGGTGTCAGGCAATTTGCAAAAGCTACAACACAAATGCAACAACTAAGTAGCTAGTAGTTGTACTACTACTAAAATAGTAGTAGCTGCTAGTAGTTGCTAGGCGCCACCCTGTTGGCTATGGCAGCCTTTTTGTGGCTTCAGTGCTAATTTAACTATTTTTTCTCCTGTATTTGTCTGGAGATCCTACATGTAACCATGGCTGCATTGTTTACATACAAAATCAGCTGTTGGCAGCCTGTAGCATGTCAATGCTAACTAATGTAAGGCCTGATGTTTTCCCACAAGGTGAGGAGCAGGAGGTGAGGATGACGTGCTGGTTCTCAGGTGTGAGCTAAGAAGTGACGACATGGACCTGTCCTTCCATCCATCGTTATTGGGAACGTAAGATCTATCTCCAATAAGATGGACGAGCTAGCTGTGCAAACCCAGCAACAGAGGGAATACCAGAAGGCAGAGTAGCATCATGCTATTCACAGACATGGCTAATGGAGCTAACATCAGACACCAACGCCACGTTGGAAGAGCTTCACCTGCTGAGAGCAGACAGGATCTAGGAGACAGAGATGGAGCATGACTGAAGAAGCTCAGTCCTGGACGCTGTGGAGGTGGAGGCTGTCTGAACTGGACAATGATGGACAAGCTGTCATCATCTATTTTCTTATGGACCTTTTTGCACTTTCTATACACTTTCTTACTTTTGTTTTCTTGATTGCTGCTGTGACTTCAATTTCATTGTACTTGTTACAATGACAATAAAGTTCTATTCTATTCTATTCTATTCTATTCTAAATATGGCCACAACAGAAGTTAAAAGAGGTTAGTTATCCAAAGGGACACAGGAAAGTTACACAGTAAAGTAAGTAAATATTAACTTCATCTATGATAAATATAGCTTCTTCTTTTACTTATATTTCTTTAAGTTAGCTTTAGAGCTATATTTATCATAAATTAAATTATAAAAGAAAACAATGATTAACTTACTTCATAACTTTTCTGTGTCTGTTCGGAAAACTGTCCTCTTATCCTCCGTTGTGGCTGTACTTCTGTTGTGTTGTGGCTTTTGCATTTGTGTTGTTGCTTTTGCAAATTGACCCTTTGGCCACCGTAGATCACTGAGCACTGGGCCTTTACAATAAACAATTTAAGATTTTGGGTTATGAAACCTAGTCATAATTTGATCATTAAACCAGTCAACTTCTCTGCCTTTAAATATTTTAAATTCATATTCTTGTTGTTGTGTTTCTACAAACATGGAATGCCGTGAAGTTGAGAACAGCAACGTTTCTCATTGCGTGTCTGTAACAGTTGACCTGGGCGACGGCTGAAGAGACACTTGAAGGTGTAGTTAAGAGACAAACGGAGAAATAGGCACTCACTAAGATCACTACAGAGAAAAATGTTCACTGTCTTTTCTGAAATGCAGTTAAGAAGCACAAAGTCATTGTATCACTAACATATTCAAAAACACAGCATTATATAAAGCTGACATTCATTCTGTTTAGAGAAACTTTTCTTCTAGCAAAGGCTGGTTACACCAATACACAGAGAGTGCCCATACTGTAAAAGGGAAAATGGCAAGAGGAAGGAGGTGGTGTGCTGCTGTGGTCCAGGATTACAGCACAGCGCTGTCATTCATCTGTTGGTGTCTACAGAACTCATACTAGACTGTTATCTAGTAAGGACCAAGAGAGGGTGCTGCCTTCAGGCCTCTTCTCTAAAAATAACCTTTTTGCCACAAAAAAAAAAAAAAGACAAAAACAGTTTTACCCTCTCACTTTCTGATGGTAATTGAGTTTTCCCCTGACAGAACAGCTGTGATATCTGATTTGGTTTCTCTCCGAGTCGGGACCTTGGCAGTTAGAGCAGCAGGTTTCAGATTCTCAGGAATACTGATCGTGTGGTCTGCTGTTTATCTTAAGTTAATATATATATTAAATTACATCTAAAGCATAAAAATATGTTGATCTAAATATTATCTCAACATGCATCTCTCTCCCATGGCAGTCTGAGCATGTTCCCTTACATTATTGATATTGATTATTACTTTTTAGGCTACTTCTTGGCTACTGTTGCGAGCAGGACAACGACTGGCACACTGGTAAGACTATCTCCATGCAGACACTGACAATCTCCTAAATAAGACGAGTGGCAGATCTATGGAATGTAGGAGAACATAAAGTCCTCTCTGAAGTTTACCTCACCCTTCTGCTCTGGACTCTGATTATGGGCACCGAAGGCTGTTAACCCAAGGAGTCAAAGCCTCATCCACCTGTTACAGTTCCAGCAGACCCCAGCTGATGTACACCATTTACAGAAACTTACATTAAACATCTGTACGCATCTTAGTGATGTTTACATAGTTAGTGTTGGCCAGGGTGCAGTTTCCTGTTTTCATGGCCTCTGGTCTGAAGTCCTCAGTGCTATGATTCACCGCCTCCTGGATCTCCACATAGTCCGATTTACTGAGGGTGGATCCACTGCCGCTCCGACCGCTCTTCTTCAAATCGTCAGCTGAGCTGGCTTTAGGCACACTTGGGATATTAAGATACTGTGCCTGTTCTTCGCCCTCCGTCTCTCTATGGTAGAAGTAGTTAAAGTTGGAGACAATTACAGGAACAGGCAGGGCGATAGTCAGCACACCAGCGATGGCGCAGAGAGACCCCACAATCTTTCCTCCAATGGTTGTCGGGACCATGTCTCCGTAGCCTACAGTGGTCATTGAAACCACGGCCCACCAGAAGGCCTCGGGAATGCTGCTGAACTGGGATTGTGGCTCGTCTGCTTCTGCGAAATAGACGGCACTTGAGAAGAGGATCACGCCGATGAACAGGAAGAAGATGAGGAGGCCCAGCTCACGCATACTGGCTTTGAGAGTCTGTCCTAAGATCTGCAGCCCCTTGGAGTGACGTGAGAGTTTGAAGATACGAAACACCCTCACCAGACGAATGACGCGAAGAATAGCTAAAGACATAGCCTGCTGCCCTGCCTCTCTGTCCTCGGGCCTCTCAGCCAGTTCTGTGCCCAGGGTGATGAAGTAAGGGATGATTGCCACAATATCAATGATGTTCATGATGTTTCCAAAAAATCCAGCTTTGCTCGGGCAGGCGAAAAACCTCACCAGGAACTCAAAGGAGAACCAGATGATGCAGAGTGTTTCTACGATGAAGAAGGGATCAGTAAAATAATTAGAGCCTACATAGGTGGAGGTGGCATTGGACATGGAAGGGAATGGGTAATTGTACATCTCCTCCTCTTCATTGCGAAACACTGGCAGCGTCTCTAGGCAGAAGCTGACAATGGAGATGAGGATCACCATGACAGAGATGATGGCAATGATGCGAGCAGGACCTGAACTCTCTGGATACTCAAACAGCAGCCATACTTGTCTCTGAAACTCATTCTCTGGCAGGGGCCGCTCCTCTTCTTTTATAAAGCCCTCATCCTCCCTGAAGATTTCCATAGCCTCCTCACCCAGTTCATAAAACCGGATCTCCTCTGAAAAAATGTCCAGCGTCACATTAACAGGGCGCCGCAGCCTCCCTCCTGATTGGTAATAATACAGAATAGCATCAAAACTGGGTCGATTCCGGTCAAAGAAGTATTCATTCCGGAGAGGATCAAAATACCTCATCCTTTTCTTGGGATCCCCGAGCAGCGTCTCTGGAAACTGAGAGAGAGTTTTAAGCTGCGTCTCAAAGCGCAAGCCTGAGATGTTGATGACGACCCTCTCGCAGCACTCATGGTCCGGCTCTGGCTCGTACTGGTCATGAGGCTGACCCGGTTGAACTGCTGCTTCGTCCACTGTGTCGCTGGTAGCAACCGTCATGCTGGAAGGAGATGGAACCTGCAGGATTCAGATAGGGTGGGGCCACGTCGGGCAATGAGGAGAGAAAGCCTTCAGGCGCCGGTGGATTCTGGTACAGACCGACCTGCCTGTGATAAGCTGTGGGACAGGAGGATAAGCAGAAGAGACTGCAGTGATGAATGCCATGTTCAAAGTAACAGATCCAGCAAAACAGATTTTTGACTTAGATTCTGAGCATGTGTGTGCTGCACTTCCAGTCTCATATTTTTCTAAGAAGCTGATACATTTGACATCTCCCAGAAAAGCTGTGTTATTTCAAGACCTTCCTGCAAACAGGCAAGTGCAGGACGGCTGAAAATAACAAGGAGAGGGGAGGGGGCCATTTAGGCAAATTGGCTCCATCGTGTCTCTGTGTATTAGGTTATGAGTTCTCTCTCATATGAGCATGCTGCAAGATCAATATGCTGGCCAGCAATACTGTATCAGCTCTCACGGGGTTCAATTACAACCAAGGAATCTGATTATATGCTGAGTGCTCCGTCCACTCTCCGACGGAAATTTCTCCTGCCTCTATGTGTGATGTGACTGATGCTCCCTTCCAAAGCCAAGAAAGACATCATCAAGTCATTGATCGAATTAATAGTTTATGAGTGAATAAGGTATAGAGATGTTTTCACATCCAGTGATTGACACCCCTCTCATTTTGGTGATTTGATCAGAGCACCCTTAAACTTGCCAGGCCACTGTACAGAAGCTATAAGCTATGTGTGAGGAGGCTAAAAATGTCACTACTAATGCAGAAAGGCAGCAATGTTGTGATATTGATCCAAAAGTCTCACCTTGTTGCTCTGGTACGTGCAAGGCTTGTCCAAAGAGCCAGATGTAGCATCCGGTCAAAAGTCAGCCTCCACGTTTAAAGCAGCTCCCTGCTGTCAGCCATAGATCAGCCCCAAACTCCGGCCCTGCAGCAACGCAGCGGTGGGAGTGGGAGAGGGGGGACAAGGAGTGAGGATGCAGGAGTCACCTCCCTCGCCTGAGTGACCAGCAGGCACATGCCGAGATGCAGCTAGGCTACAGGTTGAAGCATGTGGAGGGGGCGATGGTGTTGTGATGGGAGAAAAGCAAATCTTAGAAATGCCTGCAGCGGCACAAACATGACGCCCCCGGTTCAGAACAATACGCCGCAGCCTGCAACAACAGCAAAGGTGATCCTTATAACTGCGGAGACTTATTGTGGAAGGGAGGCAACGCTGTCAGTGTTTCTGCCGGGGATCACGCATGCTTTGATCTCACGAAAAGCGAAATCACCTGTTTGAGCCTCTTAAACATGACCGCTTCAGGATTTGCATCACGGTGTTTTAGCTGCTCCGGTTAAACTACATCAATTCCTCTTTCTTTATCCTGATGGGGGATATACAAACAAATACACCACTGATGCACGTTAGTAACAAATGGAGGCTTGTGTTTCCAACCCATTCCACGGAGTAACGCAGTCTTTTGATGGCGTTTTGAAAGGTGTAAACTACTCAATCTGTCATTCATGTGAGACAAAGCAGCCAAGTTCATGCATTTGGTACATTCAAACACTACACCGCAGTGTTGTTGTTGTTGTTGTTGTTGCTGTTGTTGTTGATTGGCAAGCGCGAGTGAGTTAGTTTGGAGTGGCAGGTGCCAGACATGCTCAAGCCATTTGCAGCCCTTCTCCTGTGGGGATCATGGACAGCCACAATAGACTCCATGCACTAAACAAAGCATCATAGCATTATCTGTCGGTCTACGACGTTATTTCAGATAATGGCATGCACGGAATTCACCCTGGTTCTCTTCTTGGTGCGCCGACGCATACGTTTATCCAGTTTGTCTCTTCTTTCAAGGTGCCGTGAGGTCGTGAGTCCATGCCTTTATAGCTCTCCTCCTTCTTCCCTTGTTTGACTGATCTCTCCAGATGCTGTCACCTCATCACGACCAACTGTTTTGGAGCAGCTGTGCCTCCTCGTGTTTGTCATATTTTGGCAAAATTGTCTATAGTTAAGGCGCGTGGGCTGCAGCAGGGCATCGCAGCGCATACTAACAGCGTCTTGCGCGCCTCGCCCCATCTCTCTGCGCTCCCCCCTCACCCGACACTCCTGTCCTTAGTGCTACACATTAAAGGGGAAGAGGCATATGGAGGGGACTGTTTAGGTTTCTTTTAATTATTCAAGGAAAGGAGGGCGTCCAAGGAGAAAAAAAAGCAGAAAGCAAGATTTGAAGGTAGAAGCAGTTTGCAATGTGTCAAGAAAAATGTATTGATTTTTTCTGTATGGAGGAGGACGGAAAAAATATGGATATTCTTTTTCTGAATTCAGGTCGGATTGTTGTGATAAACTACTTTAACCCTGCACATGTCTTCAGCATGTGCTTTTACATTATGGTAATGGATTTGAACTGTGTGCACTCCATGTGAGGTCTTTAGTCTAAGATGCAGACTCCAGTTAGTTGAGTTGCTTAGTATGCACTGATCATTAACAGACCTTCATACTGTATAACAGTCTGCTAATTACTGCCCAGACCCATTAAGCACACGCAGGCGCACACTCACACACAGAGGACTGATGCTAACAGCTCTCAATTCAATGACAAACCAGAAGAAGTCCATGTTGAGAGCCCTGTGATTATACAGTCAAATGAACTGATCAAGTTGAGTACTCCCTTCCCCCTCTTTTCTTGAGCCAGGTGAAAACCTAGATATGTCTCCAGGCAGAGAACAGGAAGTGAACATAAAGGAAAATGCTTCAAACCTCAGGAGAATACACGGGGAATATACTTGACCTCCTTCATGCGTTCTCCTTGCTTTGCCATTCTCTACAGTCCCAAGGACAGGCTCTATATGATGTGCAATCCTTCTCCAATCAAAGTGCCAAAACTCTGATTAAGATGATGAAAAGGGACAGCAGGGAGAAAAGAGGTACCTCACTCCTGTTTGCAGCTGATAACCAATTCACCACTTTGGCTGAAGGTCCCTTGACACTTTTACATAAGCCGGCTGATTGATGGTCGCGAACTCTTCAATCTACATTGTCCATGAATGTAAAACGAAGAGGGCCAAATGCTGCCGAGAGCCGGGCCACCAATATCTAATGGATGTCAGCAGCGTCATGATTCATCACCCACTGTGGCACTTAATGTATGAGACACTGGATAGAGCTTGAAGAGAGTCATAGCATGGCTCTTAACCAGAAAACCACACGTGTGCTGATATCCTGCCTGTGATTTTACATTTATCCACCAGTTCAACAAATGGCATGTAGGAGTGTAACGTAACAAATAAACTGATTAGTTTGCTCAATCTAAAAATAACTTGTGAACACAAAAAAGTCCCCAACATGTTTGAAAGTAACAGCAAACATATGCAGGCACACGTGCTACTATTTACATATCAACATGTTAACGCAGATCAGCTGTTTGATACTGAGTGGATCCCGTTTCATACATCATACAGAGAGTGAAACATGACTCTGCTGATGATCTCTATGACGGTCTTTGTCATTGATTATTCCAGACAAAGATTGTATTGTTACACAACAGTGCACAGAGTGATTGAAGCAATGTGATACACTTAGTGTAAAGTTCCAGTGTCTTATACCTGGCTGGGAATAACTATCGTATAAACTTTGTCTCCAAGGGAAACTCTCAAATACCCTTAGGGAAAATATAAAAACTATGGGAGTCAGACAGATACACACACATCTGAATTCTCATATGGTTGGCTATAGACTGAGTAACTGGCTCACTGAACCACATTTATCTATAAACCACTGCTTTAAGAATTGAGACGCCAAACCATCAAACAGCCAGCAACAGCACTGCAAAAACTGAAATCTTATCAAGAGTTTAGCAAAATTGTCTTTTTATACTCAATATGAGCCACATTCAACTTGTCAGTCCAGAAAAACTTCTTGATTCAAGTTATTTTAAGACAAAAATTAGGTCTGAATTGCTTGTAACAAGTAAAAAAAATCTGCCAATGGAACAAGAAAGATTTGCTAGAAAATTTGGTAAAAACTAAAATATTGTCTTAATACAAGTAACTTTTTTCTTGATCCATTGGCAGATATTTTTAACTTGTTACATCCAATTCAGACCTCTTTTTTGTCTTCAAATGACTTGAAATAAGACATTTTTCTGGACTGGTCGGGTGAATGTGGCTGATAATAATTCTAAAAAGGCATTTTCTACTGAAAATAAGACAAAAACACTTGATAAGATTTCAGTTTTTGCAGTGAGCTGGGCACTGACCTGAAGAGACAGCTTCGGGTCAGTGCCCAAACCTCTGAGCTAAACTGAAACTTTAAAAGAGTTGATAACTTAGAAATATGCATCAAATCTGAACAGACAAATTACATTCTCTTGATTTTTAATATTATACTTACATTATTCAAACTAGAAAAGCATTCAGAGAGCGCAGACCTCCACCAAGCATAGTGTGATTGACACCAACACTTTAGTCCTACTTTAATGTTATACTCCCTTTCAGCAGACTGTCTGCTATGATTTGGTGTTAGTTGCAGGTTTGTACGATAATTTGTTTCCTGACAGTGTTGCAAATTTTTACGACCCAGTACATATTTCATATTCTGGATCTTAGTATCCAGAATATTGACAGGATCTGGATCGTACTTTTACATCTGTCAAAAATCAATGTGACCTTGTCTTGTATTGTTTTGCAAAACAATCAAACCATTTATCATGAAGTTATTTACACATATGGTGAAAACAGCCCTATCTCACAATGATAAAGAATCCTTTAAAAAAGGTCCTGGATTCAGACAGTGATCCTGATCACCTCCAAAATGCAATCACTTCTTTCTTGTCCCATTTTGAACATTACTTGTAGATTTCATCAAGATCTGTTTGAAACTTTTTGAGTTATGTTGTTCACAGACAAACTCTCCCAGTAACATAACCTCCTGGGCGGAGGTAATAATTACAGTGACAGAACAGAACAAAGGTTAGTATGACACCAGAGTTTGACCAAAAAAATAATAATTCTTTTAGGAATGTAGTGTCAAAGTAGTTAATTTACAGTTTTCTAGAGCGTGGGGACAATGCACAAAAAGAAGGACGGATATGCTTTTCTTTGAATGCGGCCGAGCTGAACAAAATTGTAAATGAAGTCAACAAGTGAAAAGAGAGAGGCACACAAATGATCAATATCAGAAGAATCAATACTCTAAACAGTTGACCTGGAGTTCTGAGTACAATTAACCAGCCCACCGTTCTGGCCCTTAATTGTATCTCATGTTCCCTTCCACCTTTATCCCGTGCCAAGTGTCTGAATGGCACCATTGATTCTGTTTTGTATTCGGCTGAGCAGACCAGATGGAACCTCACAAAGAAACTTAAGAATCCTCCCAAACTAATGACCCCACATGATGTCTGTAAACCACGGCTGCACTCATTCCCCCACCAAGCTTCACTTTTTAAATTGAAGGGGAGCTCAGAGCATCCAGACAGAACTCATTGTGCTCTGTGAGTCTTGTTTGTACTGTGGATTAGAAAGCCAATATATAGGAAGGGAATGATGAAGCCCTGGATGGCAGTTAAGTGTGGGGAGTACACAGAGCTCAAACCAATTATTTTCTTGATCTGGGCACATTGAATCCATCCACTCAGAGAACGATTTCCCTGCAATCCCACACAGTTCAGTTTGGACATTTTGTGAGATGATCAGCTTATTTGCATAGCAGTGTGTGAGTCAGCAGACCTGCACGCCTAAAATCTCCACCCTGTTTTATGCAGCAGAACATGTGGAAGAGAAGGAGGAGGAGGAGTGAAAGTGTACGAGAGAGGGAAAAGAGAGTGTTGATCCAACTTATGACAGCAGACTGCAGGGGAGGAGCTTTTTCAAGGATGACCTCTGCTGGTGCTGCAGCAGGTGATCACTCACTTACAAGCTGCCACCACAACAACACAAACTCTACACTCTCTCTCACACACTCACACACGTATCATAAGTTTTGTCCTGGAATGTGCATGTGCACGCTAGCAGAACACGTGCAGAAAAAGTGTGACGTACATTCAGATAAAGTCATGCTGACCTGTGGTTCCTGATGCCTCCAAGAGAAGAAACTGTGAAAATGAAACTTCACCAAGCACACACCACTCAGGAACACAAACAACTGGGCTATTAATCCATGCTCTGCTTTATCTCTGTTACACCATTGTTCCTGATTTGATAGCTCGGGATGCCAGTTTTTTCATGCTGAATTAATTTTGGCATGCAGGTATAAAAATAAACCTCCAAAACATGCCTCCCTCATTCCTCCATACAATCTCAGTGAGGAGCGTGTGTAAGAAGCTCAGCTTTTTACATCACAAGACAAAAACATGCCAGGAAAGACAGCAACAGTGGGGAAAGGTTGGTTTAGAAGTCAGTTTCAACACATCAGGGTTGCTACAGTGATGCAGCCCTAACTTAATTACTGCATTAGAGTATTTTGACCCTTCATCCGTCTTATTCCTCTCCTATTCTCCTCTAACTCCTCTCTCTGCTAGTCTCCCTGTGTGGTCCCTCTATAATTAGCGACTGACCTTGGAAGTGCTTTACCTGCCTGTTGAGAGCTGCCCGGCTGATGATGATGATCACCGCCTTCATGATGAGATATGTCCTTACCCTCCAAGTAGAGTACTCCACTATTGATTGTGGATGTGGTTTCACTTTCTGTTGTTTTCCCAGCCTTTGAAAACAAGAACAAAATCGATGACCTAACTCTGGCACACAAAGGTGTGGCTTTGGTTAGAGAGGAAACTTTGGAGCATATTAATACCATCTATAATGCATGACCAAGAAGAATGCATGGCTCGATACGTCTGCTATGTGAGGACATCTCTGTTTCTGAGGGGCTAATGGAAGATTTAATAAGGTTAAAGGTTGAAATGATGTCAGAAAGAGCAGAAATGTGTCACAGAGGAGTTGCAGGATGTAAAGGGATGTACATGGATGCATGCAGCTGGACATGGAGTAAGAGGTGTGGCGAAAATGAAAATGAAGGGAAAGGATGGAACAAAGGAAGTGGAGAGGGCAGCAGATAAAGGTCACTGTGACAGAGTGATGAGTCATCTGTTAGAGCATGGCAGTGTCTCCCCCTCTCTTTCTTTCTCTCACTCTCTCTGTTTTACACATCCACTCTCGCCACCATCTGTCTGTTTGTTTTGACAGCACAAACCGAGATGACTAGCAGCAGATTCACTCTCGAACAGCTGACAGAAAAATCAAAAATGACATCTGAACTGGAGCGTTATTGTGTATCTTCCAGTGGTTGTGTGTAAATGTCCTGTTTTTGCTGTTTTGTGTAGCATATGTCTGTATACCAGGAGCTCCACCTTGTGTCCTGAAGCTTGTGGCTGTAAACTGGAGCTGATCAGCACAGAGTGGCACCGTGATTTAATCTTATTTCTGTGGAAGCAGTAGCAACATCAACAGCAACAGCATCATCATCCTGTGCAGCCGTCCTTCGTAGCTAACCAGCAGTGGTGTAGGAGCCTGCTGGATTATAAAAATATGGTAAATGAACTGATTGGGCACATTTCTGTCCATTTAAAGCACTCAAACATTACATGTCACAATAACTCGTTTAAATACTGACAGAGGATGTTGTTTAAAGAGTGTATCAGTCTTACTGATCTTTGAATTAGTGTCTCAACCAAAAACTCCACCCAAGGTCTAAACAATAAACCACCCACCTTTAAAGGCATAAGGATTGCAGTGCATGCAGTGTGCGATCCATAAGGGCTTGTCACCTCCATGATAATTCACATGTAGTATTAAACAATTTTTCTATTTCTTTAAACAGGTAAACCATTAAGATTAAAAGGCACTACCTTTTGAGGGGTAGGAGAAAAAAGAAAACAACACAGGTGTTCTGGAAAACTCTACTGCTTCTGAAACTCCATTTTTGATCTGATTCTTTAAAGCCCCATATTATGCAAAAATCACTTTATTAAGTCTTTTAGTGAAATTTGTGGGTCTGTGTTTTTCCTCCAAGCCCACATAATGTGATATTTAATGACAAAACCTGTACTTAGTAGTGCTTATGAATGTAAATCCTGACCTACAACGAGCTGTTTGGATTGTGGGGATTTGCTGATGTCAGTGATTTCCTTTTTTGACCAATCAGGAGCAAGTCTGATCTGATTGGTCCACCGGAGAAGATACCCCTAAACCCTCTACCTGCCCACTCCTCTCCCTGCTGCTGGAGAGAGGAGTAAAACTGTTTTTGGCTGTAAACAGCCACATAGTTCCATGCACAAGCTCCCCATCTTGGAAGAAGACAAGACTAAGTGGCTAAAGTTCATTTATCAAGGAAATGTGCCAGCTACACTCAGTAAAACTGTGCGTGTGTGTGCTAGTCACTGACTGCTTTTCCAACTTTGGACAGTACAACAGAGGGCTAGCGAATAGACTGGTCCTGAACCAGGAGCATTACCAACCATCCACTAACAAACCTGGGACCCTGGAAATGTGAGTATTTTAAATGCTGTGTGCTGTGGAGCAGATGTAAGAGCTTTTCCTCAGTGTCCCCCCTGTCTCTGTGTTAGCTTCAGGATGCTAACTTTAGCTGTGGTGGTGGCACTCTCAGTGACGCGGGGCGGTATCAGCGGTGGCTCATTTACATATGAAGGTCACGCCCACTAAATCAGAGCGTTCTGAACAGAAGAGCTATGAGAGCCTGGAAACAATGCTGCTGTGCTTGATTTATTGGCTTTTTGGACCAAAACATGTTACTACCATTTCATGAAGACATCAATGATCCATATTAAACTGTAGAAAAGGAGCAGAATATGGGACCTTTAAGGCCCTGTTTACACGATGTTTCACCCCAAAATGCAAAGAATGCAGACGGAAAAAGAAAAGGTTTACATGGAAGCACTAAAGGACTGAAAATGCTGTAGTGAGCATTCCAGGCCTGTAGTTGGCGCTATAAGTGTCTCTTATGGTAGATCTCCACCAAAGTCATGTTGGGCCGATCATCTGGTGTATTGGATTCAACAGATTGAGCACAAAAGCACAACGTGGTAGTCCACAGTTGTATGCCCATGTGCAAAGTGTAATGTGACATCAATGTTTCCTCTAGAAAACTCTGGTTTGCTGTTTACAAGGCAATAGCTGTTGAAGCGTTTCAGGAAAACGTCCATTCTGGAGCCGTTTTTTTAGGTCGGTTAAAACGCTGTTTCCATGTAAACAAGAGAGACAACAATACTTTTGCCATCCAAAAGTGTTGCTGCGTAAACGGACTCTAAGGTTACCTGCTCCACGAACCCCCTTCCTTCTGGTTTGCCAGCCTGGAGCAGAGCAAACCTCATCAAGATCTTGTGACATTTTCAGAGCAGATTGTTTTGAGCAGTTTACAGACGGATTCAGGATTTTTTTTTTTTTTTTGCAACAAATGAAGCTGTAGCAGTTTAAAAATCTGCATCTGGCATTGTTACTTTATAATCATTAATTTCAGTCATATGTGAATGTTCTACTGTTAAACACACAGACTGCATTATAAAAAGCACCATTAACTGCTAAAATAGTGAGATGTTTTTACTGAAAAATAAATAAATTTGTTTGTGATATCTGTCATATCCATGTTGGCTTTGCTCACACCAAGTTTTTTCACTTCATGCATACATGATTATTTGTTAATATTCAGTGAGAGGGCTGAATAAATAAACCAATCAACACACTGAACTTCCTTGGAATGATCGGCCTGCGGCTACTTGACTTTGCCTTGGGAGCTGTAAAATGAGGTCTCACTAATGTTGTTAAACAGCTCTGTCCATAATTTTTTACAGCTTTCGTAACGCAGTTATCCAACCAAACAAGCTTCTGTTGAACGTGGAAAAATTTCAATTAAAGACAGATTCTTCACACCAAAAATAGGACAGAAGTGGTTAGCTGGTTGGTGAACATGGCAGAAAATTAAGCAGCTGATTAACCTCAGGAAGAGGGGAGAAACCAAGGAGACAAAAATAGAGCAAAACATAGAGTGAAGATGAGAGTTATATCGGCAAGGTGGACAGAAACGTAGCTCTTAATGAACAATGATGCTGCACAAAAACTGCAGAGTGTGCACCTATAGAAGCAGCCGTTTACCCATAATTCCCCTTGCTAAAAATGTCAAAGTTACTTTCACGTCTTTCAAGTGATAAAAACAACAACAATTGAATATGTAGGTTAGAAGTCTGTTTAATTCATTTATCTTAAAGGAGCTTTGAGGAGTTTCTAGCTCTCTCCCTTCTAGATATATGCCTGACTGTGATCCACACTTTAAAATGAGATTAACAGCACAAATATTACAGGTTACAGATTATTTTGAAATGCTTTTCTCAGCTTCCTGATTACGTCGTTCAGGACCAGATTGATTTACAGCACATCTAAGTCTAGATCCGCCAGAAGGTGGCAAGGCAGTCGAAATAAAACAGATCCTCCTCATAGCATCTTTAACGAATACATTGTGCTCATTTTTTATCCTTAGCTGTCGTTGGCTCAAATCCTTTAGTCCTCTTTGTTTTCTGGCGATCTAACAGACTGATTTTGGATGCTGAATGTGTTGTGTTGGCATCATCTTAACTCCTCTTGGACCTGCTCTCCAAGTGGAGTCCCTACATGGAGGGACCTAATCTCCCTGTGAAGTGCACACACTGATCCTCTGCCAGACACACACATCTCAAATACCCTAAAACACACAAGGACACGTTGCCAATCAGGTCATTTACACAAACGCTGCAACAGTTGTTAATAGTAGAACTTAAGCTGTCATCCTTCAGTGCACCTGCAGAGGACTGAATCTGTCCTCCATGACTTCTCTCTCTTAATCTCTGCAACAACCCTCCCTTGTTGCTATGGAGACTTCCTGCTGTAGTGCTATGGGTGGTGGTGTGCTTTGATGATGTCATGGGTATTTTTGTGATCTTCAATGCATCTTCCAGAAAGATGTTTGGTAATAAAGCCATACAAAGAGATAGAAGATGACAAACAGTCAGGAGAAGAGGGGGCTCTGTGCGTTATTGTGCCGCTCTGATAAACACAGAGGGTATTTAGTCTGAAATGATCACGTAATTTTCAATCCGCCTTACAGGAAGGTGGTTTAATTCTCATGAACACACAATAGCCTGGAGAGATGGCAGAGTTATTAGTGAGCTGGTGGGCTCTGTAAAGCAATAAAGCACACTTGCTCATACACAGGATGACAGTGTGATGGCTGCGAACCTCGGGTAGAATGTTAATATTTACCTCCTCGGCACAGGGATGATATGCAGTTTTCCACTCGGCTCAGACGTAGTTCAGTTCTCTTTAAGGCCCCACCACGAGCACCGATTGCGCTCTTAAAATCTGTAACAACCATATCTTCAGAAACAAATCTCAATGTTCCCAAATGTGCCACAGTTTGTAAGTATAAAATCACTGTCACTTACTTTCAATAAATCTTTGTTTTTTCTGATGTGTACAGAAGCATGCAGTAGTATCTTCATGATGATCCGGCCCAGTCACCCAGTCCCAGAGAGGTTGGGTCGTTCTGTCCGCTCAGCTGTGCTACAGGGAAAACTTGTGTCGTGCAGAAATGTTTTCTGGAACTAGACGTCTGGAAAAATTGTAGAGAAAGTTCTTATTGTCTTGTCTAAAGGACTTTTTCAGGCCTTCGTAAAAATGGATAAAACCATGACATTACTGTGTAAAATTGAAGGTTGCCATGAACTGGGACAACACTTGTTGATTAAACTACTGAAATAGGTCAGTACTTTGTTGTTCTTTTTTAGATTGGAAATACTTTCGCTGCTCGGCCCAGCTACCTTCAGGGCACTTTTCTGAACTCTTGCTAATTAAATGACTTGTTTTATCTTTTTTTTTTGGTTTAAAGAACTGTAGAAATTCACTGGTTCTGCCAGAAATAGCCTCTATGGATTATATTTACAGGAACATCCAAACAGAAAAGCCCTTGTTGTTTCTCACTGCCTGTAGGAATATGTGACATAATAAGAATACACTATATGTACTCATTGAAAAAGATAAGGTCAGTAATTGGACTTGGACTTTTCCCCCTGATATAACTGAGCAGCATTGTCTCTATAATTGAGTGAAAGCAGCCTGCATGCAGCTTGAATCATCTCCAATAAAAACAGCACAGCTCATAATCGGTTTATAGGTCATGTTGAAGACAGCAGAGAAGAACACAGAACAAATACTGGTATACACAGCCTTCCCCTGAAAAAGCACCCCGCCCTATCCCAACAAAAAACTGCATTCTGGGATAAAAGACAAACGTTCACAGGCATGTGTATACATGTGTGTTGTGTCTGTGTTTGTGAGTATCTTGTTGTCGTTCTCTGATCAAGGGAAAAGCTGCAACCAGCACACATAGACACATGTGTGCGCCACATATTAGCAACACAGAGCACACTTAGCTAAGAAAGGCATATGGCTAACAGTCTTTGATTTGTGTCACAGTTTGGTTTCAATAAATCATGTTGGCCTCAGTTTTCACCACTTGAAGCAAGAGCCGTTATTTTTGTCATCTCAAAATCCATGTAGAGTCCAGGAGAGGAATGCGCTTTGCAAAAATTCAGGCTGATTCCTGTTCCTGTACTTGTGAGTTCTTTATAGAAAGCTGTTTGGAGAAACGTCCAAAACATAGCTCCAGATGTTCTGTCACAGCCTGAATCACACTGAGCTACAAAACTGTACGTGGAACATCAACAATTTTTATTCTTGCGATGGCATTTTGCTGCATTTTGGGTCCAGAGGTGATCTGCTGGAGGGGGCAAGCTGCTAGGCACTGTTAGATAGAAGTCCTTGTTTGAAGAAATCAGTGAAGAGAGGGGAGACAAGCGGATCCAGGGGGAGTTCTGTCTCAACTTTGGCCCATTAGGCCCCACAGGAAGACCTGAGTCATTGCATCCCTAAAGGCAGAAAACAGAGAACAGTGTCACCATGGGTTTAAACAGAGGGCAGCTCTGAAATAAAAAAAGACTCTTTGGTAATTGTTACTAAATGTTGTTAAAGTTCACTAACTTCATTCTCCTTTTGATTTCCAAATGTCTCTTTACCTAAATGGGAGACAGTCTGTTTCGGGTCGTTGTGTGTTCCAGGAGGTCTCTGTCGAAAAGTGGAACTACTGAGAAAGAAGGGGAAAGAAAAGAATTAAGAAATGTAGCCAGACCCATTTCACGGCTCAGTAGATTTATCAACAATGCAAAGCTGCTCCTCTTCTTCCCACTGTCTCATTAGCACTCATGCAAATATCAAACCATAAATACTGTCCAGAAGGTAGAGAGGCAGCTTTTGTATCAGACGGAGTTAGTCTTTGCTCTGTCTTAAGAGCTGCTTCAGCTGCCTCTGGGTGGAGCAGGAGTGTTAATGCGTGTTTTATCCAGCCCTGATATCCAATTCCTCAATTACTGGCCATGACCACCAACTTCATTATGTGATTATTTCTAAAACATGTTTAACCAGCTCTGAAATAGCCACTATGTTATCATTCAATAATTTATACTTAGAAATGTTATTGGGATACGTCTAGAGCAAGAACTCATCTGACCGCCATTTCTTTTTATTTTTATTTTGTACAGAGTTCCTCAAAGCTCATGTGAGGAGTTTGGGGCTGAAAATCAATTACACAGAAATTGAAACTTTGCCAATATAACCTACAAAGGTAAACAAGACCCTGGGAAACTAAACTGGTTATACTGGGATAGATATCTACAATGTCTGGAGATGCAGCCTCCTAATAAGCGGAGGTAAGGGAGTTAAACAGATGGCAGCTTAAACAGCCTTTGTTTACATGTTTCTTCATGTTTCAACGCTGATGTAAGTTGTATGTTAGATATTTAAAATGAAGAAGGAAACAGTTTTGTCAGAGCGTGCTTTTTGTACATTAAATAATAAAGCCAGTATAAAGATTAAAACGTTCTGTTTCATTAATAATGGTCGCTAAAATCGACACAACTTCAATGTTCCAAGCAGGAGTTATTACGAACTCTTTCGGGTCAGTTTTTCATAAAAGTGGTGTCATAAGTACTCAACATAATCCCCCCCTACTCCTCCTTAATTAAGGGGGTTCAAAATTTCTCTGTGGACTTCCCTTATAGGCTTGCTTCAGCACTGTGTCATAAACCTTGTGTTGACTTTTCTTCTTACATCAATTGTTTTGTTTACATGTTTGTTTTATTTTTCTTGTTCTTATGAAAAGCTGTAAGCTGTATCAAACTTGTATGTTACCTAAACTGACAGGAGTGTGCTGTATCTTGTGGCGCCATATCACACTGTAGCATCTTGGCATCCCATATTGTATTGTGCTATATTTTGCAAAATCTCATGTCTTATAAAGGTTCTCTCATATTTCCATTTATTGTTCCCGTTCATACATACAGGATACATTACATTTCAGGAAAGTAAAAAAGGAAATTGCCACTTTCACTCATCACAGTTCCTTATTTTTGGCCTCTAGTATCTTCCAATGAATATTAAATGTGACCATGATGGGTGCAGGAAGGATAATACTCTATGGAATTTGAGGTTTTTGCATTGTGTTACTATTTGCCACACTTAGTAATGCTTCACAGAGAGATGTATTAAGTTTAAGTGTAACATATAAACAAAATTTCAGATATTTTACAATGGATGGATGTTTAACAATCCCTTGCTGCCTGATCACTCTTGTTTCATTTGTCTGTTCATCACAGCTTTAACTGTATCCTGATACTGTGCTTCAGTAATACCACTGTCTGAGTCTCTAGTGTGTTTTTTTTAAATCTCCCTCAGATATTCATTTAATCACAATTTTATTCTTTCTATTTATTCATTTATTATTTATTTATTTTGTAGGAGAAGAAATAAAACAATGAAACCAGTTTTAAAGAAAGAACATTATGGTATAAAGAACGATAAGTGCGGGATAAGAGGAGGTAATAAGAGCCTGGCAGAAACTAATGTGAACTCAAGTGGGATGCAGAGACACATCAGGAGAGCAGACAGAATGATAATAGAAAACATTAGTATGTACGGTTTATTACTATGTAAGGTTAGTTTTCTGTGACTTTAACAATCCATCCTGCCCATTCCCCTACGGACAACATCCAGACAGACCACTCTGGTTATAACTTCAGTCTCCTTCACAGTATATCTTGCTTGCTGATCGATTGACCATGGTTTTTCTCCGCTGGAGCTTTAATATGACCTCAGAAATGAGTGGCCCGTTTAACTGATGTCAAATACAGCTATCAGTGAAAAAAATATGAAGTCAAGGTCAGGGGTCAAAATGGAAAGGAATAATCAATAAAAGAGGTCATCCTGTGGAGCCTCCCACTTTGCCTCTAGGGTTAAACCAGCTAATGAGACTGCCCTGGTTATCACTCAGCCATGGCTGCATGGATGTGCATGGAAGAAGAGTACTACCACACACATGTGCACACAGCCGCACAGCCTCACAGTCCACGGTTGATAGATCCCTTCAGACTGCCTTTTTAGATTCTATTTCCCTCTCTGTGTCCGTTAGAGTAATCACAGTCTGGGAGGACACTGAACATAAATCTAGACATAAATCTGAGGGGAGGGCGGTGCAGGGGGCTCAGAGGAAATGGCACAGGAACAAAGGAAATGGTTGGCTCATTTAGTAGCATAAGGAGGCTCAAATGGTATATGGCACGTGTTGGTGCCTGAGCAGTGAGTTTACAAAATACACTATTTAAGCCTGTTTGAGTAACAATTCCATTTTTGGCAAAGATAAAGTACAAAACCCTGCAAAGGAAAACAACCAGTGCTCAAAGGTTGTTTATTTTCAGCATTCTTTTTAATTTTTTTGTACCTATGTATTTTAGCTTTTGTACTTCTGTTATATTTAAGGTGTCCTTGAGTCTCATGAAAGGCGTCATTCAAATAAAATATATTATTGTCATTATTGTTGTTATTCTCACTGAGTGTACTCTAGATTAATGTGTTTCATCCATCAGTCCTTTTGATATCAATAGTAAACAAAGGCTGAGGTCGCCAAGCAGGTATGGGGCCCCCTATTTGTTAAAAGCCTGATAGTGGCCACTGGGAGGCAGCACTGAGACAAACTGGGTGGGCATTCTGTTGGTGCTCTTATGTATTTCATAGACAAAGTCAGCTGAAGGTTAAAGATGACCTGGAAACACTAGAGGAGCGACAAAGCCTTTGGAATATAGAAATGCCAACACTTAAGTTGGCAGAAGTCTAAACATGAACAGGTGAAATATTCCTTTACTGTTAGATATCAATAAAGCAACATCAAAACAAAAACAGCCTGTTTTTATAGTATATCAAAGATTTGAAGGTTAAGAAATAATGCTGATAATAAAATAAAAATGAAATAAGGGAGTGTTTTTCCCTGCTCGTGATGGAGATGTAAATTTTAAGACGTGTCTTCCAGCCTCATCAATCAGAGCCAGTCTCCTGATTTAACTACCCTGCTTCAATCAAGGCTGTAACACACGTGTGTAAATCTGCAAACAGTAAAATACTGGAGTAACGACAAAGGAATAATTCACACAGTGAGGCAGTGCTCAAAACTTACCACTTCCATCAGTGGGGGAACAGCGACCTCTGCCGGCCACCCGCAGCATTGCAGCCCAGACAGCCAGACACAACGTGCTCCCCAGGCCATTCATAATTCCTCACACGCTCCCTCTCCTTCCTCTCCCGGTTTATTAGATATGGCTTGTTGCAGTCACACGGGGAAGTTCATGTTTGTAATCTAAGCTCATCGCTTGCCTGAATTCAATTCGTGCCGATGTTGAAATCTCTTGGGCATGTCTGGGCTTGTATTTTACGCACGAAGCAGCCCAATCAGAACTCGAAGAAACGCGTTTTAAGATGAAAATCTCCATTATTGCTTCCAAGCCATATGGGAGGTTACTGTGGAAACAAGGGTGCCATGGCAACGATGACCGGGGTTACCGAGGAAACGACCGTCACCATGGAGACTGCATCACAGCGGGCTATATTTGAGGCATCCAAAGACAGGCACGCTCCATCTTTGGTCGTTGTTTTGTGCATGTGCGCGTGGAGGAGCGCCGTGTTTCTCCTCTCGCGCGTGTGTCTCGCGCCGATAATGAGACTCTGACAGTCCAGGCTGGCCCCTCGTATTTATACGGCGCTGTTTACGCATTTAACAGCCCATGAGGACAGTTTTATATCGAGGATATATGGGGATTATTTTAGTAAGACAGAAGCATTTGGACTAGACTTTAACGCACAGTAAAGGCAGAGCACAGAACAGTCTAATCCAAGAATATATGTGAAACTGCTTTTCAGACATCACATGTGTTTAAACACACACACATATTTAAATTGTTCTGCATATTATACATAGGCTATGACTGACGAATCACGACTCATAACGCATGATAATACAATGTGTCCTTCCATGTGAACTCCTTTTTTACAGGTATAAAGCTTCTATATCTACCTGTTGTGATCATAGTTTTCCTATTGCATTGTGCACAACAGGTCGGTTGCCTCGCTCAGGCAGGAAAAGTAGGTCTTATACTTAAAGTGCTCTCTCTTTCTCTCGTTCCTCCAAGCGCGAATGGTGCCACACAGAATTATGGATTTAAATCACTGGAATGAAATTCCCGATTCTTTGAATGGAGCACAAAGCAGCGTCTCTGAACACACGGGTTTCTATCCCCTTTCTTTTCCCCATCTGATAATCCGCTGCTTCCACTCGCTCGTGCGCAACGACTGTGTGTCAACACGTCACGTCTTCGTGTGTTCAGGGCCATGGTGTGCAAACGAGCTACACGTCAGTGAAAATCTTTTTGTGTATGTTGACACAGTTCTGGGAGTTGTTTTGCTGCGCGGTGTTGGTGTTGGTCGAGGTGGGGAAGTTGGGCTGCTGTTTGAACGCGCTGTTGATTCCGTGCTCCTCTATCACCATGTACTCGCTCTTGCTCAGGGAGGAAGAGGAGCGAGTCTTCCTCAGCTCCTCTGTGTCTGGCAGAGGTTGACAGCTCCCCACGTGCAGGTACTGAGCCTGCTCCTCGCCCTCCGTCTCTCTGTGGTAGAAGTAGTTGAAGTTGGAGACGATGACAGGCACAGGTAAAGCAATGGTCAGCACACCAGCGATGGCGCACAGTGACCCCACTATCTTCCCTCCGATTGTCACTGGGTGCATGTCCCCGTAGCCCACCGTTGTCATAGTTACCACAGCCCACCAGAATGCGTCCGGGATGCTATTGAAACCCGAATCTGGGTCGTCTGCTTCTGCAAAGTAAACAGCGCTGGAGAAAAGGATGACACCAATGAACAAGAAAAAGATGAGCAGCCCCAACTCGCGCATGCTGGCCTTCAGAGTCTGGCCCAAAATCTGAAGCCCCTTTGAGTGACGTGAAAGTTTGAAAATACGAAACACCCGAACGAGACGAATTACGCGCAGAATGGCTAAAGACATGGCCTGCTGTCCGTTCCCCTGTCTCTCTGCCAGTTCTGTGCCCAGCGTGATGAAGTAAGGGATGATGGCAACAATGTCAATAATGTTCATGATGTTTTTGGAGAACGTGGCTTTGCTCGGGCACGCAAAGAAACGCACCAGAAGCTCAAAGGAGAACCAGATGATGCACAGCGTCTCCACCACAAAGAAGGGGTCTGAGAATGGGCTGATAAAATACGGGAGAGTGCCGTTTATCACAGGCGCAATAGTGATCGGGTCCCTGTACTCATCCCTGAACTCTGGCAGTGTCTCTAAGCAGAAGATGACAATGGAGATGAGAATGACCAGGACAGACACTATGGCGATGCCCCGTGCAGGACCCGAGCTCTCCGGGTACTCAAACAGCAGCCACACCTGTCTCTGAAATTCATTCTCAGGCAGCGGTCGCTCCTCCTCCTTTATGAAGCCCTCATCCTCCCTGAACTTCTCCATAGCTTCCTCACCCAGCTCATAGAAGCGGATCTCCTCAGAGAAAATGTCAATGGGAACATTAACAGGTCTTCTGATACGCCCCCCAGACTGGTAGTAGTACAGGATGGCATCAAAGCTGGGTCGGTTCCTGTCAAAAAAGTACTCGTTCCTGAGAGGATCAAAATACCTCATCCTCTTCTTCGGGTCACCAAGGAGCGTCTCAGGAAACTGTGAGAGAGTCTTGAGTTGCGTCTCGAAGCGTAACCCCGAGATGTTGATGACCACCCTCTCGCAGCATTCGTGATCCGGTTCATATCGGTCCAGAGAGTGGTGGCCCGGGAGAGCCGCCGACTCTTCCAACATGTTGTCACACGCCACCACCGTCATCACGTCAGCCTCTGTCTCGATGTATCCGTGGTTAACCAGGTTGTCGCCCCGAGTTTTGGTCACGCTTGGCGGGGGTGATTGCAGAAGGCTGAGGTGGTCGTCCATGCGCGTCTGAAGACGCATACAGGGGCGGCCGTCTCGCCCCCTCTGCGAGCCCCGGTCAACCACAGCCGCCGCCACAGCCTCTTCTCCTCCACCGTCTACCTCACTCTATCCCTGCGCTTCACTTTCACTCTCTACTGTTGCTGTTCCCGCCCACGGGGAGAGTTCTGGGTTTATAAACAGGCCTGTCACCCGCCCATGGCGCGCCAGCGCTGGGTACCTTATCCTGTGCTCCGCCAATCGCAGGACGCACAGATGTACACAAGGAGCAAGAGACGGGCGTCATTCCACTCCAGGGTTTGGGCGTGCCCGCCTCCTGCTGCCCCCCTCCCCGTCTCCTAGACGCGCTCAGACACACGCACACACACTCTCACTCACCATGCGAGTCCAAAGAGTCTTCTTTTAACCAAGGTCATTGCCCACAGACAGGACATTTCAAACTACGCTAAACATTTCATATCAGAGCCTCTTGTTTTTTTTCGAAACAGTTTAATAGGAGGCATCATCATCAAAGCGCTGCCTTTTGCCACACCTTTTGTTCATGGAGGTTTAGACGTGGCACAATTAACTCTTTGCAAAATGATCATCGCACATACTTGTCGCTGTGGTTTAAAAACGCACAAAGAAACGATGACTGGACCCAGTCTATGTGTAAGCTCAAATCTAATTGATGCTTGCCGCCCACAGTGGCCATCCTACGTGTTAAAGTGGAGGAGATCAAACGAGGAGGGCGTGGTGGGAAGAAAAGAGAGGTCAAATAGGTCGATGGGAGGGAACACAACTGTAAATGCAAAGAGTACAGAAATAGCTGTAACTGATGTCAGACAAAAAGTACAGCCTATGAAATTTGTTGGGAAAAGTGTATTATCATAGAGTTGTGTACTAGCTTTTATTTTAAACTATATTCAAAATGAAAGCTAGTGAGCACTGACGTCGAGGGTGATGCATAGTTGTACAACATAAACACAACAGCTCCATGTAATATTTAATATTTCATAACGGTGAATGTCAAAGGGTCAGCCACAGTGAACGTGGGTCCTCTGAGAGTATTGATAGATGAAGTGGGGGGTATAAAGCCATTTCCTCACAGTGTTTAAGATCATTGACAAAATACTGCAAAGACAGATACATGTGTTTTATTCCAAAGGTGTTTGAACAGTTTTTAATGTTAGTTTTGTATATTCTTAACCAAAATGTTGCTTAAGTTGCTCTTTTTGTTTTATGTAATTTGTTGAATGTATGATAATTCATAATTCTGTGAATGCAGGTAAGAGTGACCCCTCGTTTTGTCATTGTAACTGATATGAGCAAGTATAAATAATACAGTGGGTAAGCAAATAATTTTGAATCAAGAAAGTGACAATGAGTTGTTTCCTGGTCAGATTTATAGCCCCAGTTTTCTACCTTGACTGTTTCGAGCTTGGTAAACAGATTTTAATGCCCCTGAGGAGCTGCTGTCCAAGGTGCTGAAATGACAGCGAGCAAAAAGTATGAGACCTTTTTTTTTTTTTTTTTTTGAGAAAACCTAACTAACAGTTTAGACTTCACAATACTGACCAAATCCAACTGGGTAGGAGGAGCATATTCACCACAATAACTGCAAAGACAGAGGCTGAAAACTCAGAGGCCAACACCAGAATATGTAAAAAATAAAAAAAAATAAAAAAATCAATGAGAGGCTTTGTAGTTAAGTTGATATGAAATGAACATCAGTGACACACAGTGATTTTTTTAAACTGAAATTATGAAATAAAGTTTAAAAAATTCCATATTTCCCACTATTGTATAAACAGATTTTACCAAATATGAGCAAGATCACGTGTATGCCCAGCATGTGGACATTTTACCCAACACCTACACAAAACATTCACTGAGGAACAGAAGACATGAAGACCGGGTGAAGACAGATTGCTGTTCTTCACTTTGCTAAAAGCTGCTCTGCGTTCAGGATGTGTGTCAGTAGAAGATTGTTGTAATCCTGCCAATGCCAAATACTTGTGCTTCTCTCCTCTGTGCGTGTGTGTGTGTGTGTGTGTGTGCGTGTGCGTGTGCGTGTGTGTGTGTGTGTGTGTGTGTGTGTGTGTGTGTGTGTGTGAGTGGGACGGTGTAGGTGTGTGGGAGGTGGTGGTGTATGTAAGCTGAGAATAGAAAGAGAGATAGAAAGCATGAAAAGTTGACTGCTTACTTCGCTGAATATGTTAAAAGGAATATTAAGAGTAGCACAAAGCCTCTCAGTGGCGTTCTTTTAGTCTGCTCTGGTTTTTCCAACAGACGGAAACTCATCGCTCCACGGTTATGCCTGCAAACACAACATATCAACAAGTGGTAGAACACAGTATCAAAAAAGGAGTAGAGGATGTAAGACACATTGTCCTAATTGTGAGGGATGACTGTGTTCGCTGTTTGTAAAACAGCTGCCTCCTCCAGATTAGATTAAAAAAAACCTTGAGTGATTCAGGTAATCTGAAAAGTTGCTCATCAATGTGGATGCTACGAGGTAACACCCAGCCTGTACAAGTGACCCCACCATCACAAAACTGACTGGAGGACTGGACCAAGTCTGTACCAAGCAACCTCTTATCATACGATTCGCTCAGGTCCTGACCCCAAAGGAAAATGTGGAACTCAGCCACAGATTATAACTGTGTGTCACCACTAGAGGGTGCAGGTAGAAGTTTCACCCTAAAAGGAAAAGGTGAAGAAAAGGGCAGATAACTGCTGGATCTTGGGACCCATGTAACCTAGAAGAGACCAGCACTGATGTATCACACTTTTTCAAGCTGCAGTTGTCTTGGTATTAATTAGCTTCACTTCGCACTACAAGTTCAGAGTATTTCTCTTTCTTATTCATTAATGATAATAAAACAAATTAATGAAAGTAAAAGGGTACTTCACCCTGATAAAAGCCAGCCTGCTACACAAGCAAAAATGTTATACTGGAAATGTTTGGTAATTCTTTCCATCTTTTTTAAAAACAGGGTTGTTCTCAGGAATGTTTTTAACAGCAGTGTTTTGACATATTGGCACTCACCAGTGAAAGAGCTGATTCCTTCCTCTCTTAAGAGTAAACATCTCTAACTAGCCAAACCCTGATCCAGAAAAAGCACCGAAGGTGAACTGAAGTGTTTTCATCTAAGTGCTAAAAGACAACTTGTGTGTTTCCCTCAAAAATAAAAGCATCAGTTCAATAGAGGAGGCAATCCAGGAGGAAGAAAAGAAAATTAGCTCCATTAAGCTAATGGCTGCAGTGACAGTTAGATTCCCGCTCAGGGTCAGAACATTACAAGTTTTGACATTTGTATACCTATTGTGTTCAAACATAATGGTGGTGAGTGATTATGACAGAGGCTCTGATACATTCAGTGCAGAGCCTGTTTTTCTATTGAGGCCACATCGAAGCTGTCATGTATTAAAAGGGGCAGTCTGTCCACAGGGAGAGAGCTCAGGGACAGCCAACAGGCCTTTTAATGTGGTTTCCACTCTTCGTGTTAAATATAGGATCACCCTCACTCCCTTATTAACCTACAAAATGAGGCTACCTTGCACATCTCACTTGAATGCGTCAAAGTGGAATGTGGTCGACTGAAAGGCACTGAAACAGGTCCAGAGAGCATGTGAAGGCGAAGTGGGTCACTCTACAAGAGGTACTGCTCAGCTGGCTGAGGTCATGGACATCTGGTTGTACTTGAGAAAATGGGCTGGTTTGGATCTTTTGTGAGGGATGTACAGCAGCATTTATGTACACATTTCCAGGAAAAGAGACGACGTTTATGTCTTTAAGTGCAGACTAAGATAACGGGTCATGCACCTGGCAGCCTGTCCTACTGTCAACTGGCCAGAGTCAGAAGCATTTGTGTTCCTCCACTGCAAAACCAGAATACTGGTTTTTGGGTAGCATTGCCATTTTTTTTAAGGAAACACTACTGCCAATCCATTAAAGCAATTATGTCTTTCTTTTCTGTTTGTCCTTCCAGTTTACCTTGGAAGTCCTTCAATCTGTGTAACTATGGTGCTAATTACTCTACAAACCAGTTGTACTTTGTTACTGTCTGGGTTCTTATGATTTATGGAAGGGTCCCTTGATTTATGTGGCTGGAATCACTGGTCACCTACACCATCAGGGTACAGTTGCACTTGTGTGTTTTGCTGTGCCCTGGTGTGTCATGTCTCCAGCCCTGTGAGGTCAGGGCCTCCTCCATGTCTATAGCTAGTGGTCTGTTGTGCCCTCTTCTGGGGTTTAAGTTCTTTGGGTTATGTGTGTGTTTTGTGTTGAGTTTGTGTTAAAGTTCTTTGTGACTCTTTATTTCATTCTGCCTTTGTGTTTGTCTTTAATTGTTCTTTGATTTTATTTAACCTTATTTTTTTAATGCTGCTGTCAGTGTCAAAGCACTTTGTAAACAAATGTTTTTAAAAGTGCTATATAAATAAAGTTTATTATTATCATTATTACTTGTTGCAGTGGCAGGTGTAGAAGTTGTTTTGTAGGTAGACCAGTACAGATTTACCAGCTTTGTAGTAAAAACAAACAAAAAAGGAAAAAAAAAGAAAGAGTATGAAAACAGTTACGAACAAACAGAAACTGAAATGCAGAATGTTGCAAGTCATGCAATCATCTCCTAATCCAGGCCATAAAATATTTGCTCTTACGCAACCAACAAGTCATCTGGGCTACAGTTTGTTATACTGCTTAATATCAACAGTTTGATAATACACAGCAGCAAAAACACAAAAAATTAAATCCTGCTTTGAAAACTTTGTGAGGCACTTTTAAAGCAGAGTGAGAATTTAAGCTAGAACTGATGTCTAAATGATTTCATAGTGTAACAATGGTGCTAACCTTAGCATATACTGTGTGATCAGGTAGTTATGTGAATCAGTTCTCTGACAGAGTGAGCAGGACCCCGATAGAAAGGGGATCAGCAGTCTTGTATAAAGTACTTGAAAGCAGTACTTGAGTAAAAGTACAAGTGTGTTACCAGAAAACTACTTTGGTAGAAGTTAAAGTCACCTTTCAGAATATTACTTGAGTAAAAGTCTTGAAGTACTTGATTCTTATTGTACTTAAGTATTAAAAGTAGTTTCCTGATATAAAATGTACTAAAGTATTAAAAGTATAAGTAAAACAATTTTTTGAAAAGTAAGCAGTTAAAAATTTGATTTATAAATTTATTGTGGCTTCCTTACAGTAAAAGGACAATATCCAGGCACATGAGAAAAAGGCTTGAACTTCTTCAACAAAAGCATGCAGTGCTGTTTCACTAACTCTCTGCATTTCATCAGGTAGGAAGAATCTTTCACTCCAACGTAAGAAACCATGTCATGCAAATACAGCCACGACTGTGCAATGCTATCTTTGGCAGCACCACGGAGTTCACAGAGTTCGCCATTGTGGTCAACATGCTCAACAGATGCTACCGGAGTATTGTTTACATGAGCGCTTGCTGCAGGTGCTTCCATGATGGCATCAATAATGTGACATGTCCAGACAAGCTGAATTTCTTCTTCGGGCCTGGCAGTTCAGTTGACATGACAAACAGGCATTATGTCACCATTTCAAATTTCTTCAGTTTTATTTTGTAGTTACGAAATGACCAGAGGAAATGTATCGGAGCAAAAGTACACATTTTATTAAGGAAATGTAGCGGGGTAAAAGTTGTCAGACAAATAAAAAGTAAAGTACAGATATGTAAAAAATTTACTTCAGTACAGTAACAAAGTATTTGTACTTTGTTACGTTACAACACTGGGGATCGGTATATTGCCTTGAAGATTCTTGAGTTGCTGTGCTTATGCCACAGTGTCAACAAACTGAGGTCTATTGAGTATGGAGTTCTAATTCATTCTGGACTGATGAGATTTGACATGTCAGGTTGTCAGTAGTGGTTTTGACCAATCAGAATCCAGAGTTGAATACAGTTTAGTAATAGGTAAGAAGGCAACGTGATAAACTCTTGCCTGTGGGAAGGATATTAGTTTGTAAATCAAAGAAATTAAAAGTATCTCAAACCGTGCTGCCAGGAAACAGGTCAGAGGATCAACACTCTGAGTAATTTCAAATTCCAATGCAACCAGCTGAACGGCCCATTTAAAAGCATAAATCAGCCAAGAAAGTACATGAATCACTACCAACCCAATAGCTATAAAGATATTTCCACAATATGATCAAGAATTTTTGTCACAGTGCTATCCTAAATGCATGGCTTTAAATGTGCTTCTATCTTACTGATGGTCACAGATCACTGTGAACTGATGGCATGAAAGAGGTTTTGCCAAGTAAAATCCAAGAGACTGCCTTTATTGTGTAATGGGAAATCATTTTGATGGTAGTGGCTGGACGGTGCTGAGACATCCTGTCAGTATATCTCTGAAAATAAATGTCAGCTGATTACATATCCCTTGAGCTGTGGAGAAAGTTTAAGTGCCTCTCTGGTCATCTTCCCTGGGAGAGGCCTTAGGGGATGACAGGATGGCTAATGTCAGGGGAGGAGAGGGACAGACAGACATTTTTAATTAACAAGGGAAAAGCGGGATGAGGCTAATTTATATGAAGACTGAGTCATGCTGTGCAGGATTTGAATAGAAAGCCACATTTGTAACATGGACTTTTAATTTCCTCTGTAAAAATGTATCAAAGTTTCTGTGTAGCTTTATTTTTAATTGGTAATAAATTGGCTGTGCTGATGCAGTGGCGTGCTGCTAAGAGATGTGGTGACAATCATCATCAGTCTTTGTAATGACCCAACAGACAACTCATTAAACCCACTGGTACTCTATCTGGGTTTTAGTCACTGCACTTTTACAAGCCGTATCTTCCTGTTACTCAGCCAGTCACATGCCCTCAGCCATCCCACATCCTCTTCCTCTCCACATGCACGTAGCAGTAAAAACACACAGGGGTGCGGTAATCTGAATATTCACAAATGAAGAGGAGGCCCATATGGACAAAGCACCTGCGTGTGCACGCTAATTAATCAACTGCTCATATTAGCATAACTATAGATATCAGGGCCAGAGTGCAGCTGCACACGACAGAGGCACAGGGGAGACTAACAGGAGCGAGAGATGACAGAGCCATCTGTGGAACAAAGCCTGACTGGCCAGGAGCTGCACCAGGTCCTCCTGTAACCCCGGCAACAGAAATAGAGAGAGGGATGGGGGAGAAAGGTTCAGGGAAGAGGGATGAGGGATGAGATTCGGCTGGCGGTGGCACTGTTATTGTTTTAGTCGGATGATCATATCTGCACGCTGAGTGGAGACAAAGAGACAAACAAATAATGACTGTACAGTTAGAGCGTGCATGTGTACCACAGCCACGCTGTTACACAGACAGAATAAACAAGTGGCTGCCCTTTTCTCTGTTTTGACTGTGGTGTCTCAAACAATCTGCTTTGAATGAGGGCAAATAGTTGAACAAATGGCAATCTTACTGGCTGAGAGTGTGGACCATCACCACCACCCTATTGGAGAAATGAGAAAGCATGTGAGCAAGATGTGGTCGCACTTTTTCACCATCTCAAAGCTGGTTATGCCATTGAATGGAATCTGTGTTTGTGGTCGGAGACAAAGACTAACAAGGCCATGCAGGCAAACTATGATGACCACCACACCACATACTGTTACACAAACATGGAGCAAGCACTGAATTACAGCAGTGTGCCGCACCACTTCAAGGGTTGTGTCTTTGGGTTGAGATGAATAGATCAATAAAAGTGTCTTTGAAGCAAAAACATCAACAACACTGAACAAATGTGAATTTACAGTGTGTGGTTTCACTTTCCACTGTCATTGTTTTTTTAAAGAGTGGAAACAAAAAGCAAAAGTGGGCTGTACATGGAAAGAGGGCCACAATCTAACAATCTTAATAACATCAAATGTTAGAATTGAAAATGCTTAATTTTAACTTCCCTAGAAGAGTTGCGGAATATTGCTATAACTTTGCATGATGACCATGCCCTCTGTTGTCTGACAGTCTTAGGATAGCAGTCACCCTTTCAAAGGGAGACTGCAGGAAGTGTTTTAGTCAAAACATGTAAAGGTTAAAAAAAAAAATCACACTACTCCAAGCTTTTCCTTACTCAGCTTTTCGACTAATCGCCTGGCTGTTTACTTTCATCTGACTGGTCAATATACCTTGAAATTCCTTAAATGCAGTGACTGATTCTTCATAAAATAAACAACACCAGACGCAAGTAGTTTACAGCCAGAAGAATACTTCTCCTTGATACCAATGTGGCAATGATAGTTTTTGGGTGCATCGATTAAAGAATGGGAAAAAAGGCGCATTTTAATTAACATGATGAATTTGATATTTCAGCAAGAAAACGCAAATCTATATCCTGGATAGCTTGGCTCTATAGCAAAAAAGTCAGGGTACTGACCTCAGTCCTGACTGGTCACCTGTATGAAGATACATGACCCACTATGAAATGAAAAATAGAACAGAGGAGATCCTTACACGTAATACGAGATAACACATGACTGAAATTTGTTTGGATTTTAAATGTCTACAGAGATGATAAAAGAAAAGAAGATACAACACAATGATAAACAAGCCTCTGTCCCAATGTTTTACCCATAAGGGGCTGCGGGTTTCACATTTTAAAAGAGCATCAGAACATGAAAATAAAAAAAAACATTCCAGGTTGTCTTTCGCACCATTTTTCATTACAAAATTTCATTTTTTTAAATGTATTTATTTATTCAACCTTATTTTACCATAAATATTCCCATGTAAAGGGGTTATGAGGAATTTTAAAGTGATCTTGAAAAGTCACCCTGCTAGATAAAATGCTCAATCTACACTGTCACTAAAATGACACTATCAGCGCCAATATACGTTTTGCTACTTCATAGCTTCCCTATCAAGTCAAGCTAGACTAGATTGATTTATGGCACCTTGAAGTCTCCATGACAACACGCTGGCTGGCAAAGTTTAGAAGTGAGAAGAGAGATCTGTGTTTTTCTCTGCTAAAAATGATTTCTGTGATTAATTTTGTAGTGGTGGTGGACGAAGGAGCTTAACTGTCATACAGAAAAGGAACAGAAGAGCAGAAAGATAAACAGGAGAGTGATAAAGCACGAGCTAAAGGCTAACACAGGAGCTAAACTGTTAGTGATAATGTTCATTCCAACCCACAGTCAGCAGTTATTCTGCAGTGGTTTGTTCAAACTTGAGAGTCTATCAGTAAAATGCAGAGAGAGGTTGCGTTAGCTCTGCTTGGTAGATGACCGCCAGGACATAACCAGGATTCACTAACATTACACATTACTAACGTGTCTCACAGCATCGAGTTGTCAGTAGCACTATGTATGGACGGCAACTAAACCACTAAACTGCCACTACGTAGCACCAGGCTGCTAATACACTACAAGTAGTTGGCTACTAGCTTATGGTACAAACTTACAAGCTTGTTGTCATGTTTCAAAGAACAGCGCTTTGTAACTGTACTGATAAATACCTTACCACATCGTGTTGTATCCTGTAAAAAATTTGTCTTGAACAAAGAAAATTTGTTCAAAACACACGCCTGGTGAAAAGTTACAGTGTGTGGAGACTCTGGGCCAGAAGGGGGCGAGGCGGTCCAGTTAAAACAGATCCTTCTCATAGCATCTTCAAGAACTACACTGCATTCAGCCACCGAGGCAGCCCCGGAGAATTTGGCCTCCCTTGGGAATGCTGTTGTTCAGTATATGCTGCTTACAGGCTTTGGTAAATATTCACTGAATTATTGGTTAATTGATCTGACATGGCAGGTGTTTTAAGTCTGGCTGCTGTTAGCTATTTGATTTGCCTTGTGCATATAAATACTTGTAAAGAAAAGGCCATCAACTGTCGTTCAAATATAGAATGAAGATAATTCCACAGCATCTTTGCAGTTTTTTCACTGTCTTGTAGCTGACTTTCCACTTGATATAATTTGCTTTTCAGGGTGCACTGGATCAAGGAAAGGTTTCTGGAGAGTTCCTGCATGGCTGAAGTGTCACACATATGTAGATCTCGCTGCAGGCAGTATGTATGCATTATAGATACATCCCCATAGAGCACATCAGCTGGAGCAGGGCTGGAGAAGGGCTTCCCTGCTTCTCACATTAACTATCAGCTCCATAAAGATCCAGAATGAGGATTGAACCAGGAATAAACCTCCACATTAGAAGGAGGAAATACAGCCAGGCTGAAGTTGATTGAACTGAGAAGTGTAATGTGTTATCCATACTGAGGCCCTGGAGACCACGCAGCACTTTGATGAATTATAAAGCCTTGTAATTATCTATTAATTAGACTGTTTGTCTCTGTGTTCTGCCCTACTTAGTCCATGCTTGGAAACCAAATCTTTCTCAGACCAGAGGATGGAAATACAGCTACGAGAACAGCTGCTGAATAACTGCATTACACGTCGGCAGCTCCATATGTCAGCCTATAAAATATAAAGCAGAGTGCGTAGTCTTTCCCTCGGTGGCAGAGCAAGTAGTTAAGTGCTGGAGAAGACATATTCTTGGAATCAGATGATCAAAACAAGAAGAAGCTGGAAAGAATCTCTACATCTCTCCTCCTCTACATGTTGGTATTACTCACAACTGAAGATAGAGTCTGGAGGATTTTCCAAAAAAATACTAAAATGTCAACTTTTACATGAATAATCCTGCTCAATCATCTCCTCCTACGGGCCTCCACACGTGTCAGTGTCTGTGTCTGCCTCAATCTCCCCCTCAACCTGTTTGTTGATTTTTTGGTTGTATCTGGATGTTTTGGGGCAGAGAGTAAGTGTGGTTACATCAGCCAATCACAGAGCGCCCAGTGAGCAAGTTACCTTTCATGTTGAAGATAGCGAGTAGGGCTGCACGATTATCGCAATCGCAATCGCAATGTCAGCACATGCAATTCAGATTTTTCTCCATGATAACCAAGCAAGTCTGTAGACTCATCATGACACAACTTTTTTTATTAAATCGCAAGCACAATCGCAATCGCAATATTGTCCACCTAATCACAAATCGCACCTTTTCCCCAAATCGTGCAGCACTAATAGCGAGTGAAAGCTAATCAGAGCAGCTATGATAGTGGACATAGCATGGGAGAAGAAAGACACAACCAAAGTGAAACAAAATGCCAAATGTGGCTTTTCACTTCGGGGTGCCGGTCTACCGATGTGTCCCGTTGTTGTGGGCTGGGCCGAGTTAAAGTCCCGGGCTGTTTTTCAGTCCCAGTCCACCACTGCTGGAGTCTCCCCCACGCAGAAACGCGATGCTACAGGTGGTTACTGGGCGAGTGAGTGTGTTCATTAAGTCACTGTCAGATGCAATGTCTGTACTGCCTCTGGTACTGATCCAAAGAGGAGGAGCCTAGTTTGAGTGTTGCTTTTACTAAGCAATGATACTAAAGAGTAACGTAATTTCCTGCTGACCCTACCTTTAAAGTTCAAGCACCTCTCCTCCCTCATCCTCTCCCACTGCTCGTCTCTCAGCTCCACTCCTCCTTGTCCACACCTTTAATCTTTTCCTCATCCACATCACCTTTTAACATTCTGTACTCTCCCTGAAGGCAAAATATATCATCTCAAATACATCTAAATCACTGCTTTTATTTATTTGAACTTGTATTATCTTGTATCACTGTTAAGGCTCTAAATTGTCATTAAACAGAAAGAGTTTAACAGCAACCCCATTATTTTGTGCATTTTTATATCATTGCTATCTTAATATGTTTATCAATAGAACTCATTTGTTTCCATCTGTGTTTCAGGGCTCACCTTTCTTTGGCATGTTCTTCTCTGCTCTGCTGTCAGACTCTATTTATCCACTTAGTCTCAGCACAGGAAGCCACCGTATCCCCAGTTGGTCCAGATGGTTGTTGGTACACGCAGCGAAATACTGCATGCTTGAGTGGATCTACCGAGGCCTACTGTCCTCCACATTACAAAGTAAGTGTCTTTTTTTCAGCCACACCATGAATCCAGCCCTGACTCAAATAGATAAACACAGCTTAACATTTCAGTCACTTTAAGCGTGTGGAAAATATACAAAGATTTTTTTCACGTATTCATGATGATAAAAATAGTTTTATAATTAACTCTTTTTTGAAACCAAATTGGGGTCAAGGCAAAATAATTAGAATAAATTAAATATAATAAACTAATTAAATAAAGATATTTTTTGTTTGAGGGGGGCAGATTTTTGTTCAATGACCTCCAGTTAATGATGTCAAGAAATTTAAAAATACCATCTTTGACTTCCAAACTCTGAGGGTGCATCTGAAGCTTTGAAGTGGTCTTGCAGAAAGAATCTTAATAACATTAGCCTTTCAATACTCACTGAATGTCTGGCAAGGCAGAGACAGTTTAATTAAAAAGCAGCACCCATACTGCTCATAGAGCAATGCACTGTGCTCTACCAAGTTTAAAAGCAAAAAATAATATCAAGAGAGATGAAGGAAGCAAGACTTTAAATGAAAGAAAATATTGAAATTTAAAATCTATGATGGCTCTGGGAGGGCCTCATTCATCATCAAAGTTTACAACCGTGAATGATGAATAAAGGGAAATTTAGAATGGAAACAGCCATTTCCTGTCAGCTTTAGGGGAAAACTGAAAGATTACCAAAGGATTTAGGTGTCATCCTCTGGAGCCGATGAATGTTTGTACAAAGGTTCGCTAATCCAAATGGTAAATATTGAGATTTCATTTAAGAAGTCAACATTTTCCTCCTCCTGGATTCACCCTCTTGGGACCATGAGAATACAGATTTAATGGGTATACATGGACAAACTTGCATGGAGCCATCTAGTGAGCTTAGCTCCTAAAGCACACATTCTGCTCCTTCCCACACCAAAGCCATGCTGGAATAATTTCTGGATGTCATCACTCCTCCAAGCCTGTTTCACACAGTAACATCAGGAGTAGGTGAAAGGTTACAGGATACAGCGTGGAATAAATTTAGGCCCAGTGTCGTATAAAGTCACAGTGGAGGCTGTTTCCACTGTGAGCTAACCACCCATCGCCCCATTTCCATATTTCTCTTTGGTGGCGCCCCCCTGCTGTGTGTTTTACAGATAGATGAAAGAAGGAGAGGAAGGTGTGTAAGCCCCAGGATGTGTGTGTCTGTGTGTGTGTGTGTATGCTTAAGTGATGCTACCATGGGAGGTCCAGTACCATTTCGAAGTCTGCCTGGACTCTACAGCAGCAGAAGCAATAAGTCAGAGCACAGCGGACACACACACACACACACACACACACACACACACACACACACACACACACACACACACACACACACACACACACACACACACACACAGTGTGCTCCTTGGTGGACTCTCTGACCTTCATGAACGCTCTCTTACATTCTTATTAAGTGGGCCAGCCTGTCTTTGCCCACAGCAACTGTAGGAGAATTACTTTTTTTTCACACCCTTAAGTTTGTGTCTTTTACGTCTTTCACCTCTGATCACCTCCTTCCACCTGCACATATTAATCTTGTGTCGTCTATTTTTACAGTCACCATTATGAGACCTCAGCAGTAGATCTTGTCCTCCACACACACTGACATGCATAAACTTTTGTTATAAAGACTTTGGAGTAACCCTTCCAGTGAATCGTTTTAGGCCTCATGCAAAGGGTCACACCGGTCATCTTGCAGAATCAGCTTTCCATCCTTAGGGGCCTTTACACCGCAACGGTTTTAGGGTGAAACGCAAAAGTTTTGTTGCCTTTCAGCCTCGCATCAACACGGAAACTGCATTTCAGGCGATCTGAAACGCAAACTTTTGAAAACGGCCTCCAGACTGGGATTTTTCTGAAACACTGCCAACACCATTTCTGCGTAAACAGTAAGCCGGCGTTTTCAGTGGAAAGATGACGTCACACTCTGCTTCGCACTTTATGCATACAACAGGACAACAGTTACAGGCTCAACTCTACTTCTGTGGAGATCTCCCAAAAGCGGTTTCTGGACAAGACAGTTATAGCACCGACTACAGACCTGGCATGCTTACTACAGCATATTCAGTCCGTCAGTGTTTCTTTGTAAACCCAGATTTTTTTTCACTGCGTTTTCACTGTGTTTTAGCGTTTTCAGATAAAACATTGCCTTAGTGACAGTTTACTTACATTGACGTATCACGTATCAATGAGTTTGCATCATTTGAGACTTCACTGAAATCTAATAAATAATATCTTCCTGAGACACAATAAACTAAGTTATATGAATAAGTTTCAGAGTTCATGACCAGAAAGGCTCCAGATAAAGGCTAAATAATTCATAAAAAATTTAATGACGAGGCATTGTATTGTGTTTCAGGTTGAAGGTACAGACATAGCTCTGTTGCTGTTTATGTTTTATTATAGCACACATGTGCATACACACAAACAGCTGTTAGAGCTGACTGACAGACCATCCAGAGGTGATCAGCTGATGCCGTCATCACTGAAACTTCATATGATGCTCCAAAGAAAAGGACATCTCCCATACATTTCTGATGGGCAGGACCAAGATGCAAGTGACAGTGCAAGTGGAGGAGGGAAGGATGAAACTTTGGAGCTTTGAGACCCACAGTCTCTGTGTTTCTTGAGTTGTTTGTTGGTTCATTGTGTGTATCATGTCGAGTTTGTATGCTGCTGTTTCCCTTGTGTTTCCTGTGCATTCTTAATGTGAGTTTTTCTTGAATTTAAAATTTTGTTCCTTTTGGAAGACTTTGGTTTTGAGTTTTGAACATTTGTGTTTGGTTTTAATAAAAACTCTTTGTTTAGCCTGCAACTGGTTCCTTCACCTCTCATGTTTTCCTGTTTGTGTGGATTAGGACAAGTGGGCGGGAACTCACCTCCACCTGCACTTCTGTTTTTTGTTTACAAGAGTTTCTGTACTTCTTATTGTTCTGCTACCTGCATCAGATTGGATGATAATCTGTATAGTTAGCCAATCAGAGATGGGGTGGGTACATACCACACATACCCATCTCTAAACAATGACCCCTAAACCCATCATATCACCCTGTCTCTGAGCCTAGCTAGCTGTTACCATCACCACAGAGTTAGCTGCAGAGCAGATAAGGATGTTAGTGCTAGCAACAACACTGAGAGCACTGACAACATCTTGTCAACTGTCAGTTTTAGCAAGTGAAACTCTCTGAAAAAATCAAGCATTAGAATAAAAAGATTGAAAAGCTTTATTTCTCATGATTTAAGAAGAATGAAAACACTTGAGGAAAAAAAATCTCGATGCAGGTTTTCATATTTCATGCATCAAAAGGTTAAGGACAAGTTAAAAAAATTCAGATGGTAAAAGCTTAATTTGTTTTGGTACTTTATTAATAAATTCTTTGCTACAGTGTCAATAACTGAACGCTAGCTTTGCAGCTATTTGTCTGTAGAAACATTCATCATGCTGCTCTACTCTATCTGGCTGAGGTCATGCTTTGCATGATTATTAGTTATGTTGAAGAGCTCATTGCTGCATAGTTATGTCAGTCATGTGGTTAATTTCTTTGTCTTCTGTGCTTTATTTGGAAACTGTAGTTACTGCCCTGCCAACCTCAAATGAGTCTCTGCTTTTCCTCGCAGCTTCCTCGCTTCCTAAGCAGCTAGGATTCTCACTTTTTCACTGCCCGACACTTGCCAGGAGAGAAGTTTCTGTCTCCCACAGTAAGAAAGTAGCGATACAGTATTTATGATGTTGTTATTTTTCTGCCATGTACAGAGACAGGCTCACTGTTTGACTCACTATCATTGCTTAGTGGTGCTAACTCAGGAAACACATTAGCTGAGTGTAGATCACTCATCGGCATACCCTGCAGATGACTTGTAAGTCACTAAATGGTTTGGCCTAGGGGTGTAATGACCTCACAGCATACTGATGACAACTGGATTATCCCCAGATCAGGAAGCATACAACAGGAAGACAAGTCCTTTAACAGTTAGAAAGTTGTTTAACTAATGCATTTATTTCACACAGCTTCATTTTTATGCCTTTTTTGAATGATGATATTTTCATTATACACTCTAAGTTGTGTTAATTGTAGCTTTTATTTTACCTCTCAAATAAATGGTGCCACTGATGGATGACTAAAATATTGTCAAAGTAAAAAGCTCAACTGCTGTATGCCTGCCCACACTGAGTACTTTTTATCTGCTGCATTTTAACCTGTGTGTCAGGTTTGACCTGCATCGATAACAGCTCCTCTCCAGAGCTGAATGAATGGTCAGTCACACGCACTCATTTACACACTAACACAGTAAGGGAAGCACAGTTCCTGAGTGTGAAAACCATCCACGGTTGTTTCCTCCTCAAGCGTACTTTCTCTCCCTTTGACCACTGCTCACTCATTCATCAGACTCATCTTCTCTCCATCTGTCTTCATCCCCATCACCAGCCTCTCTGAGAGGTGTCGCCTTGATGAATTATTCAGCCATGGCATTTAGAGATCTATGCCCTTGTGAGAGAACACACATTTAAATGTGTGTGTCATAAAAACCCGGCCCTCCGTCTGTGATACATTTTCCCTTAAACAGCTTTGTACCACATTCTGTTATTTTGCCTGAAGGAACCGGACATTGTGGCACTACAGAAGAAATTTGTCTCTTTCAAATTCAGAATTCAAAAGACTTTATAAAATGAGAACATGAAATGGAAAAATGAGACTAGATCAATACTAGCGAAAAATGAGCAAACAGTGGATTTCATTCTTTGTCTGAACAGCATGAAGCATTAAAAGCTGATTCATTGGGAAAAAATAAATCACAACAAGCCAGCCTCAGGTGGAATCTCAAATAACTGCAATTTTTAGCTCTTCCACAGGCTTCAGTTCCCACGGCTGGAGGTTGCGACTTGACACCAACTAGTGAAGGTGAGGACATTTAAGTGTCCTCCAGACATGCACATGTTCAGAAAACTAAAACTGTCCAAACAGAGCGCTGTTTGTTTTGAAGGCCACTCTACCTCTAAATTACACTGACTGCAGACAAATTGCACTATTTTCTTTTATCACTGCTTTTGTCTATTAAGTGTCTGTTTCTTTCTTTTGTCTCTGTGTTGTTTCATTGCTGTCTGTTTTTTTTTCTGCTATTCTGAGTTCTAAGAAAACAACATTTTGAGTTTCTGTGTGTCCTGTACTCACAGCAAAACTAGAAAAAAAAACTTCACCTTGTCTACTTATTATTATCATTATTATTAATAATAATAATAATAATATTAATAATAAACCTTTACTTATACAGGAAAAAGACTCATTCAGATTAAAAATCTCTTTTACATGAGTGTCCTGGCCAAAACAGCAACACAGTTACATTTTTACCACAGACACAAATACAAATTATACACAAAACAACACAACATGGAAATATGACAAATAGCTCCAAGAAATAAAAAACATCTAACGTCAGAAAAGACATATGCAGACTGATAAATCTGCCTTCAAATCAATAAGGATCTGTTTAAAAGCATCCAAAGTGCACAGTTCGCAAAGTTTCGAGTCTTTCTGTAGATTGTTCCAGCTAAAGGGCACTGCAAACTTGAAGAACTTTTTGCTAAGTTCAGTCTTGGACCCTATTTATGATAATTACATGTTAAAAAATGCCGTGATTAAAGCTATGGTCTACGATTTGGAAGCTTGGTCTTTCTTAATAACACCATTTATGAGGCTGTTATGGTCTAATGGTCTGATCTACACAATACAAAAAGCAAAAAGAAAGACAAGAATCCATTCAGTACATCAGCTGCAAAATGGGGTAATAATTGACTAATCCGAACCCCCTCATTTCGGGTTGTGTGAGTCTATCCAATCCCCTGTCTCCCCTGCTGTGCACTGTACTGCCCATGGTCCCACCTCGTCCTTCCCCACTACCCCTCTCATGTCAGCTAACTGCTCAGCGACTGAAGCGTCATGGAGCCAGAGAAGACCGAAACCAGGAAGCTGTTACTGTTACCCTCCACAGGGAAGGGAAGAAAACAAAAAAGTTTTGAGGAAAAGGCTGGGGCAAGAATTATGAGTGATACAGGTGCCAACAGAGACTGAATATTGGAGAAATGTACGACCGGTGGAAAAAGCTTCAGAGGGATTTGGGACTAAAGACTGACACTGAGACAGTTGAGTTTCTGTCTAACAGGTAATGACTTTGTTTACCACAGTGGGAGATGTCAGCTGAATGAGGCCCCGTTTACACGGAGACTCCCGCAATGATTCTCCCTTTGCGTTTTCGAAAGCCACCCGCATTTACATGAGGACAGCGTGAAAACGATCCGCGTTCATACGACTCCAGGAGGACAAGTCACTTCTTCTGTTCTTTCTTTTTCTGCCGTTTTGTTGTGTGAGACGGTCGGCAATCCAACCATAACGCGTATTACTGCCACCTACTGGCTCAACTGGAAATGTGGCTGAGCGCGGAGCCTTCACCTGAAACTGCGAGTGCGCATGCACGTCAGCGTTTCACCCTGAGACGCTCCGCTCTGTGTTTACACGAAGCTGGATGGAGGAGCGGATTCAGATCTTTCCACTCTGGGGAGCGTTTTCAAAAGTTTGTGTTTTCACTGAAAACGCAACGTGGTCTCGTCTAAACGGAAGGCCAAAACGCAACGAAATATTTGCGGAATCGACCGTTTTCTGCGTCATGTAAACGGGGCCTGACTCTGGGTAGTCTGTGCCTGTACTGGCTAATGACTGAACGCTGCTGGTCGGGACGGGTCGGCACTGTCAATAGATTTTAGCATAAGTTAGCCATACATCTTTAGCATTGTAAACTGAGCTGGTGAAGACACGCCGAGAAAGGTAAAGCCTCGCCCACAGTCGGCTCTGCTATGATCAGCTGGCAGTGGCAACGCCAGACCTGCTTCGCTGGCTAATTTATGGTTTTGATCGCACCGGTCCAATTGAAAAAACTACCACTGTGTGTTACAAGGAGGATGACTGTCTTTGTCAAATGTTTCTCATCAGCCAAACTGGGTTTCAGATCTTAGACCATAACTTTAAAGGTTGGAGTTTCCAATTTGGATGTATTCAAGCCACTAGCAGCCAGAAAGCAAGTAAACAGAGCTTTTGATTGTCTTGTTAATAATACTGGGTTGCATCACTGACACTACAGGGTGTATACAGGTTTTTTTCTTTTGAAGCTGCTTAATCTCAACAATTGAATAGCATCAGAAACAAATATCCAAAACATGCCTTTGCAGGAAAACTCAGATATTCAAGGTTTTTGGATTGATCCATCCAAACAGCCTCAAATCATTCCCACAAAGCAAAGTGCAATACGCATATTATATTAATGGGTTACTGGCTAGAAATGTTGCAACTATGTAAAATTTAGCTAAAAAATACTTTCTTGCCAAAATATATAAAAAAAATCTTCCTTATTTTTTAAAGTAATGTCTTTACACATTAAATGCTCCAACAATCTGTCCAACAAAAGTGTCCCACTGAGCTATCAGATACCTTACAGAAAGTAGTTCCTGGTTGGTTTAATGGAAATTAGAAGGACAGGAAGGCCTGGCACTAATCACGGTAAAACAAGAATATTGGAGGAAATTGTATTTCCACTTGAATTCTTTCAAGGGGGAAAGTCTGCCTGTTAATTCCTGCCTCACACAGCTGTCATGCAAATTGACTTTTACTGGAGAATAAACTCATCTGTAATTACCTGGAGGTCTTTCCATCTCCATAAAGCCAAGAGTGAAACTTTTCACAGCTTTGTTAGTTCGCAACAGAAACTAGGGTTTAAAAAAAAGGAGCAGCAGGGCAAAGACAGTAATAAGAGTTTTGAAAGACTCATCACAGCCCTTTTTCCAAATCTTTTTTTTTTGTGTCTTTTTTTGTGCTCGCTAATTGGACACAAGCTTTCTGTTCTCTTATTGGAAGAGGACAAAGACGTGAAAGGAGTAACCCAGTTTGCGACACTATTCCCACACACTAATCTGCTGCTGTGGTTATCACCCAAACATACACGCATATTAGCTTGGATATTATTATTATTCTTATCATCAGTTTCAAATACTGCCCTTGTTTTTCTTTGACTCTTCAGCAGCTCAAACAAATGAGTTTTCTCCAGTGGGATCATTAAGTCAATCTTATTTTATCATATCCGTTCTCAGCTCAACCTCAGGAGGCACATAAACACATCCACACTTTTATGAACACACATTATTACCTTCAGCTGTTGGGTTTTAATTATTTATCCCCCTGAAGATACAAAGATATACAAGGTCTCTTGTGATTGATTGTTGCTGTACTGATGGAAACTGGAATAGAATAGAATAGAATAGAATAGAATAGAATAGAATAGAACTTTATTTGTCATTGCAACAAGTGCAACAAAATTGCAAAAGCCCTTCAGTCAGTGCAAAACAGTTTAAAGTGCAAAATAGCTGCCATGTTCAGGTGCATTGATGACATAGAGGTAATTGTTATATTGTAATTATACGACAACAGATGAGGTATTGATTTCAGCCTTTGTTCAGGACCCTTACTGCTGTTGGGTAGAAACTGTCTCTAAACCGGTTTGTCCTTGAAGTGATAGATTCGTACCGCCTGCCTGACGGTAACAGATCAAGCAGGTGGTGTCCGGGGTGAGAGGGGTCCTGAGTTATTTTTCCCGCCTTTCGGAGGCAGCGAGAATGGTGCAGTTTTTCCAGTGTGAGGAGAGGGCAGTCAATGATGTTTTTGGCTGTGTTGATAATCCTTTGCAGTGACAAAGACTCTGATTCAGGACTTTTTGCTTTTAGAACAGTCCAATAACTTAAAACACAATAACTAGTAGGGATAAGGATTCACGGTAATTGTTGTATTCGAATACTCTTAATATCCAATGAACAAATCTTCAAATACTCACCGATTTATTTTCATTTTAACCATAAACAAAAAGGTGGGGGTCTGTTGTTCTAGACCACTCAGACTGTAATCAAAGTGTTTACATACATCTTTTCCTCTTCATTAAGGTGATTTAAGTGACTTTGAACGTGCCATGGTTGTTGGTGCCAGACGGGCTGGTCTGAGTATTTCAGTAACTGCTGATCTACTGGGATTTTCACACACAACCATCTCTAGAGTTTACAGAGAATGGTCCAAAAAGAGAAAATATCCAGTGAGCGGCAGTTCTGTGGGGCAAAATACCTTGTTGATGCCAGAGGTCAGAGGAGAATGGACAGACTGGTTGGAGCTGATAGAAAGGCAACAGTAACTTAAATAACCACTGGTTACAACTGAGGTCTGCAGAAGAGCATCTCTGAACGCACAACACGTCCAACCTTGAGGCAGATGGGCTACAGCAGCAGAAGACCACACCAGGTGACCCTCCTGTCAGCTAAGAACAGGAAACTGAGGCTACAATTCACACAGCAACACCAAAATTGGACAATAGAAGATTGGACAAACATCTCCTAGACTGATGAGTCTGGATTTCTGCTCCACATTCAGATGGTAGGGATCTCTATCCAATAGATCACCTTTGGGATGTGGTGGAACGGGAGATTCTCATCATGGATGTTCAGCCGACAAATCTGCAGCAACTGTGTGATGCTATCATGTCAATATGGACCAAACTCTCTGAGGAGTGTTTCCAGAACCTTGTTGAATCTGTGCCACGAAGGATTAAGGCAGTTCTGAAGGCAAAAGGGGGTCCAACCCGGTACTAGCAAGGTGTACCTAATAAAGTGGCCGGTGAGTGTGTGTGTTTACATAAATATATGTATACACACACAAAATATGAGATAATAAAAAAAGAATTGAAAAAAGGAGAATGAGGGATGATGGAGGATATGAGAGGATGGGAGACATAAGTAGAAAGTTAAAGTGAGTCCATTAAGTATCTCAGCTCTGTCTTTCCCTCCAGAACAGGGCAAAGGGTTAATAGCACTGAGACTGCGGATGGCCTGAGCGACCGAAGGAATCAGAGCAAACAAAAAGTGCGGCACAAAGAAACACACATAGACATACATGCTGTGGAGACACATGCTCACTCACCACAGACCTCCCCAGCTCCCAGCTCTGACAGATGACTTCCTCGGGCATTCAGGGGAAGTGACACAGTGTGAATTGAATTTGAGAAAAAAAAGGCAACATACATGCTCACACTAATGCATAGAAGTGCACAATCCCACACATACACAAGCACACAGAAACTGAATGGCATTGGCACATCCAGCCGTGGTGGCCTCAATCTCAGAGGGACCAATGTCATTTTGTCCTTCATTTCCACTCTCTATCTGTCCTCCAGTCTCCTTCATTTGTCTACTTACACACCACTCCTCTGCTCTGCTCTCACTGTAAGCTTATCCTGGATGTTCTGTGTATGTGAGCATGCATAAATTTGCCTCTTTTTGATTGCAGGTGTTTTCTTCATGCATTGTTGTTTGTACACATCTAAAAGGTAGAGAGATATCAGGAAAATGAAAAAGCAATCTGCAGCACTGACGAAGTGGAGCTGGAGGAAGCGTGATTATTCTCTGGGAAGTAATTTCAGATGCACGAAGCAGAACGAAGGCCTCAAGGTTGTGATTCTCAGTTTCATATCTCTGCCTGACCTCATTTACATAAGGACAGTGTGGCTCCAGGGTTACATTGCTGATCTCATGGGTGGTACAGGGGAAAGCACACCTGGGATAAAGATGCCCAACAGGTCCACTGTTCACTGCTGAGGTGGTTCCTCATCCTTTGGAGGAGGATGTATTTGTAAAATGATGTGGAAGCATGTTGATGGGTGACCCTGGATGAAAATATTTATCACATGAACCCAAGCAAGTAGACAAAGGAACACTATAATATAGAGTAATAACTCTATTTAAGAGGTTAAGGTGCAGAAAATGATGACAGAAATATGCAAGAGTAGAGGAAAGAAGAGTAAACTTATAAAATAGTTCTTCTCATGAATAAATATGGCAAATATGGCAAAGTTTTGTAATAGAACACAGAAGTGTGTCTTTAACAATCTCAACTGATAATCTTAGTGAACAATGATGTGCTGGATAAAAGATCTGAAAGTGGAACTAACCATAAATAATTTCCCTTTAATTAAATGCAGACAGGAAGACTGCTTCAGCAATTCTTTTTCTTGTAAATAAAAGTTTGCACAGCTTTGGACTGGTTCATGTTTCAGTGTTTTTTAGTTTTTTTTAAGGAAGTGAATTGACTGCTCTGGATTAAGATTTTCATCAGAAGTATAAAGAACAGTGTCATCTGCATAAAGAAAGAAAGCACTTTTTTTAGTTGAAGAGATGTTATGGGGGTAAATCAGATTGGGTTAACTTAAAACCAGGCTGTAAATTTCTATCTTAATGTCATATTTTTTTTTCGCTTCATGTATGTGCAATTTCTGGTATTTCTGCAGCCAGTCTAACATACAGCTTCTTAGCACTTCCATACTTTTTTTTATTAAAGTGGATGTTGGCGCTTGGGTCACGACCTGGTCCAAGGAGCGGACTGGGGCTGAATTACTCATTTCTGTATCATTGTACACTTTATGGGGCTTGGATTTTACATACGTTGTTGTTTTTTAAGTTATTATACTGACCACACTGACGATACGCATTAAAACTGAATTAAAAACAAATGGGTGACGTCTCGCAGTCTACATTCAAAAAGTTTATTATACAGTCGATGCATAAACTGCAACCTCTCAGAAAGGCTTTTGTGTTAAAAATAAGTGTTTGGTGTAACAAGTTACAAAGTAACACGTTACAGTAACAGAACTACTTTTTGGGTAAAAATGTAGTGTAACATGTTACTTCTGAAAAAATGGTAACAAAACGTTGTTCCTTCTTCAGTTGGGCACAACATAACTTTTCCCAGGGACCAATTTGACAGCAACACTTCCTCAGCTGCATGCATGCACAATAGTCACAGACTGCCTCAAAGTTGAGCACCATAAAAGTAACATAAAAGTTTCTTTCCATAGCGGGTAATGAAGTAAACTAAGGAACTACTTTTTCAAGAAGTTATGTGTAACACTTCTTTTTAGCAGTAATTTCCCCAACACTGTTCAAAACGGAAATGAAGAACACTTAAGCACCTAATCTGACCCTTCTTCTCTTTGTCCTCAGGGGTAGAATGAGTCAGAAGGTCTCAGACCCAGCTCTATTGATTTTCAGCACTATAACTGAATGTTGTTGAAGGTTGAGGTATATTGTTGCAGCGATTAATTGTTTGATTGAATATTTTTTGATTGATTTGATTGATTGTGGTTTGTTGGCAAAATTATTCAACACTATCTAAAAAAATTCCCCCCAAAAATCCTGCACTTAATGGCAGCACCTTCAGCCGAATAGCTTGTCGCACTGTTGTCGCACTAACTAAGTTTTTTCCTTCTGTTAATTCTTGCTTGTGTTGTACGTCGCTTTGGACAAAAGCCTCTGCTAAATGAAACTGTAAACTGTTGAAGAACAACACAAAGGAAATGTAGAGAGTGGAGCAGGTGACTCTGTCAGACATGGCTGAATCAACAAAGTAGCAACAGACTGTCAGTAATAAAAAAAAATATGTTGTAAAATGCTCTGGAAGTTGCTGAAATACTGTTATTGCTTACTTATAGAGTGACAGCTTAAATAGTGAATGCCTGGGTAAGGATTGTTTCATCAACATGTGAGTAGAGCATCTTTAAAGATGAGATAACTGCAACTGTCCTCGAGGCAGATTAAACGCAGTCTTTCAAACTGTCCTAATACTTGAGGTGACAGAAAGACAAAAGATCATTGATTTAGGAAACAGTGCTCAGAATGAAGCGTGAACGGTTCCAGTCTTTTGTCAGGGAAACATCAATGCCGTTCAGGGCATTAGCCTGACACTGAGGAGAGGAGATAAGCTAAAGGAGCCATTTACTCCAGGATGAGATTGTCAAATGAACCAGTTAAACAAATGTGCTGGTATTCTTGGAAGAAGATTGGACTCCCTTTCATGAAGTTAGAGAACAATGAGTAAAAGACAGCTGAAAGTAACATGTCAACGCAAGCCAGGGAGAGGGGAAGGACATGTTTTTAACCTGGGGAATTTTTTTTATTCATCATATAAGCCAGAAACACTAACCCCTTTGTGTTTTTAGAAAAAATACATATTTTTAAAAAAGTACATTTCTAGCATTGGAAAAAGTCCCTCAAGCAAATCCAAGATCCGGATAAGAGCATTTGACCTACCATGAGGGTCAAGGACTTGAATCTCAAAGAGTCTTATGATTTCCAGCAGCAAAAAATATGAGGAGATTGTACCAAACAGCACAGTTTAAGAGCATAAACAAAATAATGTACTTATTAGATGTTACAGACAGGCTAAAGATGCATTAAAGGCCAATTCAGACAGATTTGTACTGCTCTGTGTTCCTCTACCATGCAGTGACCTTTAGGAGGACTCACCAACTTGAAGGCGGGGAGAAATGATACCCTCATGGAATCAAGGATGGAGGGATAAGAGGAGAAAGAGATGGAGGGTGTGAGTTTGGGGAGGGGGCAGTCTACCTATTAAAGTGCTGACTCTCCTCTGGCCTGCAGTGGCCTTTACCATAGCAACAATGACCAATAGAGGCATGTTAATAATGTAGCAGACCAGAGAATAAAGCTGCCAATCAAAGAGCTTCAGTCCCCATCGCACTGAGTGAATTATTCACAACAGGCAGTGATTAGAACAGAGAGAGGGAGCAAGGAGAAGAGCCCGACAGAGGTGTGGAGAGCCTGACAAAGGACAGCAATGTGACTGGAAGAGGATGAAAGAGACAGAGACAGACGGAACAGATGAGGGGAGAAAGAAAGACAGAAAGAAAGGTATTCACTTGTTACGTAACTCAGGAGTTGAAAGGGCAGAGCAGGAGGGTTGTGGCTCGATTCAAATGGCTCGAGATAAAATAAGAATCCTGTTGAAAGAGAGGCTGGAAACCTCATGGTGAAGTCGCGCTCAGCTGGAACACAGCACGCTGCTCTTTTATCGCTGTGTGTGTGTAAAAACCTGTTGTTCCGTGTCAAAAGTATGATGCCAGCACTGACAATAACACACACACACACACACACACACACACACACACACACTCACCTCTGTTAACCTTTTCTTCGACTGCCTCCAACTGCATGCTCAGAAATCTGTGAGCAATAAGGACAAGTCAGAGGTAGAAATGAACAAAAGCACACACAAAGGAAGCATTTGTGATCTTGTCATCTTGTAGTCACTGACAGGAATGCAGATCTGAGATGAGCAGCTCCAAATGCTGGAAAGGACAATGACACATGACACATTCATGCAAGAGGCATAATGTGTGTCTATGTGTGTGAGTGTGTGTTTTGCAGGGAGAATATTTACTCCCTAAAGAATTCAAAAGTGCAAAACCATGTGAAAGATCTGCTGCTTTTGATTTTGTCACAAATTTCACAACATTTTCTTTCCTATTTGCTCTCTCCCTGTTCCCTCTTCACACACACACACACAATCCAAGCTTCTTGCCCTTTCAACTAGCAGATTGAAACTCAATGCTTCCTGGCAAACCTGTAGTCATTAGGAAGCAATTAGTGCCTTAAACACATTGAGCTCATGTGTAAATTTAGCCTTTATATGATCACTTCTTACAGGCAGAGGCTGCAGTGATGGAAAGAGGCTGGCAATTATAGAAGCCTGTGGCACAAAAGGAAATGTGCCACATAATTGTTTACACGTGCATGCACTCAAGACAGACACCCAGGAACGAACACACACACACACACACACACACATACACACACACACACACACACACACACACACACACACACACACACACACACACACACACACACACACACACACACACACACACACACACACACACACAGACACACTTACACATACACATACACACAAACACAAATGATTTTTTGATTTTCAAAATGACTTTTTTCAAATAAAAAATTTATAAACTATTTTTTTCACCCCTATGAATTGTATTCACATCAGCTGTTGAATGTATAATGTAATCAGGGATGGTCACTAAGTGTGAGTATTAGCAAGAATCTCCCAATACAATAATTACTGTGGTTGAAATAATGAAAGTCAGATGCAGTGTTTCATACAAAAACTTTACTTAAAAACATCAAGTTTGTCAAGTTTGTCACCTAAAGTACTGTAACATTGAACTAATGTTGCAAAAAAAAATAAAAATAAAAAATTGGTTGAAAGACATGGTCAGTTGGTGAAACTGATAAATGTCACTCGGTGTAACCATTGTTACTGATAAAAAACCTAATACTGTGCAAAACATGATTATGTTTATAATTATATCAGTCTGCCACACTGTAAAATTAAACTTAAGATTATTTTAAACTAACTGTCCCAAGAATTGAGAGAAAACATTTATGTTTATGGCATCAAAATCCACATCATCAAGTTTAGGAATAAAATATTATGAATATACTTTGAAATTATGTTTGTTATACAGTTTATAGGCAGCATACAGAGGAGTAGCTCTTCAGGGCCATCTACTGCAGTGGAGAAGTGGAAGACATATTGTACATCCAACTCACGTAAAATATGAATTTTTATTTTAACAAAAATATTGACAATAAGAGTTGAAATCATAGCTTTTGGTTACAGGTCAAAGTTTCATGGTGTATTGCCGAACCAATATTTTTTCACTCCTCTAACAGTCACTATTGGTAAGAATCTAAGTACAAATTCCATGTTGTCCTGTTTGGTTAGCTTTAAAAGTATCTAACAAAAAATAGCAATAATAAAGAAGACTTTAAAGTTAAATTGATTAGTTTTTCTTAGTTAATTTTGGCTTTTTTTAAGTTTAAATAGCCCTTTAAAATGTACTTAAAGTAGCTAAAAGTTGAGTTCACAGCCAATACTACCAATGGGTTATTAATCGAATAAAGCAGAATTTTTTTAGCCCTGGTTCAATAGTTTTCTACATTTCGTTTTAGCTGTGCCTTGACACCAAACTCAGCATGTGTGTGAAAACACACCACTTCACATGTGCTGCAGCGGTCTTCCTATCATTAGCTAGTTTACTGGTTTTCCACGATTGTTGGCGGCTTTCCGTGATGAAACACTGTTGGATGAGACTTCCTCCTTCCACATGTGGAGTGAGTGTGTGTGTGTGTGTGTGTGTGTGTGTGTGTGTGTGTGTGTGTGTGTGTGTGTGTGTGTGTGTGTGTGTGTGTGTGTGTGTGTGTGTGTGTGTGTGTGTGTGTGGTGTGTGTGTGTGTGTGTTCCTGTAGGTAAAAGATAGAAAGAGATAGAGTTTATGTGTTTGGCATGTGCATGTGTTGATTGTGGAAAGACGCTGCAGAGCCTTGTTTTGGTCATAATTACACACGGTGGAATAACGCCTCAGGCAGCCAGATGGAGTCTCTGTATGAGAGCTACGCAATCAAATTCCCCCTCACAGTCCACAGTTTATTTATTCACCATCAAGCAGTGCTTGTTTGAATAAATAAATCCAATTTCTGACAAAAAGGAGAGTCTTTAGCAAATAGGAGGATTGATGAGAGCAGGGAAAAGACAAGATGTTTGAAGCTTTTGACACTAAAACTTATCAAAGAAAACTCTGCATCCAAAGAAAGATAGTTTAGTTTATATTTGAGCAAAAAACCCTCAAGTAGGAAAAAATTGCTCGTCTCAGCCTCCTATCCCTCAGATTATTCTTACAGATTAAAACACACACCTCTTAATCCATGTGAGGACTGTTTGGCTAACAAATATCTTATTAGTCAAGTGAATTGTAAAGTGCTCTCAGACAGAGTCTGTTTCTCAGTGTTTGTGTTTCCTTCTTTTCTCACATTTGTGTCAGATATGGGAAGGTGGAATGGGCAACCTGCTCACTCTGCAACTGAGGCACCAGAGTGGTGGAAAAAAACGGTGCCCGGGGGGCACTCTTTGTTTGTTCTTTTAAAAACACATGAAACATGAAATTAGAACAGGGGCATGTTAGAAAAACTTCTAGAGGTAGCTGAGATTTAACCTGGAGTGGCTTTTACTGATCAACTTAGCCCAGGTATCTATGACATGATGACATCACAAACCTGTGCTCTAAAAAAAAATAAATAAAGAGACAACTGATGACAGCATAAAAAAGGGCTTGGTTGGATCTATGACAGCATTCATGTTAAATTTTAACTAAAGATTAAATCTGTTCAAAAGGCCTTTTGGCCTAAATAGTCTCTCGTATCATATCTTTTTTAAAAAAAGATTAAAGAAATGACGATGAAATCAAGATCATGATTGTGCTTTAAAAAAAAATCATATAAACAATAGAAACCACATACCTAATCTTGCTCATACTTCATATATGTGTGTTACACACCAACCCCGACTGTGTAAAATGTTACACAGGAGCCACTCCACTTATGTAAGAGCCAAAATTAATTCAGATAGAGATGACTCTTATAACAGATGTAAACTCTCTTCAGCTGATCACATGCACATGTTTTGGTCATGCCCCAAACTTATTGGGTTACGGCGTGCTGTCTTTGATGTGTTAGTGAAAGTCCTTGGCTGCACTGTGTACCCTGACCCTCTTATTGCTCTTACTGGATTGCCTCCATCATCTGACTGGTCAAAAACCTCATAGCATATTATTGCATTCTCCATCCTGCTAGCAAGGAGGCTCAGTTTTCTCAAATGGACTCATTCATCCCCACCCACACATATAAAAATGGATTTAAGAAATTTTACAAAGCATGAGACACAAGAAAATCAGGTTCCTTTCAGACCTTTAATGAAATCTGGCAAACTCTTTTACTCCATGTAGATACCTTAAAAATTGAAGCTGAAAACCAATGAACCACTAAGTTGCTGATATATTTATTATCATTATTTGAATGTAATTAGATATATAGGTGTTTTCTTCTTTCTTTTGTTCTTTTCCTTTTCCCTTGTCTATTCTTATCTCTTCCTCTCTGGGATACCATTTTTCTTCTTGTTATTACCTTTAGACAACTGAGTGTAGTGTCCTGTCCTTTTTGTTCTTGTGGTCTAAATGAGAGTGAATGAATGAGTTGTTTTAGTTGGGAAGTTGTTCACTTATGTGTATCCAAGTATCTAAAATGTCTTTTATTTCTATGTACCCACCTCATAAACAGAAACTCTAATAAAAAATATATGAAAAGTAAATAAATAAATAATAATGACGAATTATTTTTGTCATATTATTCAAACCTTTATAAGTGAGTAGTTATAGTGGACTGAAATCAGATCATGACCCTGACACAGAGCTGGTGACTTGGATACCATCTTATAGACATAAACAAGTTGACAAAAATATTCATTCAAAATTGATTTTATGGATCTATAAAGGTTTCATGTCTGCTCCTCTGATGCTGTGTTTAGGAGTGCTACCTTGGCAACCGTTTATTCTTACCATCTTATCAAAATAGAAATGTTAGTGATAAAGCCAAAAAAGCCTACACTCTGTCCACTTTGGTTTTTACTGTGTCAGTAGTCTTCAGTTTGATCAACGTCTCTTCAGCTCAGCTTCTTGTCTTTTAAAGCCTCCTTGCTGTTTCTGTGCTGTTTCCTCCTCTCTTTTACTTTTCTCTGCTGCTGACCTGTCCTGAATTTAACATGAAGTTAAACAAAGTTAAAACCCCTCAATTTAAGGTTTTAACCAATCACAGATGAATATTTCACACATTTACTTATAGGCAATGTTTAAATTTGACTCAGTGATGAAGACATTATGATACTTGCAAAAGAAATCTTTTATATATTGTATAAACACGCTGTCGTATAACCCAAAGATAGATTTGGCCTCATATGACAGTCTTTCTCATACAGCTTTTCCCAGACGAGTACATGAGGTATTAATAAAAATGTATATTACCTTTGTGACTGCACTGTCTTCAAATAACCTCTAGGCCATGACTCACAAAGCATCTTATGACATTAACCTGTGAGCAGAGGAGACGGTGTGTAAGACAAAGAGACCCTTAATCTGATGAGTTAGAGTAATGAGCACGCTGCTGAGGCCTCACAAACTAATAACTGTCCCTGCACTCCTCCAACACAGAGAGCAAACACACAGGAAAACCCATCCTCTGATGCTGGGTAACCTGTTTATGGTGTTTGTTCACCTTGTAGCGGCCGGTGCAGGTTTGACTGGTGCCCTGTAAGAAGATTGTCTTTAATAAAGAGATAAGAGGCTCCATTAGTGGAGGCCATGATATGACAGGATGAAATAACTTAGATGAGCCTGATGTGCCCATAAATGTGATGAAGTGCTGTATCACCAAGGTTGGCAGAGGAACACCTATGAAGATGTGCGAATACACACACACACACACACACACACACACACACACACACACACTCACACACACACACACACACACACACACACACACACACACACACACACACACACACACACACACACACACACACACACACACACGTGTTTGCAAACATGCACTCCAAACATAAACACATGAGCTCTGTATGGTATCTTTAAGAGATTTTGGAAAGAGAAACAAATGCAAAACAAAAAGTGTGGAGGCTGAGACTGCCTGCTAAAGATAGTTACCATTTTCCCCCCTGTGACAAAAGAATCACTGCTGCCCTCTAGTGGTCAAAAGGTGGACTGAGCAGAGGAAGTACGCTGACTTTTTACATGCTCAAATAATTGTTGTACATTTTTCCCACCTTAAAGAGGTCAGTAGTGAGGAAAATATGGTATTATCAGGAAAGGAAGGGAAATGAAGGGTGATTTAAAAGCTGTAGAAAGAGACAGCCTGCCTTTGTACTTCGGCACAAAAGAGCAGACAAAGAACTGTGGACACCTGATCACCAGGGTCTTGGACCAGGTAGAGAAAGCCTGCAGGAATAAAGGGAGAGACGGACGAGGGCATGGGGTGCATTCGAGTGTGCGTGCATGTCTGTGCGGGTGTGTGTGAGTGTTTTATCTCGGGAAGAGGTGAAAGCCAGGAAACAGGTCTCCATTGTGCAGGAGGGAGTAATGAAGGCAGTAATGAGGGTTTGGGTTTCCAGAGCTGCCCATTACAAGTGCACCATGGCTGGGCCCAGGAGAGCAGAGGAGGGGTGCTGGGTATCAATGAAGACAGGGGAGCTTGATCTAGATAGCAGCTAACTGCCGTCAAGCTCCAACTACCACACAGGGAGTACAAGTCACCCAGTGGATTGTGATAATTTGAGATGGTGGATCATTATTATTGGATATGTTGAAGCCTATAAAAGATAAAGAGTGTTTTATTACTTTCTAGATCTACTGTCCACAAAGACCATTTCAAATGTTTCTAGCTGGACTTGATGGGCACAGTATTTTCAGTCTTCTTGTCTCTGCAGTATCACGATTGGCCACTAGGGAGAAGCAAACAACTCTGACAAATGATAAACCTGGTTCAGCAGGACTCAAAAGAAAAGCCTAATAGTGACTGTTTCTTGACTTCCCACCTCAGGAAACTTTGCTTAAACAGAGTGAACACAAATATTGGAGTGGTACATCAACTGCTGTAGACAGGTGAGAACCTTCAGTTTCATCATGTTACCTACCCAATAAATATAACTCTGCTAAACAAATATATTTTTCAGAAATACAAGTTGTTGATCTTATATTTTTACTATTGATGCAACAATGCGTCAAGGGCCTCTGTAGCAGGATGTTTCATAATTTTGTTTGGTGTAACAAAGTGCATCCCATTGTACTTTATTAACAGGCTTTCTATCTCACCAGCTCGCTATGTTAAAAGCTTTGTTTTGCTAAGTTGAAACCCCAGACCACTGGGGTGAGGTGAGCAAGACTTGAGACAGGGAGTTATTCAGTTCCTGCACATTTTACTTTGAAATTGAGGAAAAACTTTGTTTTTCTGTTAATACCTAGCTAATTACCCAACTGATTGATTCTGATTAAGGATGTTAAGATACCACTTTTTATGCAGTCCAATACCAGTACGAGTACTCCTTATTGAGTGCTCACTGATACCAAGTACTGATACTACTAGTACTTTTGATACATAAAATTTTATGTAACAGTGACAGATCATTTTGATCAAACACAGTCACTCTGCCATTAAGTCCAAATAAAACACAAACAACTCTCTCTGAGTTTAGAATTTTTTTGATAGATATAAAAATATATATATTAAAAGTGCACAATAAAACTAACAACTGTCGGAGTTTAAGTATTTTTTTAAAGTAAACTAAAGAACAAAATAAAAAAGTTTAACTGTTAACTCTTCCTGGTTCATTCATATTGTCTGTAAAAGAACCGGGCGCACATTTGCAGTGGTGTTAAACCGCAGCAATTAGCAGCAACTAGTGGCGAGGAGGACTTGCTCAATGTTAGGTTTTTTTGCCCAGAGTATCTGCTGCTGGTATCTGCAGCCTTCTCGAGTACAGATACCTTGAAAAAAGGCTAGTATCTGCCCGATACCAATACCTGGTATCGGTATTGGGACATCCCTAATTCTGATGGGTCAAAACCCCTTTATATTAGTTACTGTCTCCATAACCTGAAACAACAAATGCTATTTCACATCCAACTGTTCTTGTTGATACCATCAACTGTAACACTGACACTGATGTGAAACTGATAGTTTCCGTTGGAATTATGAACACAGAAGCTGAGATGTGTTATCTGCAGGTTGAAGAGAAGACATCGTATCATGTTTATTTTTCAAATGTCTGACAACCACAGAGCACAGGAAATAAGAAATGACTTCAGACAACTTAACTTTCAATGGAAATGTTCACTGTCATGCCAACAGCAAATAGGCTGGCTTACATTTAACAGTGACATAACTGAATTAAAGTGAATATATAATTAGGGATGGGTACCGAATCAGGTACTTTTATAGGTACCGACCGAATTCTGTCAAAAGTACCAGATACCGATTCAGGTGAAGTCAAAAGGTACCATGTTTAGGTACCTAAATGCATCCTTGTGACTGTGATGGAGTGGAAGGGTAGGCGATTTTCCATGCTGGACATGAGCAGGGCATTTCAAAGTATATACTGAAGAGGTAATATGTTGAATTGAAAAAGAAAGTGTACTTTATTATTAAAAAAAATAATATTTTTACCACATAAACACAAAAAAGTACTGAAAATTGGTACCATTGAGTACCGGTACCAATTGCCAGGTACCATGCATCGGTACCATATTGTTTCAAATGTGAAAGGTACCCATCCCTATATATAATATAATTTTAGAAAAAGAAAATCATCATTTCATCATCATCCTAGCTAAAGGTATTAGGTAAGTAATAGAGTAATTGCCATATCAAAGACACATGGGTATAAATGAACCATTTTTGTTGACATGTTGTACAGGATGATGCCAGGAACACAAATGTAAACATGCTGAGGTTAAAGGGTAACAAATGAAAAGATGATGAAGAGATGACATACAAGAGTACACACACATTGAGCCTCTACTTCCTCTTCCTCTTTAATAGATAAACAACCTGTATAATGTAAACACTATATTTTGCCTAATCTGACAGGCTGAAAGACCAGAGTGGAAAAAAATTACAGGTTAATAGCAAGGTGAGGAGGGATTTACTGTATCATACATGTGTACTCTCTGTATGTATACACAGTGAGTTAGAGAACCGTCATCTTTATGCAACAGGTCTGAGGGCAGTCACCATGAATGCTGGGAAATGATGAAAGATTCAACAGCTACATTGGTCTCTTGTGAAGGATGATCTGACCTTTAAAGAAGTCAGTCCAGAACATCCCTCCTCTCTGTTCCCCAAAGGTGTATAGCCTTAAAATCTTTACAAGAGTCTAGAAACAAAAATACCACCTGTTTCATCTCTGTGTGTGTATCTGTCAGAGCTGTAAAGCCTTAGATGTCACCTTGTCATCCTCCAGCTTGGCTGTCTCTCTGTGTAAACTCAAGAGACTGACACTAAGACCAGTGCAGAAACAAGCTAGAGAGTGGAATGTAAGCATTTGGGAAATGTGAGAACTTGTCTGCGACTTGCACTGCGTGTGTTCAGTCCAAAGCCCTATTATGTTCTGTGCATGTGTGAGTGCGTGTGAGCAGTCTGAACACTCAGAGGTTATCTCACTTGTTGTTACAAATGTTTTTGTTGCTCTGGGTGACCACATAGAGCTCAAACATCAGTGGCAGTCCAGTGAGCGTTATAGTTAGGGTTAGGATGTCTCACTAGGTTTAAAATCTCAAAACATAAAAGTTCTCTTTACAATTAAAATCTGATCACTATAAGAGTTAACATGTTTCAGAGGAGTTGTAAAGACTGAAAATGTGGCCTGGGTTAGAAACAGGGGGTAAAGAAAGGTAACACCTTAAGGTTATTTGGCAACCTGCCACAACACTTTTAAAAGGACTTTGTAGGTGTGTAATATATGATGTAGTGGGGATATGAACTGCTCACCATATGGAGCTTTACCATATGGAGTGGGGATATGTCACTGTTTTATGTCTTTGAGTCCATATCAAACTATTCATGAAGTTTCAGAGTCAAGGTTAACTCCAGGTTTAGTCATGGAGTTGTGATGACTAAGGCTGAGGTTTCTTCCTTGGGAAGCATACATCATGACGTGGTCCTCAGAAACCAGCCAAAGTTTAAACAGAACATAAATCTGTTCAGAACGTCTCGTGGACTTGCTCTCCATATGAGGACAGGAAAAGAACTTTAGGTAAACTTTTTTGTTTCATCAATCATAGTTTTAGCATCTATAATGTGCTGAAAGGAGTCATAAATATCACATCATCAAACTCCTATGGATAGAAATGATGATCTAGAAATCCACCGGTGAATGAATGTGTACACTTACTGTAAATTTCTGTCTTTCCACAAAGTACAACTCCTGCTGTTTAAAACAACAATGCTAGCTCTCATGTAACTCAGAAGTAATATGGTCTGTCTGGATCTCTTGATCTTTCCACAGCTATAATTTTGAGTGTAACATGCCGCTGTAATTGACCACAAAACAACAACAGAATTATAATATGGACTAGCAGAACCATTAGATCAGCAGAAATATTGGAGACGGCAGAAGAACAGAAATCTGAAAACAATTACTGGGGGCAGCAGAGTGACTAGAGCTGTATTTTAATACAGAAGTGTGTAGTTAAAATGGCAGTACCACCAATATTTGCTGATGTCTTTCATATTCTTAAATACAAAAAAAGTCAGACGGATTTATTTCAAATGGTCAGGATGACTGGAGTCACTTTGGGGTTTTTCAGTGGAGACTGTGATTAAGATTACAAGTAACAAAGTTATTTTCAAGGGTCATAAAAATTTTTCAATTAGCAAACCTTTTTTTCAATTCTTCATATTGTCACTGATGTAACCAAAAGCTTGTCTGCAAATTAAACTCCAAAACTCTAAGAACTTGAGCTCACAAAGAAAGCAGCCTCTTTTTTCATTATGCTGTTTCTGACACAAACCGCTACCACTCAATGCACACACCAGAAACCCCACTGTGCAGCTTCTGGTTGTAAATTTCCCCTCTCTGCCATTCTTTTTTTCACACACACACATACAGTCTGGCCCTGCTCCCAGCCATCCTACTCCTCCATTAAGGGTCCTTGTGGCAAAGGGGCTGCCCCATCCAGTGCCTGCTTTCTGTTTGATCCCTTCCTCGATTTCAAAGCGCGATACCTGATCCTGGCCCAGGGTGAGGTGGGTAAGAAAGGGGGAGGACATTGGGCAGGAACACAATGATTGTAATGGATGGGCATAGGCAGGATTGTGGTCCCCTCTCGCTGTGGGATCTGATTTCACCAGACAGGTAAGGATGGACGGGCAGTCAGGTGGGTTTGGGTTGAGCTGGAAATCTTTCAGACAAATCATCTAAACAGTCTGAGAAGCCAGGTTGGTTCAGGGCGTAAAACGAGCCAGGACCTCCTCTACTAAATTCTTGTGTAAGAGATTCGTGTGCTTCTGGTTTGAATGCTTCTTTGTGAAAGAGCAATAAGGCATGGGAAATTTGATTTCTAAATTACAAACACAAACCCTCAAGGTTCCGCTTTGTTGAAATTTTGTGGATTCGGAGCAGCCTCAGCTTGGGATCATCCAACAGTTTCATCAGTTTCTGGTTTATTTCTCTGAAATGACGCAGAATTTTCACAAAGCACCTCACTTCATTTAAAATAAATGAAATTCCTTCAATAGAGATTCAGCTTCTTTTTTTTGTATCTATGGGACTAGGCCCAATGTCTCTTTTCATGAACCACAATTTGTCATCATTCTTACATTCCTTGGAAACACATTTTCCAAATTAGCTTTTTAGAATAAGGTCATGATCGTACATAAACAGACCATTTTCTGCCAAAGTAAGAACAATTCTTGGATGATTCAGTTTCAGAGTTTTTGTTTTTACTGTAACTGGGCTGTCTTGACTTTGTGAGGAGTGTGTGCCAATCAGCATTCACCAAGAATCAGAATCTGACACAAGGGAGGCTACTTGTGAAACCACACATTAACGTAAAGGAGTGTAATTACGTATGAGTCTTTGTGATAGAAAATAAAACAGAAGCTAAGATTTACAGTCAGGTTGGTTGAACATCAGCAGTAACGTTGGTGATAGGGATGGGTATTGAACATGACTTTAAGTCATGCTGATGTAGTTAGAGGTAAATTTTGTGCAAGTTTCTTTTGCTTTTAACGTAAAGGAACATACATGCTAAAGCCATACACAAGTTTATACACAGATTCAAAATCTTGCCCATACAGGATTTGCTAATGAGACCTCTTGTTTGGGTCAATAAAGGTATAAGCGTTGATCTCAGAGGTTTTATTTATTCATTGTGACTGTTTCACTCTTATTCTACTGCCGACCTTTCTTTGGATTTTATAGTTTTTCTTTTTTTGTATTTTTTTCTCTTTGCGTGTGAAAAGCATTTTTAAATGAAATTCTTGAGTCAGAGCGAGGTCAGGTTGGACGTGTTATGTGCATGGACCCTAGGGGCCTCATGTGTTCTGGAGCAATGGCAGGAATTTTTACAGTTTAAAAACAGGCCCAATCGCCTTCCAAGAAGGTGGAATTTCTGCCAGTGGATGCGGCTGTTTCACACTTAAAGCTTTATGCAAGCACAAGGACTACTTTGGCCATGATTGTAGTAATCTGAAGTGCAGGCTTTGTATGCCAGACGTGTAAACAGATGATTAACACTTGTTTGTTCAGACACACACACACAAAAAGGTGTGCAATCATACAGCATATACAGTGAAAAATATCCTTTACATCTGAAGAGGAAGAGGTTGTTTCCTACACTGTGTGACATCAGGTAGAGCCATTTAGGTAACATCCCGATAGCTTCAAAATAAAACCAAACAAGGACACATTTACCTGGGGGTGTTTTGATGCACAAAACCATACTTTTCATTTTCTTCACGTACACTTTTTGCCGAACAGGATACAAACCTTTTTTTTCCATTCCTTATAAAGCAAGAGAAATGGTCACTTTATAAAACATTAAAGCCCAGTTCAACACTGTATAGCTTACCTTTGTAATAAACTATGACCTTAGTGGTCTTTAAAGGACTGATAGAAGCCTTGAAGGATAACAAACAGCTTAATGTAAACCATAGAAGATTGGACGTGTGCCTTTGGTTTTAAACAATCTGCAGAAACTCCTAAATGTATATTTCTGTAAAAAAAATCAGAGGACATAAAACACTCCTATATGCACAGTCATATCTAAGTCTTTGTGATCATCAGTTTGAACTGCATGCTACAAAGGGATCCTGGGAATCTTCAGTGTTATGATTCCTGTGGAGTCTTAAATCAGCCGTGCATCCATAAAACCTCTGGAATGGAAACCTCTGATGTAAGATCCAGTGTGTGTGTGTGAGTGTGTGTGTGTGTTTAAAGGGTAATTCATGCAGGGGCAGACCCCAGAGGTGTCTCTGGGGCAGGTTGCACCACTATGTCACAAAGTCAGAGACGCCTAACATGCACCTGTGTCTGAAGCTGCGCCTGTAATCTGCACACAGCTGTTCAGTCAGAAAAAAATGTATTGTCCTGCTTTTTAAAAAATGAAATCTGTCAATATATTTTCCAAAGAAAATTTGACTTAACGCTTTACATTTTATTCAGCAAGAAGCTAAAAGCCGCATGTCAGCTTATTGGCTTGCAGTGCTTACTCGTGCAGCGATCCATGGTGGTCTGTGTCCTTCTGTTTGTGAGGTGAATTAATGACAGGCACAGCAGCTCATTAGGCAAGACCTTTACAGCATTGGTTAAGTCAGCAGCAACTGGCTGGTTACGTTTGTACAGTATGCACTCACTCCAGTATGCACACACACACACACACACACACACACACACACACACACACACACACACACACACACACACACACACACACACACATACATACACACACAGCATGATTCATGAAAGGTCGAACAATTACGTGTGATTACGATTTGAGAAATTCCTCACAGTGGAGATATAATGGTACAATAATTACCCCGAACTCCCACCATGCAATTATATCATTTCCGTTTTTTCAACTAATGACATTAACATCTCACTCTCCTCTGTGTTTTCAGGCCTTCAGGTTTCTCAGCAATTCAAAATGCAGTGCCCACAAAGCATGTGGTTTGATGCAGTTGTGCTTGTTTAGCTAAATATGAGCAGTAATGAAATAACTGTGGCCGAGCAGGCAAACGCCTTAACTTTACAAGACCCCCACTGTGTCATTAGCAGTGTAGTGTACCATGTCACAGCTGGTCATGGCTGAAAGCTTTATGCTAAGAGCACAACAGCCTGTGCATTCGTTAAGACCATGCTAAAACCATTAGTTAGGGGGTTAGTGAAGAATTATCTGCATTAGGACAAACAGAGCTGCCTCTCTTTAGACCTTTATGGTGCTGCAAAATAGGACCCTGTAAACAGTTTATTTATCTAATTATAAGGTAACGAGGCATGCTTCACAAAGAGCAAGTTGAGGATTTTCCAAAACTAATCTCATAATTTGTCATCATGGAGCATGTTTATTTTACTTTTGCCTTGCAAAGCCCTCATCCTCTCCCCCTCATCCCCAGCCACATTCCACCAGATGGGACAGGGTGTGTTCCAGTCCGCGCTCCAAGTTCTTGAGCAACTCCGACACATCACCTGGCAAATCAAAAGACACGCTTTTCTCCATATTATCAGACCCTTGTGTCAAACTGCTTTTGTGGATAAACAATAATCCCACTGACAGGAAAATCCTCAGTGACAAAAATCCAGGTGATTCAGATTAGCCAAGAGAGCAGGAAGTTCCCCGCTCTGCTCTGACCTGTGTTATGGTTTCCAAATTGAAACTTAAGCCTGCAGAATGTCATACAGCAGCACAATGCAGTGCACTGCCCATGCTGTGCTCAGCATATGTGGCCAGGATTAGTTTACTAGAGTCCAATGTTTTATTTAGCATGTGTCAAAGTGGTTGTGTGTGTGTGTGTGTGTGTGTGTGAGTGTGTGTGTGTGTCAGTCATGAGGGCATGTACCTGTGTGTTTCAAAGAGCATCAAGGAACACTAATCAACACTCTATTACAAATGTGATTGGTGAACTTTGGCAGACTACTGCGGCCCAACCTGGCATAGGCTACATTGCTCTTGTGTGACTTTGTGCCTATGTATCTATATGTGGATGATATTTTATTTAGCAGATGTCACTGCCCCTGGTCACACTCATCTGAACAAGAAGACACAGAGATGCAACATAAAACCAGGGGCCTGGATGGCTCTCTTGTAATAACCCTGACATCATTAAAAATAAAGGGTGGAACACGACAATTACCACCTATTAGAGTCGATGCTCAGCTGCACACAATGCAGAAGAATTCAGCTTTGGCTGATGGTAAGTGGACCTTGCGTATAGACTTACTTGATCATAAGCAAAATTATTAGAGTTCATAAATTTCATGAGAGGAATTTGGCTTTTAAGGATTGAATTCTGATTTATAGCATGACAACTGAGTCCATAAAAAAGTAACTGCAGATCAAGAGAGCTTTTAAAATATTTTTCCTTCTTTTGAGGAGATAAATAAAACTAATTCAAGATGTAACCCAGTCATAAATGTGTTTTACAAGCACATTTTTCACCAACATGTTGACAAGTGCATACAGGGCAGGAGGTGCTCTCTGGCCAAAATGCCACTTGGAGATGAATCTTTAGGTTACATTAACTGATCTCTGTTTATCCCACCGCCCAGGACTAAACTGACCCTGATGGATGTTCGTCCCTGGAAACATACCTCTGTGGCTGTGTCAGAAGTCAGTATTCCAGCTCCTCCTCTTTTATCAACATTTTCCATTTTATCAATCTACTTACCTACCTATCTCTCTTTTATGCACTGAGTCCCTACTGTCTGTGGATGAGTTGTTTCTCAGTGTTTGCACTGTTCATCTCTCTGCACGCTCAAGCTATCTGCTGCAAAGGATAAGCAGACGACACTGGAAAACCATTATTGCCGGCTCCCTGGGAGTTCTGTATACATCTTTGGTACCTTCAAATGTCAACACTTGTTAATAGTTCTGTGTTTATTTTCCACACAATGTTTGGTACTATCTGAGAGGAAGTAAACTGGAACAAGGCAGTGCAGTTCCAGGGAAAAGGGTCATAAAATGGTTTACCATATCGGAAGTAGGCTCATCTCTGAGTTACCCAGAAGTGCTGAAGTCCACATAGAACTTTTATTTCACACAAGCAAAGACCAGGGTGCTTTTATCAGAAACTGTACTGTTTGAACAACATCTCAGAGGTCAACATGCAGTTTCATAAAGTGATACGACTATCCTTGTCATTTATTTGTAGCCATATGCTTGAGGCTACATCTGCACCTGTACAGGTTTCTTTTCTTGTGGGTTTTAAATAAATCTTATTCACATAACTAGTTGGGCTTTGTTATTAATTCTCTGTCAACACTAAAATGCAGAAATGGTTGAAAACACCTTAAATAAAGGACGCCAGACTAGCAAGTGGTGATGATGTGTTTTCAATCTGTCATACCATCCACCATAGAAGAACATTGTACCAAGCATAATACACATAGGGCTGCTTGATATGGCCTGCCGTGATACACGATATACATCTCGATAAATTGATTTCTTCTTTTAATCACAATATAAATTTTAAATTCAACCCTTTGATGCATAAAATGACACCAGTATAAAGATTCAAGCTGACCCTTCAGTTGGATTTTTAAAATTTTCATTTGCAAATCCCAAACCTGCAACTAACGAGACATGTCGGCAACTTTTTCTCTTCTCTCCTAAAACAAAAACAGGCATGCACAGGAGAGTTTTTTGGGCAGGCCGGGGATGTGAGCTACTCGCTGTGACAGGAGCACCAGCAGAGAGTGAATGAAGAGAAACTCGAAAGAGAATAACATACCCACATCTTTAAAAGTTTACATGACAATTTGTATTCCATGGTCACAATATAGTCATTTAATACATCTCACGTGCAACAACCTGTGATATATCGAGTATAATCAATATATCCTCCACCTCTTAATACATGTCTTCTTGGGCAAGCAACTCTAACAAACAGTGTTCTTTAGGGTGTGCATTGAGTGGTAAGGTCAGCATTTTCCAAACATTTGTTTTCTCTTTACACCAATACAGACAGATATACTATTTTAGAAATCTCCACCTTGGAAAGTGCCCCCCAAGAGCCTCCATTTTCAGTATCCTAAACTCAGCCTAATATCCAAATACATGTGGACAGAGCTTTCATCTGTGCTTAAAAGCGTTGTGAAGACTATCTGGACTCAGTAGTTTTTCCAGGATAAGGACTCCATTTCCCATGAGTAACAGTGCTACTGTCTGAATTGTTTCAACATACAAACTTAATTTGTGCTGTGTTTCAAGGGCCGTTTACACAACAACGGTTTTAGGGTGAAACGCAAGAGTTTTGTTGCGTTTCAGCCTTGCGTTTACGCGGGAACGGTGTTTCAGCCGACCTGAAACACAAACTTTTGAAAACCGCCTCCAGAGTGGGATTTTTCTGCTGCTAACACCGTTGCCATGTACACAGTAAGCTGGTGTTTTCAGTGGAAACGAAGACATCATACTCCGCTTTGCGCGAGCACATACAACAGGACAACAGTACCGTTGACATGATCATCGCAAACTACCGTGTTGTGCTTGGGCTGCTCAATCTGCTGAATCTGCTGACTGTCTTTAAAAAAATGTGCATCTGTTGCTCCACTTTTGCCTTTAGTATTCCCCAATACACCAGATGATCAGCTCAACTCTACTTCGGTGGAAATCTACCAAAAGCGGCTTCTGGACAAGACAGTTATAGCACCACCTGCAGGTCTGAAACGTTTATTACAGTGTTTTCAGTCCCTCGGCGTGTCCGTGTAAACGCAGATGTATTTTTACTGCGTTTCAGCGTTTACAAATGATCGTGTATTGTAAACTGGGCTTCAGTGTACCAGGCTATTTTCAGCGCTACTCAACATCCGGTACTCTAATGTAACTTGTCACGTTTAGGGAAACCTGGGTATGTCCTACTGGTGCTCATCTACCAACTCCAACCCCACCAAGCAGAGCTATTGTAACCTCATTCTTCATTTTATTGATAAACTCTCAAGTTTGAACAGACCACTGCAGAATAACTGCAGACTGTGGGTTGGAGTGAACTTTATCACAAACAGCTTAATATATTCAGCTTTCTTCTGCCCTTTTTGTTTTTGCCAGTCAAGCTAGAAATAATCTATTATGGCGCGGTTTATGAACAGGCAAATAAATTAACTCAAGATTATTCTACTTATATAGTCCTCACAGGGCCTTTATGACAAATACAAGTCACAAGATTAATAACACAATAACCTCTCATCCACTGTAAGGTAGAGTGGTTCCAGTTTAAATCTGCCAAACAAAACTGGGGTACTAGCAAGAAAAGCTAATGTTAGTCCGCAGCTCCCTAGAATAGAATAGAATAGAATAGAAAATACTTTATTTATCCCCGAGGGGAAATTCAGGAGTCACCGCAGCATTTCAGAAAAACAAAAGTAAGAAAGAGTATAGAAAGTGCAAAAATGTCCATAAGAAATTAGATGACGACATCCCGTCCACCACTCTCCAGTTCAGCCAGTCTCCACCTCCACAGGGTCCAGGACTGAGCCTCCCCAGAAGTCTGTTCAGTCTCTGTCTCCTGGATCCTGTCTGCTCACAGCAGGCGAAGCTCCTCCGATGTGTCGCGGCGTCCGATGTCAGCTCCGTCAGCCACATCCGTGAACAGCACGATGCCGCTGGGTTAGCACAGCTAGCTCGTCTATCCCCCAGAGCGAGATCCCACGTTCCCAACAACGATGGATGGAAGGACAGGTCCACGTCGTCACCTCCCAGCTCACATCCGAGAACCAGCACGTCGTCCTCACCGCCTCCTCCTCAGCTCGAGGGAAATCATCGAGCCCTACACTAGTTAGCATTGACATGCTACAGGCTGCTAATAGCTAATTTCGCATGTAAACAATGCAGCCATGGTTACATGTAGGATCTCCAGACAAACACAGGAGAAAAGTAGTAAAAAATACCGCCGAAGCCACTAAAAGTTTGGTGTCCGTGACCGACAATGAACCATACAAAGTGATGATCCACTCCAAATACAAAGATTACGAAAAAGAGACGAAAAAATTACAAGAAACAGACAAAGACGAGAGAGCTGCTGCAACAGGCAGCTACTTGGGTAGCGCCTAGCAACAAGATGCTACCCTACATTCCCTACATGCTGACTGTGTGTTTGCCCACCAATATGTTTAAATATGCATCTTATTCACACGAGTATTGTAGGGAACTTTGTATTGGCTGATTTCTAAGTCCATCAAAAGCCCCGATTAGGATAAAAAAAAGTGGCAGCTGATTATCTTCCTTATAAAAGGCTTCAAAAGGCACCTTTGTTCCTTTGATGAGATCAAGGACCTTATGGACAAATCAACACTGACATTTACCCAAAATGTAGCGAAACGCTACCTATTCTATTTTGTTTCACTGATTGCCTCTGAGCACATTTTGGCACTTGTTTTGCATTGCTGTCTAAGCAACCACAAAAATCAGGAATAAGTGTACTTAATCATGAGTGTGAAGCAGAGCTATGAACATGTTTATAGCTATAAACACCTGTGAATTCCTCTATGTAGGGCCTCTTTCTCAGTATCTCCCTTTCTTTCACATAGACACACACAACCTCCTCCAAACGTCCAATCACATCTGTGTCTGTCAGAGTGGGTGTATATAGTGAAAGCTGGTGGTTTTCCATGTGATTATTCTTTGCAGGCTATTTCTAGTGAGTCATCTCCATATGTGTGCAAGCTCTCTCTCTTTCAGACACACACACACACGCACTCGCACACACACACTAAGTCCCTCCTGTAGACTAGGAATGGAGACCACCTGGTCACAATCAGTCAGGGCCAGGGGTTAAAATCATTGTGTCTTTAACATGGTGGAAAAGGCTCATGGAGGGATTGGCAAGACAGGAAGGAAGATGGAGTTGGAACTAACACAGTTTGCAAAGTGTGATGCAACCATTCATCTACTGATCCTGAACACTTTTAATTCTACTTACTCAACTTTTTTTTGATGACTACAATCCACTCAGCCATAATAGATGTGATCACTGTCAAGACACTGGATTTATATGGCCAAAAGTCATGTGACTTACAAGGCTGTAAAAAATAAATGCTCAAAGTGAATGAAACTAGGCTCTAATCTACCTGATCAAAAATCTGATTTATTCCTGGAGTTGTTCTGACGCAAAAAACAAGTGTAGATATTTGTCTTAAATCTGGTACTCAACAGAACTCAAACATGCAAATCAATGCATGTACTTCATTTGATATTTTATCATCCCCCCCAAAACAAATGGTTTTTAGGTTTATAATGTGAGAATTTCAAACATTATTGTTGGTTTTGGGGGTGTTATACTAGTCAAAGCCATAGACTGTATAAAACATGGTAGCTGCGTCACCCATCTGTTCCTGGAACCTTGAAATGAAGCTAATCTGTGAACACAGACACATTTGATATGATGCTGGCTGTGAGTTGCCTTTCAAACAGCTACAGGGCACCCGCCAGTCACATGACCTGATCTGTGTCTTTGATTGGACAGTCAAACGATCCTAACAACTTCTAAACCACAGAGATAGAAGAAAATTCACTCATCGCACAGTGTGTGCGGATAGTGAAATCAGCGTTTTAGACCCAAGCTGTTTTTTGAACCAGGCTGTAAATATGCTTTTCAATGCCGTAAAAGTCTGTTGTTATGGCTGGATGTGTAAGTGACTTCCAGTCTTTTTCCAGCCAGCCACAAGTGGATTCTCGATGAACAGCAACTTTTAACACTTCCTCACAGGTTTAATTTTTACTGACCGGATGTTGCCCCTTGGTCAAAGCCAGCAAAAATGTCAACAGCCAGTCTAATACCGACAAAGCTATTTTATATTCTTCTGTTCTTTGGAGGAGGGGTCCCCAGTATCAGCTGACACAATATCAAAGTAAATTTTGGGAAGGAAAAAAACCCTTTATAAAACTAACTCTACACATTACATAAGAGCTGTATGGCAAGAAGTATTGCTAATGTAAAGACTTCAGTATCTACTGCCCTTACACACTGTTGAGCCCAGGTAATGAAGAGCAGATGTCCACAAAGACACACACAGTCATACACACACACACACACACACACACACACACACACACACACACACACACACACACACACACACACACACACACACACACACACACACACACACACACACACACGAACATTCAAAATTCTTTTGAATTTCTGATTTCAAAGTAGCCGTTTTAAGAGCAAGCCAGCAGATTGGCACTGACAGGAGCCGGCAGTGGAACAAAAGCTAGAAACTGAGGGACTGATCCAAACAACTCCAGCAATTTCCTGCCATCTCGGGCCCCCTCTGTGTGTCAATCTCTGAGTAAAAGCTGGCGTTAGTCCAAGACAGAGAAAACAAAGATGGTCTTTTTGAGTAGCACGTTTCATTTAACATCCTTGTGATAGCATAAGTGCTTGTTGGGTAGGTGAGGTGCCAGTGGAGCCTAAATAGTTTTCAGGAATGATTTCGACAGCAGCCATACAACATAAACAAGCAATGCTAAGTAGTATCGACAGTATAGCCTTGGTTTTTCTCGAGTACATACCTTAAACGGTAGGTACAGTTTCAGGAGAAGCTGGAAGTCATTTGATGAAAACAGACTTCAAATCCTGTGTTTTCTCATGCAATTCTTATTGCGCTCAGCCAGACAGAGACTATGCCAAATCTGATGGCAACATCAGTCAGTGGGATTCTCAGCTGGTTTTAATGGCCATCTTGTCTCTGTGCCATGACACTCTCCCCATAAGTGTTTCCCACTTTTGGTCTGTCTTCTGTTTCTCACTCTTTACTGTCCTCATTTCTTCCCCCTCTCTTTTTGAGCTATTTTTTTCTTTTTCGGGATGGAAACCAGAGCTGGTACCATGGAAGCTTTTGTTGCTACAATAAGCATTACATTACAAACAAAAGGATAAATGTGTTAAGACCAAGGCTGTTTGCTGTATTCCTCCCCTGACACGCTGTAGACAAACTGCAGACCCTCGACGTGGCAGTACGAACATGTGACATCATCAGCAAGCTGCGGGGCAAAATGCAAACAAGGCATTCGTCACTGAGACACTGTTTTATCAGGTTCATGTGGGCTAAACTTCATTCACTGATTTCTTTCATTTGGGGCGGTTGCATTGCTTGCTTGATGAAAGACCCACATTTTTCAATGGATTAAGATGTTTATATCTGTACACTCTTGGTTTACATAAAACAGAATAAGATTGTTAAACCTCTCTGATTAAGTGGCCAGATGTTAACTGGTCATTTTTCAGCTTTTGTGGTGTCTTTCTTCATGTTTCAGTTTTGTGTTTCAAATGGTAGTAATATATGGATATGCTTTTAGGGTCTAAACCCACTAACAGCATTGTCTGGGCTGGCACTACCCGCAACCCCGATTTCAGCTGGCTTTTCCTCGGTGATTAATGTCACTGGCTTATAGAATCTGTCTCAAAGCAGTTTTGCCTCCCTTGGTAGTAACCACCAAGTCTGTGTTAAATTGCTCTGAAATATTTTATTTTTTTCCTTTCAGTCAAGTCCTTAGAAACAACAGAACAACGGAAAAATACTGTGTTTTGGTATTTGAAGAAGGTCAAGACCTGATAATCGCACCCTCAAAAGAAGAGTCCATAAGTATGGATTTCTCCTGAATTTAGATGGCTTTTACTAGAGAATAGTTTCTGCTGCTAGTGGACTTAGGTCCTATATCTGTTTTTTTACACAGCAGAAATATCTTTTCACAACCCTGACAGTAACTCAACGGGGTCACATGTTTAATACTTTACCAAAACCACAGTTACTATCCCTTGAGTGTCTTTCTCTTTGAAAGAGAACAAGGATTTCACTGCAAGGTTTGGCAAACAGAATTGTGCTCGAGTAACAGGGAGTTACTCACTTGTGCTTGGGCTGCTGCTGAAAAGCTGACCTTGTGCTCCAAACTCCCAAACATTGAAACAAACAAAAAGAGCAATATAAAACCACAAGCCACAAGCTGTTTCTAATCTGACAAAAGCATTGGATTATACCTGGCTGGGATTGAGTTTGTAGCTCATTGGATAAAAGTAGGTCAGGAAAGTCTTCAGGTTTGTCCACCTGCCTTTGTTCAACATTATGTTGATGATGTCATATAAATACATGAGTCACACCTGTACATCAGTATTGATCCATTCACCTCTAACTGCCATACTTCTCTGTCACAAAGACGTAATCACACACACATATTGGCGCACATACTATACACAAGGCAAGTCTTATATGTGGTTTTTGGTCGAGTCATTTTTCAAGCATTCAGTGCTCCATGGCTGTTAAGATTGTGGAGATAAAAGCACAGAAAGATGGTTAGAAACTGTAAATCTTGTCCACAGACGCATACAGACTCAAATCTGGAATTTCACACACGAGGGAACATTCTTACACAGATTGCTTGCTGTGCTCTATGTTATCTGCACAGGCTTCAAACAGTAGCTGTCTACAGACAAGACACTCACAGTGAACTCTAGCTGACTTGAGAGTCATATTACATGCTAGTCTTCTAACATGTGAAGCACTGCGACAATGTCCATTTACATACCCTAATTGTGGACGCAAAGACTGATGGCTGAATGATAGATCTGCCGAGAAGAGACCAGCTCAGTGCGAACCTTTCTGTGCATTTAGCATTCTTGATACTGAAGTTTTAAAACTCATACTTGCAGGTGTAGGGTTGTAAAGTGTGGCAGAGGGTGTATGAGAAGCAGTCTTGTGTGGTCCCACAGGGTTAGGATGGAGTTAGTCAGAGGTTTATGAATGGAGTGGAAGAGACATCTTTATGGCTGTGAGGCCCTCTCTCTCGCCTCCAGACAACACTAAACACCAGGAGATCTCGGTTCAGCCGACCGTCTGGAGAACCAAAACATGACGTGTATGGATTTAAACATGTATGTGTGCACGCATGTGAAAGCGGCGCCTCCTCCGTTTAGAGTAGAACCCATCTGCAGAATACTTGGAGAGGGATAAATTCTGAAAGAGCAGCCATTGCTTAAAAGTAAGCTGAGCCCTTCCAGTAAACCCTGGAGGATGAAAGTCACAGTAATACCTCCTATCACAGAAAATCAGGCTTAGGTCTGAGAATGTTTTCTATGGCGAAGAAGGAGTGGAAAAACACAGCAGCAATTACTGCAAGGGTAAAGCTCAGCCATAAACGCAAGCTGGAAATGCTTACCACAACGTTCAGCGTAACACGGTAAGCAGCTCCGCCTTCATCCCGTGGACGCAGGCAGGATATTGGAATCTCTTTGGGGTCCATAATGAAATGATTATGGAACAGTAACTATCGTTTTTAGTGATGTGATGGAGCGCTGAGGGTGAGGCCGTGACATCTTTTCCCAGTTAGAGTCTTTGTGAGCAGTCATGTTACTCCAATGACCTGTGCTGATTAGCGAAGTGTCTGGCAAAGAGGCGGGGTGTGCCTGCCAAGCTTCAACCACCCAAGAAAAGTGTTGCACACAGACACACATAGACAATGAAATTCAGAGAAAATGTATTCTTTCTGTTTTTTGCTGAGTAGTAAGTCGAACTCCCTGTTAGCAGAACTACGTCCAGAATTTCAGGGAATCACACCTAAAATGGTAACCAGATCAGACTGTGTCTGACTTCTGCATCATTTCCCGTAATTTCGGGATTTCAATTGGGTTCCTCATTCCATTCTGGTGATGTTTCCCTCGCTCTGCGTGGGATTTGTGGCTGAGTTGCATCCTGTAAAAAGTTTGTAGCAATAAAGACATTATCAGTATTTGCACAAAGCAGATTGAATTGACCTGCTGTGGGACTTCCTGCTGTCTCTATCCCAAACCACCGAGCACCGCCAATTACAAATTCTCTTTTTGGTATTCATCTCACCCTTGCAGAGTTTTTCGCCACCCCACCCATCAGTCTTTAGCGTATAAAATCCTCAGGAGCCTCCCTCTCCCACCAGAAGATAAGTGCATCAAATACCACGCAGACAGATGTGTTTGAGAGGAACATCTGTCCAGAGATATCCAAATGTCAAAAAAAGAGGTGCCAAGAGCAATGAAACTCCAAGAAAGTTGTCTTAGAGAAATAAATCCTTTATCTCATCGCTTGGCTTTTTGAACAGGAGGATCCCTCCCATAAGACAATTAGATACCAGTAACTTCTCTAAAGGCCTCTTGAACTTTGGACCCTGAGAAGATTTGTTGGAAGCTGTGAGATTTCGTATTGGCTGGGTGTGCAAGAGTGATCTGAAGCCAACTCCAGGCCTAGGTAAGAGATTTTTGGAGGTCTAAGAAAGAGAGGTACTCAGTATTACGCTGAGCAGCAGTCTGGACGGAGAAGTGAAAGACAGCTCAAGGGACAATATTTCAACATTCATTCAAAGGTTATTATACTGACATTTTGTTCTGACAGAAAACATTTCTTCACTCAATTTCAACTGAGTACAGCTGTGGGAAGAGGCTATCACCAGGGTGATTAATGAGAACAGGAAACATGGTCATATCAATACAGTGACGTCCAGCAGGAATGAAAACACAAGTGGTTGTAAAACAAGTCAAAGAGCTCTAAGAAGCTGTGTTTTTTAACAAATGCTTATGGACAAGTTGCCAATGTGGGTGAGTAGAATGGCTTCTGAGTGTAGTAATGTATTTGAAATTACAATGACTATCAGGATATGACTAATAAATGACACACAAATGGATCCCTATTGAGGTAATACCCGTAGTCATTGACGTAAAAGCTGATCATTAAAATTGTTGGAAGAATACCCGAAGTGATTTGTTTGGTGCTGTACCAAAAAGTCACTAGACCTCGCCTGAACTCAGTACTTCTCAAATAGTGTGGTGTGACCCCCTAGAGGGGCCCAGTGGGGTGTTTTCGTCAGTTTTACACCAGGATTGCACCAGATGCGTCTCCGGTCTGGCTTTATTCTGTTGCCTGTTGACTTGGTATTCATGAGCTCACGCAGGCTGTGTTCAGTCCAAGCGGCAACCTCCGGTCTAAGAATATGAGACAATGCAGAAGTGCTAAAATCTGCTGTTTCTCATGTGTTTGCTTGAGGCTGGCTCCGGAAGTACCGGAAGTCACATACACACCAAGCCAAAAAAGCAATTTTCAAAGCAGAAATTAACCTATTTATTTTACTTTCTTACTTTTGTTTCATTGATTGCTGCTGTGACTCCTGAATTTCCCCTCGGGGATAAAAGAAGTATTTTCTATTCTATTCTATTCTATTTACATCCTGTTTCAAAAATATAATATGGTGAATATGGCCGCTATAGCCGATGTGCTTCATTTTCCGTTTCAGAAACAGACGGGTGACGTCGGCAAGACTACGTCCATCTAGTATACTGTCTGTGGTTCAGTCTGGCACCTTGCAGAGCACCAAACGGCTGAAGTCACAAGGCCGAGGAGTTCCCTCGCCTCCCACTCCATTGATGACCATCTCTTCATTCATGTTGGGCAGTTAACCTCAAACCTGTTGAGTCCTGGCTTGGCTCATCTCATTATGACAATTTGTTGTTGTACTCAAGCAAATTACGATCTGGTTTTGACAAGGTTTGTTGTGTTTTGAAAGTCACAGAGGATTTTTAGGTTGTTTCCGTGCATGACTTCCTGTCCCGCTCGATCTGCCATACTGTGTTGTCGATACATCACATCTTCTTCAACCAGGAAAAAAAGGATGGTTGCGTATCTGCTACAAGATTTGTCCTTGTTCTACCTTCTGTCACAGACTGTCTGCAGTCTTTTGTAACATGTTTGGGCAGACATGTTGTGAAAGTTGATGTTTGAAGAGTCCCTGACCTGAATAACGGCACTTCAACATCTGCCTAATGTACAGAGTAATATACAATACATTTTTTACAGTTGTGCTTTATGGTTCGGACATTCCTTTGTGACAGACCTTGTCATTGAAAGCCGTCTTGCTTGTTGCTCTTCCTTCAAACCTCCCTCTGTCCCCTCTCCACCTCCTCTTATTCTGTCCATCCTTTCCTCTGAAGCTGGAATGACTTTAGCAGATGCAGATTGTAGCCAGTGTGTGACAGAGGATGTATCCTGTGCTCTGGATTTTTGTTTATGGCTGTAACTAAGCCCTATAAGCCTGTACCAGCCCTGCTGTCTGTCAGGTATCTGCTGTGGCCACCACACACAGAGGACTCAGGGAGCTTAGACAGCCTCTAGAGTGGTTTTGCACAAGAAGTCCAGTAAATCCTTCTGTGCTTACCACCGACATTACTGACACCCATTTCCAAAAGCACAAGAATGCTTCCTTGAATTTGTCATGTTTCTTTTCTTTAGAGGCCAAACTTTTCACCTGGTGGAAACACAAAAGGTGTTTTTTTTTTTAATCTGAATACTGTTCACTGTCTTTCAGTTTTTCAGAGTAATGCTCTCATGTACAGGAATACTGTTCAAATTTAGATCCTCAGCATCTGGTCTAAAAAAAGTCTGTTTATGCTGAGCTACTCGTTGCTGTTTCTCTTTTTGAGCCAGGTAGAGACCAAAAACACTTATCTCATTTCAGTGGAACTGTGGACACTGGACTTTGGCAATATAAAAACCGGATCATGAAGTCACAACAAGACTATTAACCACAGAGGTCACAGGAATATTCCCATTTTACTGCTGCCATTGTTTGTTTTCCACAATGGCCAGGGCCTTTCCAGTAAACTCTGTGCTATGGTGACATCTAAACAAATGACAAATGGTCTTCTAGTTTTTGAATGTAAGATCTGGTGTGTGTCCCACTTAATTTCCTGTGTGTTGGTGAAAATGTGAATGATCTGCCTCCACTACAGTTTATCCCAGTCCATTTTGTGGCTCCAGAGCAAGCTTATGTGCTCATTCCCATTACTTGCTGTGTGTTATGCTGGTATTTCCTTTCTAATCCCCATTGCAGACTCAGTCTGACACCGACCTCTTTTTGACTAAGTGCACAAAGGACAGCTCAGGACAGTGGAATGAGTCTAAAAGCCCATAAAACCTTGAGATCAAACACAGTTCATTTTTAATATGTTTGTGTGAGTGACGAAGCCCATTTTGGATCGTCATCAAGTCCAACTCTTGTGCAATGTCTTTCCCTCCCAAGATCATCGCATGAACTGGCAGCGTTTGGCGGGTTTCTTTAAGCGTCATTATCATGCCCATAGAATAGGAGCTTTGAGGGTCAGGATGTGGCAAACTATTGTAGATACTCATATACTATACTAAAATCATTTTTTGTTTTGCTTTATTTTTATATTTTGATTTTTCTACAAGATAAAAATGTGTTTTTGTCTTTTCCTTAACTGGCCCAGTATTCTGGTTAAAGATTTCAGTTTTACAAGTTTGACTTTTTGTTGCGCTTGCAGATATCTGTTTATAAACACTAATAAACTGTCTTAAGATTAGCAGTGATGAGAGCCAGGACTTAATTAGTGTGATCTGTGTTCTGTTTGTTGACTGTTTTTCCTGCATGCACCAACATTGGCTGAGATGATATCAACACTACAAATTTACCACAAATCAACACAACACTTCCAGAGAACATTAAGACCAGTAAGTAGTGATTATTTTATAGAACTAACATTTTTTGATGCAGAAGCTGCAAACAAAACAAGCTGTCAATTCATAATGTGCTGACAACTTTTTAAACCTCAACCATATTGTAGTAGCCTCAGAGGTACAAATTCAGTTAGAGAGTAGGACAATTAATGTGGTTTTGGTTGGTGAGTTACGTGAAGTTCAATTAAACAAATCCTACTGAGATAACAAAAAGCTTCATTAATGTTTCATCATTGTTAAAATGGTTCAAGCTTGAGCCAAACAGTCATAAAATTCTACTTAGCTTAAAGACGCTATGAGGGGGATCTGTTTTCATTGGACTGCCTCGCCACCTTCTGGCCCGGAGTCTCACGTACACTGATGTGAAGATGTGACTTTCAGCAAGGTGTGAGTGTGTTTTGGAATATTATGGAGATAAGATTGAAACAAAAATTTTCTTTGTTTAAGACAACTTTTTACCAGGTACAACGCTCCGAAGTAAGGTATTTATCAGTAGAGTTACGAAGCACTCCAGTTTGAAACATGACAACAAGGAAATGTTGTGGTAGCCGGCTTCATGTAGCGCCATTGGCAGTCTGGTGCTTTAAGACATGTCCGTAATGTGTAATGTTAGTAAATCCTGGTTAGCTATGTCCTGCCAGTCATCTACCAAGCAGAGCTAACGTAACCTCACTCTTCATTTTATTGATAATCTCTCAAGTTTGAACAGACCACTGCAGAATAACTGCTGAATATGGGTTGGATGGAACATTACCACAAACAGTTTAGCCCCTGTGTTAACCTGTAGCTCATGCACTATCAATCTCTCGTTCAGCTTTCTTCTGCTCTTATGCCCTTTTTCTTTCTGACATTTAGGCTCCAGTGTCCACCATTGCTCCAAGAATTTATTTTCAGCGGAGAAAAACACAAATCTCTCTTCTCACTTCTAATCTTCATCACCTGGCGTGGTGTGGCCATAGAGACTGAGAGATGCTGTAAATCAATCAAGTCCTGCTCGACGGTCCAATCGGGAAGCTAAGAAGTAGCCTTTTGGAATAACCTGCAACCTGTAGTATTGATGCTGATGATCTCATATTAAAGTGTGAATTATGATCAGGCATATATCCAGAAGAGAGACTTTTGCAAGATCACTTAAAAAATCCTCACAGTCCCTTTAGTGAAAAATTCTTAGTATATGCATAATCAATTAAAATTGATCCTGATAGATGCCACTCTGCTGTCAAGACTTTTTGGGACCGACATCTTCACCCAGTTCCCTAGATTAACCCCCAACAAAGTTCAGCTGTTCCTTAAGGCTTTTTCTGACATTTTCTTCATCACACCTCACAGCAAAAGCCAGAGAGAGCTTCAAATGTATCAGAGGGATCTGATTGTTAAAGGTTTCAGTCAGGAGAAAGGTACGAAATGACTTCCAAGGCATTAGATATACCAGGGAACATATTGAAGACAGATGACAGTACCAAGAAGTGGATATCCCGCCAAAATCGATGAATAACACAGAGAAAACTGGTCAGGGAGGCTGCCAAGAGGCCTACAGCAACATTAGCTGTGTAGTACATGTAACAACAATCTCCTGTATTCTTCACATGTCTGGGCTATGGGGTGAGGTAGCCTGACAAAAGCCTTCTCTTACAAAGATGAACATCTAAACTTGGATAAATTTTGCTAAATCTAATTTGAAGTCTCCCAAAGGTCGTGCCCCAAGTTAAGATGTCATGCTGATAGACCCCCACCCAAAGAGTGACTGAGTGCTGTAATAAAATCAAAGTTGCTTTGACAAAGTTTTGGTTTAAGGGTGTGCACACTTATGCAACTACATTATTTAGGTTTTTTTTCGATTATTATTTTTCTTCTATCCACAAAAGGATTTCTTTTTTGTACTCATTGAGTTTTATAGGTTAAAGGTCACATCAAAGGAGAAAAAAATTCTGAAACGATTTAATTTGGTCTCATTTTATTGGATCACAGAAACTGCACATTTAAACAGGGGTGTGTAGTCCTCTTATAATCAGCTGGATATGTGCCTGGATGTGGAAGGAACCAGACAAACCAAGCGGACTAGAAACAGTTCACAAATGGGAGCACACTTGTCTGGTTTGCAGAAAAGCTTGGATCTGTTCCCACTGAGATTGGAGCGGGCGTGTCACATCACATGACTTCACAGACTGGGAGTGTTTTGAGTGTTGGTTAGAGGTGTGGGGGGTCATGCCTTGAGGTTTGCGGAGGTGGTAATGGAGCATTTCCTCGTGAGTCTGATCTGTAACAAGCCAATACTTAATTTCCCTTCAATGCATTCCAACCATGCGTAGTAATCTCCCTCAGGGCTCTCACACGGCTTTCACCTGGCTGGAAAACAATTCTGATTAGTCAGAGGTGGAAACACCAAGGGATCTCCATGATGTCATGAGGTTGTCATTAAATAACTTTTCACTGGCTGAAGAAAAAAAATGAACAGACACTTTCATAATTAAACTTTTACTTTCTTAAATATTATTGGTTGTTTGATCTATAGGAGAATTTTTTAAAATGTAACCTGTGATAACTGGTGATTATGACAGAGACACCTTCTATTTATGAGGGTTGGTTATTATGGCAGCAATAAACTGTTTCTAATCATTACGTCAGATGATGAAGGCCCCCTCCTATAAAGACAGCCGGTAAAATCTAGCACAGAAATGTATCCTGGAGACAGTTTGTCTTATTCCTACACAAGGTACGAGACCTGTCACTAGGCGGGTTGTGTCTGAACCTGTGTAAATGCATATGTGTGCATGCTGACCCAGTTTAACCCTTTAAAAGACACAGCAGGGAGAAAAGCCAAGCCAGCTGCTGCTTTGTTCCTCTCCCAGGTGTCTCTTTTAACTCACTCCTCCAAACCAAGTCTGCCTCCCCTCCTCTCCTCCGCCTCACCCTGTACAATCCAGTCAGACCCCATTCCTCTTAAATGTTCACCCTCCACTCACCTCCAAATGTAGCTCCAGGTTTTCCCAACTCTCAATTAACCTTGCTTTTGAAAACACTGAATTCAATGTGATAAAAGTGTCCTAAACTTGGCCAACCAACAATTTACCATCTCACTACTAGTCCTGCTTTCAACAACCCCCTATAATTCTGGTAATCTCAAGATAATGGGCCTCTTTATTCCTGATAACACAAAGATATTAAGCTATTGAATTGATGTGTATTGTGTGGCAGTGAAAAAATTACTCAAATGTCAAAACTTTTACAGCTTGACATCAAAGAACACATTCAGAATCAACTTACTTTTGTAGTTCAAAGTGTCTTGGTTATCGTCAAAGTCTGCCATATCATATTGGTGACAGATTTTGTTCTTTGGTCACAGATAAAAAAAAAAATTTTGATTGAGATTTTGATAAGATGAGATTTTATCAATTCTGATACCCTTATCAATTCTGCTTATCGGTCTGTTTCTTTATCGATTCCCTTGTCAATTCCTCCTGTAAACTTTCTCCGTACAAAAAGTAGTTTTACGGGCTTTCTGTGTCAAAAAAAATTGTTGAGTTTATAAGTGAACAAATGTGTACTTAATCACTTGATTTGAATTTCTGCACATAAATATATAGAGATAAGTGGAAAAATCGCACGTCATGTGACGTTGATGTACTGATTTGTAAACATATTATTGACTGAAGTAGGCCATCTAGTGTCTCAAAGTGGGTATGGCATAATTATTAAGTTGTTTGGAGCCTTGCTGTAATTATGAAGTCAGCCATGAGGCTGCATGTTACTTTTCTTTTATTGCCTGTGTGTATTTTGACATTTAGATTTTTCAGTATTGTCTACAAAGAGTAACTATGATAGGTTTCTGTGATGAAAGTTAAAATTCTATTGTGAAGCTGAAGTTATACCGATGTATGATAACTGCTAGCACATCGATGCAATTTCCCATTTTCATTAGCATCAAGCAAGCACTAGTTTATTTTTTATCATTTTTGGTAAATAAGGTGATTAGTACCATGTTGAATGTATTGAATGGGAATCTCTTGTGGGAGAATAATGCACATTTCTTGGTGAGTTCAGTTCTTCAGTAAAACTTCAAGTGGAAAATCCTAAATCAGAGTTTTCTTGGGAAACTGTTGTTTAAGATTGCTGCAGCAGAATAGCAAATGTAATATCCAGCAGCTCTGGAATAGTGTAAAGATATCGCTTGATTGGACTTTTTCTTATCGATTCTCAGCAGTGAACCAATTTTCGATACCCATCCCTAGTCATCTGGCAGCAAAAATTCTCCAGTGTGTCAGATGATGCTTGTTGCATAATAAGCTAAACCAATGAAGTTAAGCAATCTCGAAAGTGAAAGAAGACACACAAAGTTGTTTGTAATATGGCAACGCTCCAAGCAGAGAAGCACCAGTCGTATGCCAAACAAAATTTCAATCCATTTTTTATAGCTACAGACAAATGTGCAAAACTTCATGTTTTCCAGAAGTTTTTGTGCATGCTCCAGCTGATTCTTTGTATTAAGACTTCAACAACTTGATGAAGACAGCCATGGTAATTATGACTACCTTACAGCAGACAAAGTAGATAGGAATGCCATGTGCTGTAATTCAGGTCTACTGTGATGCTACAAGACAGAAAATGTATGACGAAAGATTTGCAATTTGCTTTATCTTCAAATCTTTTCATTTAAGTTATGTTGAACGTTTCATACATTTTGCTGTGCCTCTTTTGAGCTGTGTGAGACTTTGTCATGATCATTTTGCAGAAACTGTTGAAAAGAGCATTTTTTTTGTTGGCACCAAAATTTTGAGACAATTGCTGTTTTGCTTGCATTGTAATGTCTCAGGCATTAAGGGGGAAAAAAATCCTGTTTTCGGACCCAGCTCATTGAAAAACAAAAAACACTGTTAGAAAGTGGTGTTACTGTATTCCTACTTACAGTAGTAAAATATGTCTTCATCCTTAGCTCCACCAACTCCTCCACTCTGCACTATTTTGTCCATCTAATTGCCAACTGTCCTGCAATAATTAAACTGGGAAGCATGAGGAGACACGCTGTGACATGAATGCAGGGTGTCATTCAAACACATTTCCAGCCGTTGTCTCGTTTGTAGTTTTTGTGGTACTTAGCGACTGTTGGCAACAACACAAAGACAGCTGGTACCTGCACGTGCAGGCAGTCAGGAGTTGCGAGGAGTTAATAACCACAAGCAGGACAAGAAAATAAATCGGAAAATGTTCTCTGACTAATTGAAGGGAAATAATCATCACAACAGAGTAATGTGTAGTAAGTAGTAAGTTGTGAGTCATAGACGTGCCACATTTAGGAGAAAGAGGGGTGACTTTGGAGACTCATATCTGTGGAGTTTTGGTGGAAAAATGATAGGGTTTGCGGGAAGAATAAATGTTAAAAAAAAGGATAAATAAGGATCAGTGTCCTCTTGTTAAATTGCTTCTGTAAAGTTCCAATATGTTGTGGGTGCCTACAAGAGCCAAGTGATAGTTACTTCTATGGTTTTGCACTTATTCATCATGAGGGATGTTTTGAATGCAGCTCCATGTATTCAGGGTTGGTTCCAAGTCTTCTGTGACCACAACTGGCTCCTGTTAGTGACTACATGTTTCAGACTGAACGGGAAACATGTAGCCGCCACTTCGGAAAGATGCCCAACTTGGACGACATACTCCAAGAGATCTAAGCCCACATGTCTGAATTGAGAGCTGTGAAGCAATATACCCCAAGGCCAGGGCTTCATTACAGAACACAATGCCCTCTGTGTGTGAGAAAATGTATGCTGCTAAACAACTCTGCAATGGCGTCCAGTTATTTGGAGACTTACATCACAGAATTAGCTTTTTTATTAGCTATTAGCTTCGTTTTTTTTTAGGTTGCTAGGCGCCGCCCTGTTGGCTATGGCTGCCTTTTGCAGCAGCTCTCTCTTCTCTGTCCATTCCTTGTAATTTTTTTCGTCTCTTTTTCGTAATCTTTTTATTTGAGGGGATCATTACTTTGTATGGCTCATTTGTTGGTCATGGACACCAAACCATGGCCACATTGTTTACATGTAAACTCAGCTGTTAGCAGCCTGTAGCATGTCAATGCTAACTGGTGTAAGGCCTGATGTCTTCCCACAAGGTGAGGAGAAGGAGGTGAGGACGACGTGCTGGTTCTCAGGTGTGAGCGAAGAAGTTTGGACATAGACCTGTCCTTCCATCTATCATTATTGGGAACATAAGGTCTATCTCCAGTAAGATGGACGAACTAGCTGTGCTAACCCAGCAACAGAAGGAATACCAGAGGGTAGAGTAGTATCATGCTATTCACAGGCATGGCTAATGGAGCTAACATCAGACACCAACGCCACATTGGAAGAACTTCACCTGCTGTGAGCAGACAGGATCCAGGAGACAGAGACTGAACAGACTGCTAAAGAAGCTCAGTCCTGGACCCTGTGGAGGTGGAGGCTGGCTGAACTGGACAATGAGGGACAAGCTGTCATCATCTATTTTCTTATGGACCTTTTTGCACTTTCTATACTCTTTCTTACTTTTGTTTTCTTGATTGCTGCTGTGACTTCAATTTCGTTGTACTAGTTACAATGAAAATAAAGTTCTATTCTATTCTATTCTATTCTATTCTATTCTATTCTATTCTATTCAAGACTAATGAACAATTTTGTTTTAAGGCACCAAAATCATCATAAATTAAATCTGTTGAATGATGTTTGGGTTTTATCATGAGAGCCTTGAATGTTTAGCGTTCACTGTATCTAATTATCTTTGCGCGTTACACAAAGGGTAGGAAGCTCACCTGCTGGTAATGTGTTGTGTTGCAGAGTTTCATAGTGCAAACTGCACTGGAAATCATTTTGTCAATGTTAAAATATTGGCAGTAATTTCATATTCACTACTTTACCACTTTCTTGCCAGCCATATCATTAGAAATTCAGTTTTCCACATTGAACCCTGCAAGGGCTTAGCATTAGTATCCCAATGAGTTATTTCACTTTACTGTATGGCGTTGCCAAAGCACGAGAGGTGCAGCTTGTAAATGCACAGTGGGAGCGTCACTTACATGCACACTCTCCCTGCCTGCTCAGCCATCAAATCTAACACCACCCCCACACCACTGCTGCAGAGGGAGGATCTGAGGCAGAACGACTTCGCCCCACCTTTACGCCTCTTTGCGTTTTACATCGCAGACAAGGTGGAATAGGATTGTAAATGTACTGCCTTAAAATGACGGCATGTGAGAGCCTGAGGTATCAAACTGTTGACAGTCCAGTGAAGTATTTAATTACAATCAAAAATATGTTTATTTTTGTTTTGAATATTTTGATTGCTCTGTTTATAAGATAATACTGAGGAGTCTTACAGAGTTCAGCTGTGGGGCTATGATATGATCTAAGGGCTTGGATATGATGTGAAGACTTGCTCTCATCCCCTCACTCTGGCATAGGCCCAGATGCAAAATTAAACCAAGATGTTGGTAGATTCAACATTTTACCCAAATCTCTGGGAACGGGTTTCAGTAGCAGCGGGGCATGTCGCAGAAACAATGGTGAGAGAGGCTAAAGGTTAATACACTTCAATACCAGCACACAAAACCACAGTAACAGACACAGGCACACAGAAACACACACAGGGACTTTGGGTTTAATGAAGTGCTCCAGTTCCACTAAGGGGAGATTAGGGGGCAAACTGTGGGAACGACTGGAGAACTTTCAGCTTGTAAAAAATGTCTTGATTTTACGTAAGTCATGTACAGTATGTTTTCCATAGGTTCAGGTAGGCTTTGCTGTTTCTCTGAATCAATCCACACCCCCAGTGCATGCTGGGTATGAGTGGAGGCCTGGCTGTTTGCTAGCCTGTGTATTCAACGTGGTGGGACAATAGCAGGATTCTGCCGAGCCGGGCCGTGGGAGGAAGGGGACAGAGGAGTCAATGAGTGAAGAGGCTTCTGGGATGCGTCAGTGCAAGGCCATGATGAGAGTGTGGGAGGACAGACGAAGGCTCAACTATGCGCAGAGGAGCAGCCATTCAGTCGCAACACAACCAGAGGCGCACACAGCCTACAGAGGGTGCAGGTGAAATTGAGCCATTCACCCACTTTCCCCCTGTGACATAAAGATAACAGGGACAGACTCAATCTGCAAATGATTATTAGGTTTAGGTTTTCACTGTCTATTCAGGGAAAGAGAAAAAAGGGGCTAAGGTAAATGTTAGAGAAGATGTGTCATCACGGAGTAGAAAAGGAAAAGGGGAATAACGTGAGATGCTTTTAATAAGGATGGAGAGACACGAGTTGAATCTGTTTTTCAAAATGCAGTTTTTATAATAGGCTCAAATGTGCATTCGTCCTATGAGATCACCTTTAGAAAAGTCACATACAAGATCATTCATAGTGTAGTGCTGTGATTCATAGGTGGCATGTTTAATTATGGAGGATGCTGATTTGGGTTTCATGATTTCAGGATTTGAAGGACAAAAGGGTGCTCTTTAACCGTGTTCAGAACTTTGAGATGTAGTTTTTACAGCATTGGGGAAGTTATTAAAAGTTAGTAATAAATAACTGAAAAAGAAAAAAAGGAACAGTGAAACTTTTCATGTCAGAAAGAGTCTCTGTAATTTAGGTTCTTGTATCCTAAAAAGTAAAAGACTAACTGAGAAACTCTAATTCACCTGGTTCACTGAAGATCTTAATAAAGGCAAATATTAAATTATATACGCCGTCACTGTTGTAAAGATTGAGATGAATGGGAATGTGCGCTATAACACGAACATTTGTGTGTATGTGTGTTTCAGCAAGCCTGTGTGTCCCTGAGCAGTGTCATGTGCCAGAGCGAAACCTGTCTGACGGCTTCCCTCTGATGTTATTGAGACACACAGAGCGTGGCTTAGGATTAGCCCGTTGTTAAGTGCTTGGAAGAAAACATGGAGGGTATTTGGATTTGGATTTTTAGCTGGAGCACTGCACTGGTGCCCTACGGCTGCAGAGCAGAAAAGAATTAACCCACATGCTCTTTGAGAGATTATGTGGCATTGTGCAGGACGCATCTTAATAATTATGCACTGTGGTAATGTCAGAACAAGACTTCAAGTCTTCGCAGGCATTTACTGGAATTTATAGAGCTGTAAATCGAAGACCACACATAAAAAGCTAGATTTATGAGCCATTCCAGTTATTATAACACACAGAGACAAACACACATGCGCTTTGCCATGATTAACAGCACCAAACCCTTGCAAAACCTCAAACAACACTGTTCCCATGTCAATGGGACACGTGTGTTTAATTTATCATCATTTTGAGATAAACGCAGACAAATCCATTGTCAGCACTGATGATTTGTCATTCACTCACAAAAAGCATGTTAAATAAAATGACATAAGTAGGTTTACCTCCAAAGTCAAAATAATTTCATTAAAGATTCAATCATTTCAATTTCAGAAAAAAGCCAAAACCTGAACCTGTTCAACATTAAAATTCACACTGCAAACACTGAAATCTTTTTAGACTTGATATGAGCCTCTTTCACTTGACCAGTCCAATGAAATGTCTTATTTCAAGTTATTTAATGACAAAAATGAGATCTTAATTAGAATAGAATAGAATAAAATAGAATGGAATAGAACTTTATTGTCATTCCAACAAGTACAACGAAATTGGAGTCATAGCAGCAATCAAAAAACAAAAGTAAGAAAGTGTATAGAAAGTGCAAAAAGGTCCATAAGAAAATAGATGATGACAGCTTGTCCATCATTGTCCAGTTCAGCCAGCCTCCACCTCCACAGAGTCCAGGACTGAGCTTCTTCAGCAGTCTGTTCAGTCTCTGTCTCCTGGATCCTGTCTGCTCACAGCAGGTGAAGCTCTTCCAATGTGGCGTTGGTGTCTGATGTTAGCTTTGTTAGCCATGTCTGTGAGTAGCACGATGCTACTCTGCCCTCTGGTATTACCTGTGTTGAGGGGTTAGCACAGCTAGCTCGTCCATCTTGTTGGAGATAGATCTTACGTTCCCAATAACGATGGATGGAAGGACAGGTCCATGTTGTCACTTCTTAGCTCACACCTGAGAACCAGCACGTCGTCCTCACCTCCATCTCCTCACCTTGTGGGAAGACATCAGTCCTTACACCAGTTAGCATTGACATGCTACAGGTGGCTAACAGCTGAGTTCACATGTTAACAATGCAGCTATGGTAACATGTAGGATCTCCAGACAAACACAGGAGAAAAAGTAGTAAAAATATCACTGAAGCCACAAAAAGTTTGGTGTCCATGACCAACAAATTAACCATACAAAGTAATGATTCACTCTAAATGAAAAGATTACAAAAAAAAAGAGACAAAAAATTACGAGAAACAGACAAAGAAGAGAGCTGCTGCAAAAGGCAGCCATAGCCAACAGGGCGGCGCCTAGCAGTGCCTAGCAATTGCCTGGGACAAATCAAAAAAATCTGCCAGTGGGGTAAGAGAAATGAGCTTGTCAAGTTCAGAAAACTGTCTTAAAACAAGCACATTTCTCTTACCCCACTGGCCGATTTTCTTTTACTTATTACAGGCAATTAAGACCTAATATTTGTGTTTAAATAACTTGAAATAAAACATTTTTCAGGACTGGTCAGGTGAAAGTGGCTCATACTGAGTCTAAAAGGATATTTTTTACTGAAAATAAGACATAGATGCTTGATAAGATTTCTTTTTTTTGTAGTTTAAAAATCACCTGTGTCTATATGTAGGCCTGAAACAAGGTCAAACATACTCACATTCAAACACATTCACATTCACTCACACACACACACACACACACACACACACCCTTCCTCAGACATATTCTTTGCGTCTAAATACCTGAAATATGAGGATATCGGTGCACTCCTGACCTCCTCTCCACCCTTTCAGTCCAAAGTTCTCAACCTTCCTCAGCATTTCTCACCCTTCATCAACTCCCATGTGGGGTGCAGGGTTAGAGTTCACTGACTGGGGTTTCCCCTTTCAGACTCAGCCCAGATAACAAGGACTGAGGCAGTTTTGACAGGGAAACAAGCTCTTACACACACACACACACACACAGACACACAGACACACAGACACACACACACACACACACACACACACACACACACACACACACACACACACACACACACACACACACACACACACACACATCAGTAAATGTCACACACAAAGCGACAAAAAGAGCCAGCAGTGGGGGAAAGCCCACTCAAGGTTTGAACTCATCGTTCAGGGTCGAGATTCTTGTGCAGGACCAGACCCCTCCTCAAGTTTTCACCTGTGTTTTTTCTGCCAGGGCCCATTTACACCTGATAAAGTGTGCTAATTAACACCAAAACACCATCCGAGTTGAAACTGAGAGTAAAGGGAAGGAATTTTCAGTTTTTCCCAGGAAGAAGAGAAGAGAGATGACACTGACATACAATCCTTCCTTTCTCTTTTTTCTCCAGCTTTCTTTCCCCCCTAGCTCTCTGTCTGTTGGAGCAGAGGGGTGGGATGTCTGTCTGTTCAGTGCCAGGGGCTCTGACAATGATACGGTTCAGGTCAGAGAGAAGCTGTGAAAAAGAGAAATGCACAGAGCCAGAAAGAAGGTGAAAAGGCAAGACAGGAAAATAAAGATGCATAAACAAATGAGGAAGAAAAATGTCAAAGAGAGAGTGTTGTGATACTGGAGCCTGGAGGCCCTGCTGAATGCAGGGTGTGGCTGATCTCGAGCAGGGTGAGGGGTATCATAGCTGCATGGTTCACGCTGTTTCACTTTTTCCCTCTGACAAGTAGCAGGGATGAATTCCTTGTTGCAACAGACCATCAAAGATCTATTCTTGCAGGTATAGGATCTTCTCCGGACTGGTGGCACTTTCAGTGTTCGACTTGCAAAAGAATGTGTGATATGCTCAGTATCAGCGTCTAAAAACTGACAGAGTACTATGTTCCTGGAATGAATCACAGGCGGATCTTAGTTGTACAGCCATCTTCCATATGAGGATCTTAGTGATTAGACTTCATGCATGGAAATATGTCAAGCTATCTGCTACCATCATGAAATTTCACCACAATACCACTTCTGAGTAGAAAGGCCAGGCCTTCCACTGCAGACAGATAAGCAGAGAATGGCTGCATGTTCCAAAAATAGTTGGTGGACGATTCAAAAAAATTTACCTCTACCATCATAGCCCTCATGAAGGACGTTCAGGTTTGAGTCCGGGCAAGGCAATCCCAGCCACAAAGGCAACGAGAAAAGCACTCAGAGAGTGCAGACCACTACCAGGCATATTGAGATTGTCACCCAACACTTAAGTCTTACTTTAATGTTATACTCCCTTTCAGCAGACTGTCTGCTACAGTTTGGTGTTAGTTGCAGGTTTGTATGATAATTTGTTACCTGACAGTGTTGAAAATGATGATGACCCAGTACATATTTCATATTCCAGATCTTAGTATCCAAAATATTGTCAGGATCTGGATCGTACTTTTACATCTGTAAGAAATTATGGTGACCTTGTCTTGTATTGTTTTGCAATCCGACCATTTATGGTGGAGTTATATACACATATGGTGAAAACAGCCCTATCTCACAATGATAAAGAATCCTGGATCCAGACGGTGATCCAGATCACCTCCAAAATTTAATCACTTCTTCCTTATCCCATTTTGAAGATTTCTTGAAAATTAAATCAAGATCTGTTCATAGCTTTTTGAGTTATGTTGTTCACAGACAAACAAACAAACAGACAGACGCTCCTAAAAACATGACCTCTTTGTGGAATGTAATTGCCTGGGCAATAAAATTAATCTATCGCAAAATATCTTTTCTTTGATAGAAATATGAGACATGGTCGATAGAATTTCAAAAGAGTTCATTCCCTCATGTTTTGACCAACATATGATCAGCCAATCATATCTGGGAGGAGGAGATGCAAGCATAATAATTTAGGACTGGCAGAGTGATTTATCAAACCTGAAACTGTTAGTGGTCACTGTTTTTGTGTCTATTTTTGAAAAATTTGAAAAGCAGGTGCAAACTTGCACAGTGTTACAGCTGTGGTCACTGTGGCGTGGAGGTGGATTGACGGACGAGGAAGAGAGAATTTTCCGTGTGCGTTTCAACACAGTTGGACTGTTAGAAAAAAAATAGTGGAGCTGTATCATCTATCTAACATTACTATTTCTGAGCTTCAATTTTTTTTAACTGGGGCTTAGTTTATTTTGCAAGTTGCACTAGTCTCCACCCATACATTATGAAGGTTCATCTCCTGTGCTTTCCAGAGAGCACAGGAGATGAACCTCATTCACCGGCTGCTCAGTTGAAGGATCACTGCCACTGAATGACCTCTGGACTGTTGGCAGGGCATTAACGATCAATGTCAGACCAGACGCAGCACCAACCAGCTGCCTCATTCGCAACGATGGCCCGAGTGTCACGGCGTGCGCCACATTGGACACAGCTCTCACCTCCTGTGCAGCAGCCTGTGACCCATAAGTCTGAGTTCTCCACCTCCATGGCTTCCAAACTTCATCCTCCATTTTCGGCCTCTCTGCTCTCCCAAACTCTCCATGGTGACAGCAGGCAGCACGCACTAAATCCTCATTTAAAGAGAGCAGTTTGCACCTGTTATCACCACTGATAATAGAAGTAGATGTACCTGTTTTATTTATTTGAAGTAGTTATATAATGTTCTTCAGTACATCTGTCATGTTCAACCTCTGACCAAAAAATAAACCAAGTCAAAAATGACCTTCTGACGTCTTCCCAACTCACTTAGGACTATCAGAGCATATACCCATGACAAAATAGTTATTTGATTTACATTTTGATAGGAGTTTTTTTCATATTGCCCAGCCCTAGTCTGTAGTTAACAGTCCAGCTGATCTTTTTGCACAGAGTCTAAATTGAAAGGCAGATGTTTGCTGTTGGAAGAACTGTGGTTTTCAAGTGTGGTCCAAGTGGTATCATTCCCAAGTGTTGGCTGGCAAACACTTAGGTTAAAGTAAATGGGTTTTTACCCTTCAGATGTTCACACAAATGACCATCTATTTTTTTTTTTTAAAGAATATCTATTACAGACAAGTCCAAGTAGGTGCCATCAGTTCTCATACAAATGACTGAACGTCCTCTTCATTCAAGAGTTGTTGAGCTCAGCGTGAAGAGTAGCCACTTCTCAGAAAGAGCCCTGACCAGATGTCCTTCACTGCCATTTGAAAAGTACACTCAGAGCCCTGAAAAGGACACCAGCACTCTCAAAGATCCAGGGATAGAATTATCAATCAGATTAAGAGCTATGAACTGAATAGTCACAAGTTACTCAGTAAGTTACGGCAGGCTAGCAATGACTGAGGTGAGGAAGTTTGACCTCATTACAAGGTGACGCTGATCCTAAAAGAAGCTGAATCATCCCCTGATGAAAGTCTGTTTCCACAGACTTGGGCAAAAGAGACAAACGTGGAAGAAATGTAGACTGGAAAGACAGAATGAATAACAGCAGGTAGGTGTAATTTACGAGCAGCTGTGCTATTTTTTTCCCTTCACGCAGCACGTGGAAAAGGGAGGCACTAGGACCTGCAGTTAGCCTCATGGAGAGGGAGGGAGCAGCCCTGGGACTCCTCAACTAAACTTTTAGAACAATCCATTTCCCAAAGAGTGTGGGAGGGAGACAGACAGAAGTGGATGGCCCGAGACCTGGATTCACAGCTTTAAAAGCAGGAGCGGGATTTTTGGAGTTGGGATAATTCTGTCCTTGGTCTGGAGAGAAAGAGTGAGGTGGAATATAACCAGGTTTTATTGGGAAGTTGTCACTCAGTGGGAAGGGAAGAGGAGCATTAACAGGGCGGTGAGTAATACATTATTGTTTTACAACACCAATTAAACTGTGTGTAAATACTTAAGGTGTGTGTTGTGCAGGAAAATCAAGAAACAGACTTTCCCAGAAGATTCACACCAAAGTTTAGTCATATCTGCTCATTAAGTGAAAGTGGAGCCTGTGAGTTCAGGAGCCAGTCAGATCTCTGCAGTTTCTCCCTGCACTCACAGAAGGTATCTGAAAAGCTCTGTTAGAGTTTGTTTCTACAAATTTTCATTTAGTTACAGTGGTTTTCTGATGTAAGTGGATGGAGGGATAAATGATAATGGAGGGGGAGAAAAAGGGGACTGTAGGTGAGGAATAGAAAGAGGGGGTCTCTAAACTTCAATGTGAAACAGATCACTGTTCACAATCTCCGGGGACATCAGGTTACCTTCTTTTTCTCCCTCTCTCCCTCCTTCCTTTCTATCTGTCTCTTTTTCTCTGTCCCCCTCTTTCTTTTTCTATCTGTCTCTCCCTGCGCTCATGTTACACAACCCTTAAAGGACCTGTAGATGCTGATGATCTCCAATGTCCACATGAAGTTTGCTGCTGAGGTTATCCTTGTGTACGTCAGGGTGGGGTGTACCGCCAGCGAGGGTGTGACACCTTATCAATATCATCAACTTTGAAATGTTTATTTGGGTGTAATTGTGTGTGTGTGTGTGTGTGTGTGTGTGTGTGTGTGTGTGTGTGTGTGTGTGTGTGTGTGTGTGTGCAACATGTGTGCTAAACACAGACCTCATGCCTGCCACTCCTACCAGGGAATTCCTTTCGGGACTTTGACAGGAGAGGAATGTCACCGCGGACCAACATTTACACACACACACACAAACAAACATCACACTTAACCATGCCCCTAAAGTCTGACTTCTATTTATGTTAAAACTTACACACACACGCTTACAACTGTACACCCACAATGCTGCAGAAAGCATCTGTGTACATCTGCGTTGGACCAGAACATGCTCTGAAACTATCAGCAAATAGAGTAAAACTCTCAGGAGAAAAGCACTCGGTACAAAACTAGATTGTCTAAATTGTTTACGAGCTTCACTTTTCCTGCCAGTGTGTGCCGTAGGGGAGCCGAGTATGTTTTCATCACCTCTCTGTTGGTCCACAGAGGAAGTGGGAAGAGAAAGCTGCAGCAGTCGGGTTGTATATCTTGCATGACATCTCAACAGATACTGCACTTTGTCGACACGCTTAACACAGACCATGTCCCCCTAAAGACATTCATATGCAAATGTGTCAGAGGCCTTCAACTGTACACACCAGCTTTGTAAATGTGATATCCATTGTTGTGTAGCAGCACCAACTGGCTTTGTGAATATTTTGTTTATTAAACTGACTCCTCAGAGTCAAAGTTAAAAATTCATTGTCCCCTTTTGGTTCCACGAAGCGAGCAGGCTGCACTGACACTATTTGAACGACATCAGCTGACAAACTTACACTCTGACGTCAACGATTCAAAAGAAAGTGAGCTCACTCATATCATGTTGGTAAAACAGAAAACAGTAACAACTTGTCAACTTTAAACACAAATTCCTCTAAATCAAGATTAATATCTGCGTCAAGCAAGTCAATGCTAAAGCAAGCACCTGTCTTTGTGCCTGGTATTCACCGCTGCTAACCAGGATTCTTTACTCTTCTTTTGGCTAAATAACGTAAAAAAATGCTTTTAAACCAGTTTTAATTCTTTTGATAAGATTTTGGTTTTTAGTTATAACAGGAAAATGGTCATTATTCACTCTTGAAACTCAAAGGCTGATCCGACGTCACGGCTAAAAAAAGCTTAGGCCTCGTAAACTGTTGTGTGTACGTATGTGTATGGAGGGCAGATGGACAGTGCTGTTTTCCCCCCGCTGACAAAGATGTCTGATTATTCATGACCCTCTCAGGTTTCTCTTTGAAGCTGAATTACAGCTTTCCCTAATGTTAGCACCTGTGTGTGCATGAATGTATGTATGTGTGTGTGAGAAAGACAGAAAGAGGAGATGAGGTGAAACATAATTTTCAACATTGCGAAAGAAAATAAGTCATGACATTAACATGTAAAAAAAAAGAAAAGACAACAGTTACAGAACTATCTTCATCTGGAGAGTGAGGTTAGCAGATCATAGTTTGAGTGTTTACTGAAAATGTACCATGAGTGATGAACAAGGCCAACCAGGTATAAAGAGCAGATTTCAAAGAAATACAAAAGCCCAACTTCAATGGTTGGTTAACCAGTATATTCCTCCAGGTTTGCTCCTGTCAGCTGACCAGCGAGCAGCTAAAAGTGCTCTCCTAGATTTTGCCAAAATGCTATTTTAAGACTCAGGGCTCATGACATTCACTGAGGTACATGCGTTTTCTGAGGTGTTGAGATGCATTGGAACTGTAAGTTTAGAAACAGTCTTAGTTACGCAACTGAAAACATTTCATGAAAAGATGTAGTGCGTTTGATAAAAAACAGTTTACCCAACTCAACTACTATCATGCTCTCTGCTCACCTCATATTATGTCACCTTCTCAGCAGGTATGCATATCTGTAATTTTTTCATCTTAGATTAGTTCAGGAAATTACCTCAAGAGTACACCTCTTAAACACACACAAGGGTGTAAAAAAAAGCTGTCTAGACTGTATGGGACACCTGTGCAGCACACCTGGGCTGACAATTTTATTGTGTCCATTTCACCTGAGGGCCTGAAACTGACCTCACAGATCCTGGAGGACAGATTGAAAAGACATCATCACAGGACTTATTCCCAAAATGTGTTTGAATGGTTCTCAACACAAGCTCTTGTGCCAAGAATATTGCTTATGCTCTAACATCTAAATTCAAAACCTAATGCACTGGATGGATCATGCACGTGTGTTAATCAAGCAGCAACCTTCAGAGCGAAGTCAATGTGAGATGGTCGTGGTATCTCTGTTAGGTCACATGTTGAAAAATACATTTTTACAGCAAAATTCAACATGAGTCAGCCAAGTTCAAAAAGCAGATTTGCCTCTTTAGCTTCTTTATTTATTCTTGCACACAATACAGGAGAGTCTTTCTTTAGGGCTCATTTGTTAATATCAATACCATGTAAAGGCTCAGGATGGGGTTAACAGACAGGTGGTAAGATTTCAGAATGGAAGTATTCTCAAGTTATTTCTATGTCAAAGGGAATCAAAGATTTGAAGTTGGAACTACCAAGAAAAAAAAATGGAGATAGAAAAAAAGTTGTTATTCAAACAAAGTTGCTCCAAATGCTCAGGTTGAATCATAACTAGGGATAGGTACCGAATTAGGTGCTTTTATAGGTACCGACCAAATCCTGTCAAAAGTACCGGGTATCGATTCACATAAAACCAAAAGGTACCCTGTTAAGGTACCCAAATGCATCCTTGTGACTGTGAGGGAGTGGAAGGGTAGAAGATTTTCCATGCTAGAAATAAATGCAGCATTGCAAGGTTATATATTGAAAAAAAACACTTGTCAAATTGAAAATTTTCTATATTTTATTTTTAAACATATTGATATTTTTCACAACATAAACACAAAAAAGTACCAAAACTTGGTACCGTTGAGTACCGGTACCGATTGCCAGGTACCGGGCATCAGTACCGTATCGTTTCAAATGTAAAAGGTACCCATCCCTAATCATAACAAAATAAAATCCCATTTATTGTGACCTTAAGGTTAAAGTAAAATTCATTTTGATCATTAAATTACAGTAAAACCACTGCATTGGATTATCTGGCCCCATTTGCACAACAACGTTTCATATCAAAATGCTAAAACGCTGTGAAAAAAACCTGTGTTTACACGGAGACACAGAGGGGCCAAAAACGCTGTTGTAAGCATGCCAGGCCTGTAGTCGGCGCTATAACTGTCTTGTCCAGAAGCCGCTTTTGGTAGACTTCAACCGAAGTAGAGTTGAGGCGATCATCTGGTGTATTGCTGAATACTAAGTGCATAAGTGGAGCAACAGATACACATTTTGTATTATGACAGTCAGCAGATACAGCATAAGCACAACATGGTTGTCTGCGACGATCCTGACAATGGTACTGTTACACTGTCGTACACGCTTGCACGAGACGGAGCGTGACATCAGCGTTTCCACTAAAAAAAAGACAGCTTACTGTTGACACGGAGAGGATGTCAGCAGCAATTCAGAAAAAATCCACTCTGGAGGCTGTTATCAAAAGGTCGGCTAAAGCGCCGTTTCTGTGTAAACGCAAGGCCAAAATGCAAAATTACTTTTGCATTTCACTCTAAAACCACTGTCATGTAAACGGCCCCTCTGCTTAAATATCTCGACTTCTGCCGAGAAGGGAAGAAGCAGTAAAAGTGTCAAGGTCCCTGGCACACCCCAGTAGTTACAACTGAAACACAGACTTCTAGTCATGTTCTAGTTAAATTTTAATAAGATTTAGCATCTTTTATTTTTTTATGTTCTCTCATATTCTGTTTCGTTTGATCTAGATATATCCAATGAAGCAAGGCAAAGCCAAACTTTGAAATGGCTCCAAAATAAGAGCATGCAATTTCACTGCAGCTCAATTTAAAATAACTTCAAAACACAAGTTTCATTTGAAGACCCAAACATACCATTAGGGAAACCTCTCAGCCTACCTGGCTGTGGTGTAGGTGGTGTTTAAGCATTCAGAACAATGATTGCTGTTCAAGATAATCAATGGCTGAAGCAGTAAGCCCTGCTTTCAATGTCTCCTGGGTCTCCAGAGTAGCAGTCTGGTACAGGTCAGAGCACAGAATGTGGGAGAAACATCTGGTGTAAAGTGAACCAGCTGAAGTGTTTAGTCGGGAGGTAAAAGGTCAGAGTTTGGGCCTGAGGTGACGTCTGTGTTTGAGGAGGAAAACTGGAGGTCAGCGCAGGTCAGGATCTTGAAACGTGTGACACCAGGAGGAGAGGAGAATATGGAAACTCAATGTCACCTTACAAGTTTCTTTCTGCAGTAATTCTTGTTGAAATTTCCTTTACAAACAACATCTCACAATGTTTGGGAGAAAACGTATTCAATAGAAAATCAAGTTAACTTTGTTTGACAGGCCAAACCTTCTTGATCTCAGCAGAATTGTTGTCAGACTTGGGCGGGAATGTTTTATCCCAGCACCTTTCTTCCCCATATGGACCTGGTTTCAGTCTTTCTGCACGGCACTGAATCAAGAATAATGCACTCCTGTGTTTGGACTTTTCTATACATTGGAAAGAAAATCCCGCTCTGTTAATGCAAGTTGGCTTTTGTGCTTGACTGTTGAAGCTCTGATTTCGACAGGTGCTTGATCAAAGGGTGTAGTGTTTGCCTGTGTCTGCCTGTTTCTGTTTCTATGTCTGTGCACCAGTGTGTGCTCTATATGCTGTAAGAATGACATCTGAATGTGCAGACATGCCTGCTCATTCCACATCAAATGCCTCTATGACTTTCAGCTATGGCTCTCTCTCATGCATGTGCACGCAGCCCAAACACACAGTAGCTGATAAATCATTGAACTGCCTGAGCTTTGCTATCTGCAAGAATAACACTGTTGTGGTCTTAATCTTTTGACTAAGTGCACATCTGATGTTTCAAATTGTTTCACTGCAGCCCCTTTTCATCTTTCCATGTGTGTGTGCATTCGGATTAATGTGATGACACCATCTCACTCTCACTTTTCTTTCCCTTTATCCCAATTGGAGGCTTGTCTGGACATGACACCCTCTCTTGTTGCCATCAACAGAACAAGAAAACTTTATCCTTTGAAATTCTAAACGGCCTACAAAGTGTGATCAATATTTTTATTTAAAGAAGAAAAGAGAAAGAGAGTCATGGAAAAGCTTCAAATTTTAGGTTCTTACAAAGTTTTTAAAAAGAATATGTTTATTGCAAAATGTTTGAGAAGACAGCTGAATGCAAACCTCACCAGCATCAGATGGATGTGGTTTGAGCATGTATATGATTAACCCGCATGTATGTATGTGTGTTTATGTGTGTTTGTGTTGGATACTCATCAAACACTCAAACACGCCTTAGCCCCAAGGATACAAGAGAGGCCACTTGTTATGCACTTATTTGGATTATGTTGAATTGGGAATGCGCAGTATGCAGGAGGATGAGCCTCTGGCTCATTGTTAGAGTTTAGTCGCCCACACATTAAGCAGAAATGTATGAATTGTAATTCTTTTTTAACTGCTCTCCACCTCCGCCTGTGACCTGAAACAAAACTTGGTTCAAGAAAGAGTTTTTCAGACTTCAGGACAGATGGCTGGCCATGACAACTTTCAATACTCCAATTTCTATTTGTTGAATTCACAGTTAAACCCAGTCATTACGCTCTGTAGTTAATATTAAATCATCTAAATCCTCGCTGCAGGTCACATACACGCAACACAAACAAGCAGACACACTGGAAAGTAGCCTCTCTTATCTCTTTCACCATAGCTCTGCTTACAGGCTGAGCATGGCATTCTGCTAACAGACAGAAGATGGGCCTGGGAGGTCCCACACAGACAGGTGGTTGACATCAGTGAGTGGGGTGGGGGATATGGACCAAGAGAGAACAAGAAAAAAGGGAGATGACAAGAAGATGTGGAGACCACACAAAGCAGAAAATGGACAGGTCAAGTCTTTCTAGAGAAAGTTCAGGCTGTAATCAAAAAATGGTGGGAGTGAAGACAGCATCAATTTTTTTTTTAAGTATCTGGAGGATTTGCAACAACTCTGACAAGGCCTTTCACAACTGTGAAGCAGTGTCTTTATATACAACTATACAACACAGCAGAGCACTCTGGGTGAAAAAAGACTCAGTTTTCTTTCACTGTAATTCCAAATCATGATTGATAGTAGCTTAAAAGCACCAAAAGATGAAAAGAAAGTAAAATAGACGTGAATCTCTTACATTTTTTTGTAAAGCTGAATACAATTTATTGCATCAAACCTAAACTTGGAAGAATTAAAAAATGTCAAATAAGTAAATAAGAATTGATGGTAATATCTGTAGGCTATTTGGGTTTCCTGACAGTTGGGTGCCCTACTCTGATTTGCATCAGATTCCTGGATTAGATGTCCCAAACTGGCTGGTCGACCTTTAACCCCAAAACGACAAAAGACATCTGAATGACATTCAGCAATGTAATCCATGTTACACCAATATGGAAGCCAAGCTCAGCAAAAGCGCACAGACAAAGCATTTTTAAAAGCTTCTATTAAACTGCTGCTTTAA